>NC_060130.1:570518252-570828585 GCF_021461395.2 Schistocerca americana | reverse complement strand
GTTTTTAAGTTTAAAGTATTGTAAGATGTCAGACAAGTAACACAACTTACATTGAATTCCTGAAACAATTCCGGTTAAATCAATATTTCACATGACATAGTTATGTGAAAATCCACGAATTTTATTGACAGGCAGATTTCATGAGTATAAACCACTAACACACTGTAGTCATTGCACGCAAGTTATTTCCCAGACCAGGGCTACGAGACGCAGTTCCGAGGGAAGGAGAATTTTACGATGGCATATCCCGCATTCGGCTGAAACCTCACAGCGGAACACAATGAGACGCCGATACCACTGCGTAGGCCGTCGGCAAAAGCCGCCCCTGGTCCCTGCTTTTAACGACGACCCTTCTGAAACCCCTTCTACAGGAACTGATGGGAGATGCCAGATAAGCATCTGGAGCAGCTCAATTCAAAACATTGGTGGCTCACCGTAGCTACATGTGTTAAAACTCACCTGAAAGATAAAAGCGTTTATCTCAGTATTACGGAGCAGAAGTTAAACTCTGCCCTACGAAAGAAACAAAGCCTGTGAGAGGCTACAAAAACTCTATTGGGTGGAGTTATAACAAGTACGAACGCTCTGATTGGCCAGAAAGAAAACGCGTAGCCACCAGTTTTGATAAACACAAACTGCAGACAGAGCAATTGGCTTCTTCACTTCCTGAAAATCGTCAAATGTTTGCGCAAGGCGACTCGCGCCATGCTGAGACGCTTGCGAGAGTCATTACACGGGCACTTGTTCACAGACTCGTCTTAAGTCATGGTCCGCAGCTCGTGGTCGTGCGGTAGCGTTCTCGCTTCCCGCGCCCGGGTTCCCGTGTTCGATTCCCGGCGGGGTCAAGGATTTTCTCTGGCTCGTGATGATTGGGTGTTCTGTGATGTCCTTAGGTTAGTTAGGTTTAAGTGGTTCTAAGTTCTAGAGGACTGATGACCATAGCTGTTAAGTCCCATAGTGCTCAGAGCCATTTGAACCATTTTGATTTCTTAACTCATAAGGAGTTAAACTGCAAAGGCTCCTAGTACGCAGAATGGCACCGAGCACTCACAGTTAACGCCTGCGAGCGATTTAAGGGCAACGACGTACGAGCCATTCCATCCAAATAGCGTGTACCATGCCAATTAACTTAGCTCGGGTATATCTAGGAGTCTCGACTTCACTGAAGACGTAGGAAATGAATCAGACTGGTGTTTATCAGTCGAGAGAGATTTAGAATATATTCTCAGGTTCACATCACTGCCGCTTCCAATAAAAGGAAAACACACGCGCTTGCGCTACGCCAGCAAGTGATACTCAATTGACACTTAGCACTGCAGTCGTCTCCGTCTCTCCTAATCTTTGTACTTTCAACCATGACCTGTAGTTAAACATATTCACGATTGTTGGGCTTAATTGAAGCAGGAACGCGAGATATCAGATTTAATGAAAAGAATTCATCAGCCACTATAGAGTGCTTTATACACTTAATTTATGGACTTGTTTTAACTGTGTACTCCTTTTTGATTGCTCTGTACCGAACCCCATTCAATTTGGAGTATTTTCATTACGCATTTTAGCGTAATTGATATCTCTGGACCCAACTGTATGTAATTTGTTTGTATTTTTATCGACACCCCAGATACACTATGTGATGGAATTTATCCGGACACCTGGCTGAAAATTACTTACAAGGTCATGGCGCCCTCCATCTTTGATGCTGGAATTCAATGTGGTGTTGGCCCACCTTAAGCCTTGATGACAGTTTCCACTCTTGCAGGCATACGTTCAGTCACGTGCTGGAAGGTTTCTTGGGCAATGGCAGCCCGTTCTTCACTGAGTGCTGCGCTGAGGAGGGGTATCGATGTCAGTCGGTGAGGCCTGGCGCGAAGTCGGCGTTCCTGTTCTCCATGATTCAGGCAGGACTCTGAGGAGGCCAGACCATTACAGGGATGTTATTGTCATGCAAACACTCCGCCACAGGCCGTGCATTATCAACAGGTCATCGATCGAGTTGAAAGTTGCAATCGCCATCTCCGAATTGTTCTTCAACAGTGGGAAGCAAGAAGGTGTTTAAAACATCAATGTAGGGTTGTGCTGTGATACTATCACGCAAAACAACAAGGGGTTCAAACCACCTCCATGAAAAAGACGACCACACCGTAACACCACCGCCTACGAATTTTACTGTTGGCGCTAGACACTCTGGCAGATGGCGTTCACTGGGCACTCGCCATACCCACACCCTGCCATTGGATTGCTACATTGTGTACCGTAATTTATCACTCCACATAACGTTTTTCCACTATTCAATCGTCCAGTGTTTACGCTCCCTGCACCAAGGGAGGCGTAGTTTGGCATTTACCGGCGTGATTTGTGGTTTATGAGCAGCTGCTTGACCATCAAATCCCAATTTTCTTACCTCCCGCGTAACTGTCATAGTATTGGCAGTGGATCCTGATGCAGGTTGGAATTCTTGTGTGTTCGTCTGGATAGATGTCTGCCTATTCCACATTACGACCCTCTTCAGTTTGCAGTGGTCTCTGTCAGTCAACAGATGAGGTCGGCCTGTACGCTTTTGTGCTATACGTGTCCCTTCACATTTCCACTTCACTATCGCATCGGAAACAGTGGACCTTAGGATGTTTAGGAGTGTGGAAATCTCGCGTACAGACGTATGACACAAGTGACACCCAATCCAATCACCTGACGCCGTTCGAGGTCCGTGGGTTCCGAGGAGCGCCCATTCTGCTCTCTCACGATGTCTAATGACTACTGAGGTCACTGGTATGGAGTACCTGGCAGTAGGTGGCAGCATCTACATCTACATCTACATGACTACTCTGCAATTCACATGTAAGTGCTTGGCAGAGGGTTCATCGAACCACAATCATACTATCTCTCTACCATTCCACTCCCGAACAGCGCGCGGGAAAAACGAACACCTATACCTTTCTGTTCGAGCTCTGATTTCTCTTATTTTATTTTGATGATCATTCCTACCTATGTAGGTTGGGCTCAACAAAATACTGTCGCATTCGGAAGAGAAACTTGGTGACTGAAATCTCGTAAATAGATCTCGCCGCGACGAAAACCGTCTTTGCTTTAATGACTTCCATCCCAATTCGCGTATCATATATGCCACACTCTCTCCCCTACTACGTGATAATACAAAACGAGCTGCCCTTTTTTGCATCCTTTCGATGTCCTCCGTCAATCCCACCTGGTAAGGATCCCACACCTTACTAGACGGTAAATTACAGCATCATCTGCGAACAACCTAAGAGAACTGCTCAGATTGTCACCCAGGTCATTTATATAGATCAGGAACAGCAGAGGTCCCAGGACGCTTCCCTGGGAAACACCTGATATCACTTCAGTTTTACTCGCTGATTTGCCATCTATTACTACGAACTGCGACTTTCCTGACAGGAAATCACGAATCCAGTCGCACAACTGAGACGATGCCCCATAGGCCCGCAGCTTGATTAGAAGTCGCTTGTGAGGAACGGTGTCAAAAGCTTTCCGGAAATCTATAAATACGGAATCAACTTGAGATCCCCTGTCGATAGCGGCCATTACTTCGTGCGAATAAAGAGCTAGCTGCGTTGCACAAGAACGATGTTTTCTGAAACCATGCAGATTACGTATCAATAGATCGTTGCCTTCGAGGTGATTCATAATGTTTGAATACAAAAAAATGGTTCAAATGGCTCAGAACACTATGGGACTCAACTGCTGTGGTCATAAGTCCCCTAGAACTTAGAACTACTTAAACCTAACTAACCTAAGGACATCACAAACATCCATGCCCGAGGCAGGATTCGAACTTGCGACCGTAGCGGTCGTGCGGTTCCAGACTGTAGCGCCTTTAACAGCTCGGCCACTCCGGCCGGCGTTTGAATACAGTATATGCTCCAAAACCCTACTGAAAACCGACGTCAATGATATAGGTCTGTAGTTCGATGGATTACTCCTACTACCCTTCTTAAACACTGTTGCGACCTGCGCAATTTTCCAATCAGTAGGTACAGATCTATCGGTGAGCGAGCGGTTGTATATGATTGCTAAGTAGGGAGCTATTGTATCAGCGTAATCTGAAAAGAACCTAATCGGTATACAATCTGGACCTGAAGACTAGCCCGTATCAAGCGATTTGAGTTGCATCGCAACCCCTAAGGTATCTACTTCTAAGCAACTCATGCTAGCAGCTGTTCGTGTTTCAAATTCTGGAATATTCCATTCATCTTCCCTGGTGAAGGAATTTCGGAAAACTGCGTTCAATAACTCCGCTTTAGCGGCACAGTCGTCGGTAACAGTACCATCGGCACTGCGCAGCGAAGGTATTGACTGCGTCTTGCCGCTTGTGTACTTTACATACGACCAGAATTTCTTCGGATTTTCTACCAAATTTCGAGACAATGTTTCGTTGTGTAACCTATTAAAGGCATCTCGCATTGAAGTCCGTGCCAAATTTCTCGCATCTGTAAATTTTAGCCAATCTTCGGGATATCGCGTTCTTCTGAACTTCGCATGCTTGCTCCGTTGTCTCTGCAACAGCGTTCGGACCTGTTTTGTGTACCACGGGGGATCAGTTCCATCTCTTACCAATTTATGAGGTATTAATCTCTCAATTGCTGTTGCTACTATATCTTTGCATTTGAGCCACATCTCGTCTACATTTACATAGTCAGTTCGGAAGGAATGAAGATTGTCTCTTAGGAAGGCTTCTAGTGAAACTTTATCCGCTTTCTTAAACAAAATTATTTTGCGTTTGTTTCTGGTGGATTTGGAAGAAACGGTATTGAGCCTAGCTACAACGACCTTGTGATCACTAATCCCTGTACCAGTCATGATGCTCTCTATCAGCTCTGGATTGTTTGTGGCTAAGAGGTCAAGTGTGTTATCGCAACCATTTACAATACGCGTGGGTTCGTGGACTAACTGCTCGAAATAATTCTCGGAGAAAGAATTTAGGACAATCTCGGAAGATGTTTTCTGCCTACCACCGGTTTTGAACAAGTATTTTTGCCAACATATCGAGGGAAGGTTGAAGTCCCCACCAACTATAACCGTATGAGTGGGGTATTTATTTGTTACGAGACTCAAATTTTCTCTGAACTGTTCAGCAACTATATCATCGGAGTCTGCGGGTCGGTAGAAGGAGCCAAGTATTAACTTAGATCGGCTGTTAAGTATAGCCTCCACCCATACCAATTCGCACGGAGTATCTACTTCGACTTCACTACAAGATAAACCACTACTGACAGACACAAACACTCCACCACCAATTCTGGCTAATCTATCTTTCCTGAACACCGTCTGAGACTTCGTAAAAATTTTTGCAGAACTTATTTGAGGCTTTAGCCAGCTTTCTGTACCTATAACTATTTCAGCTTCTGTGCTTTCTATTAGCGCTTGAAGCTCAAGGACTTTCCCAGTACAACTACAACAATTTACAACTACAGTTCCGACTGTTCCTTGATCCAGGCACGTCCTGTATTTGCCATGCATCCTTTGAGATTGCAGCCCACCCCGTACTTTCCCGAGGCTTTCTAACCTAAAAAACCGCCCAGTCCACGCCACACAGCCTCCGCTACCCGTGTAGCCGCCAGCTGAGCATAATGCACTTCATATAACAAACGTTTGTTTTCGGGGGTGTCCGCATACTTTTGATCACATAGTGTATGGTCATCAACAATCTTAACATTAAAGAACCTTATAATAGAATAATAGTTAGGAATTCCGCTTCACAAGTGTGAACACCATATATAAATATTTTACCATCCTGTATGTAATTTTGCTGACATTGCTATGTCATGAAGTCACACTTAGAGGAAAATTAAACCTTAATAACGAAAATCCAAAATTTTCATTTTAAGAATGAGATTTTCACTCTGCAGCGTACTGTGTGCTGATATGAAACTTCTTGGCAGACTAAAACTGTGAGCCGGACCTTCTTTTTTTCTTTTTTTTTCATTTTGTTCGGTATTGTTCGTTGCGTTTGGTCTGGTTCAAATGGCTCTGAGCACTATGGGACTTAACTTCTGAGGTCATCAGTCCCCTAGAACTTAGAACTACTTAAACCTAACTAACCTAAGGACATCACACACATCCGTGCCCGAGGCAGGATTCGAACCTGCGACCGTAGCGGTCGCGTGGTTCCCGATTGTAGCGCCTAGAACCGCTCAGCCACCCTGGCCGGGTGTTTGGTCTGGGCGGAAGTCACAAAACATCCGTTGAAATTGATTGTTGATTCCTTTACTCAGTATTTTTATTACAGAGGGCGAGCAGCCCTCTGACCGAACACGCTGAGCTACCGTGCCGAGTCTGACCTAGACTCGAACTCGGGACCTTTGCCTTTCACGGGCAAGTTCTCTACCAACTGAGCTTTCGAAGCACTACTCACAAACCCTTCTCTCGGCCTCCCCTACTCAAAGCTTCAATTCTGCCAGAACCTCGTCTCCTACCTTCCAAACTTCACAGAAGTTCTTCCGCCAACTTTGTCGAACTAGCACTCCTGAAAGAAAGGATACTGCAGAGACATGGCTTAGCCACAACCTGGGGGATGTATCCAGAATGAGATTTTCACTCTGCAGCGGAATGTGCCCTGATATCAAACTTCCTGGCAGACTAAAACTGTGTGCCGGACCGAGACTCGAGCTCGGGACCTTTACCGCGAGTTCGAATCTCAGTCCGTCAAACAGTTTTATTCTGCCAGGAGCTTTCATTTTCATTTTTGTTAAGATATAGTTACGCCTGAACCTGTACACTAATTTCTGTTTGCGATAACGTTTCCTTTACAGGCAGTGTAGTGGAACCGACATTGAGATCGTAGTCTGATTCCATCACTGTCCATACTGCTGCACTCTTCTGAACTCTGCATGCGTGAGATGGTATCATCCTACCTTGCGGTCCGTATGTTCAACACCAAATTCTTAAAACACTCACAAAGCGTCCTTGCACAACTGTTTTAGGAAGATAGATCAGAACCAGTTTCACACATGTTAGATAATGGTGACCCTGCCAGGATGGCAAATTACCATGGTAAGGTGGTCAACCGAACGCAACTATGAAGACAAAAAGAATTTTGATATTAAATTTTTTGTGTTGTATCAACCAATGTTAAATGTTAGTGGCTGCTGACAAATCGATAGGGAGACAGGAACTGCAATGCACTGAGAGATGTGTGCAGTATCCCCATGGTATAGCTGTAACGCCATTGTTAGCTTTAAATTTCTCTTGCAATCGAACAGGTCGCTGACACAGCGTTGATACGTTCGTTGTGTCCCAACTGGTAAGTGTTGGTTGTACAGTCTTGTTGTCGTGTCAAGGGAACTAGGAACGCTAGACAAAGGGTGAAGGTAGGAAGTTTATGAAGCGCCGTCTCATCTACATCTATATGGATACTCTGCAAATCACATTTGATTGCCTGGCAGAGGGTTCATCGAACCATCTTCACAGTTCTCTATTATTCCAGTCTCATATAGCACACGGAAACAGCAAATACCTATATCTTTCTGCACGAGCTCTAATTTCCCTTCTCTTATCATGGTGATCGTTTCAACCTATGTAGGTTGGTGTCAACAAAATATTTTCGGATTCGGAGGAGAAAATTGGTGACTGGAATTTCGTGAGAAGATTCCTCCGCAACGAAAAACGCCTTTCTTTGTTTTAATGACGTCCATTCCAAATCCTGCATCATTTCAGTGACTTTTTTCACCTATTTCCCGATAATACACTACTGACCATTAAAATTGCTACACCAAGAAGAAATGCAGATGATAAACGGGTGTTCATTGGACAAATATATTATACTAAAACTGACATGTGATTGCATTTTCACGCAGTTTGGGTGGTTAGATCCTGAGAAATCAGTACCCAGAACAACCACCTCTGGCCGTAATAACGGCTTTGATAATCTTGTGAGCCGGCCAGAGTGGCCGAGCGCTTCTAGGCGCTACAGTCTGGAGCCACGCAACCGCTACGGTTGCAGGTTCCAATCCCGCCTCGGGCATGGATGTGTATGATGTCCTTAGGTTAGTTAGGTTTAAGTAGTTCTATGTTCTAGGGGACCGATGACCTCAGAAGTTAAGTCCGATAGTGCTCAGAGCCATTTGAACCATTTTGATACTCCTGTGCATTGAGTCAAACAGAGCTCGGATGGCGTGTACAGGTACATCTGCCCATGCAGCTTCAACACGATACCACAGTTCATCAAGAGTAGTGACTGGCGTATTGTGACTAGCCAGTTCCTTGGCCACCATTGACCAGACGTTTTCAATTGGTGAGAGATATGGTGAATGAGCTGGCCAGGGCAGCAGTCGAACATTTTGTGTATCCAGAAAGCCCGTACAGGACCTGCAACATGCTGTCGTGCATTGTCCTGCTGAAATGTAGGGTTTCGCAGAGATCGAATGAAGGGTAGAGCCACGGGTCGTAAAACATCTGAAATGTAACATCAACTGTTCAAAGTGCCGTCAATGCGAACAAGAGGTGACCGAGACGTGGAACCAATGGCACCCCATACCATCACGCCGGGTGATACGACAGTATGGCGTTGACGAATACACGCTTCCAATGAGCGTTCACCGCGATGTCGGCAAACACGGATGTGACCATGACGATGCTGTAAACAGAACCTGGATTCATCAGAAAAAATGACGTTTAGCCATTTGTGCAACCAGGTTCGTCGTTGAGTATACCATCGCAGGCGCTCCTGTCTGTAATGCAGCGTCAAGGGTAACCGCAGCCATGGTCTCCGAGCTGATAGTCCGTGCTGCTACAAAAGTCGTCGAACTGTTCGTGCAGATGGTTGTTGCCTTGCAAACCTCCCCATCTGCTGACTCAGGGACCGAGACGTGGCTGCACGATCCGTTACAGCCATGCGGATAAGATGCCTGTCATCTGGACTACTAGTGATACGAGGCCGAATGGATCCAGTACGGCGTTCCGTATTACCCTCCTGAACCCACCGATTCCATATTCTGCTAACAGTCATTGGATCTCGACAAACGCGAGCAGCAATGTCGTGATACGATAAACCGCAATCGCGATAGGCTACAATCCGACCTTTATCAAAATCGGAAACGTGATGGTACGCATTTCTCCTCCGTACACGAGGCATCACAACAACGTTTCACCAGGCAACGGCGGTCAACTGCTGTTTGTGTATGAGAAATCGGTTGGAAACTTTCCTCGTGTCAGCACATTGTAGGTGTCGCCACCGGCGCCAACCTTGTGTGAATGCTCTGAAAAGCTAATCATTTGCATATCACAGCATCTTCTTCCTGTCGGTTAAATTTCGCGTCTGTAGCACGTCATCTTCGTGGTGTAATAATTTTAATGGCCAGTAGTGTACAAAATGTGCTGCCCTTCTTTGAACTTTTTTGATGTACTCCGTCAATCCTATCTAGTAAGTATCCCACACCGCGTAGCAGTATTCTAAAAGAGGACGGACAAGCATAGTGTAGGCAGTCTCCTTAGTAGATCGCCATCAGTCAATTTGGACAGCTTTAAAAGGGTTGAAATGTCCTTGATGGAATCCCAAAATGTGTTGCGAATATAGTTAGTAGTAAAGAAGTAATAAATTAAAACATCATGTCTGTTGTTGAAGTTTTACTGCGCATCATCTTAAGCAGAAGCTAGTTTTCCACGCATCTAATTGTGTATGACGTCATATCTCCTGAACTATATGTCGTACAATGAAGTAATTTTGCATATACATTAAGTGTTATATGTGGATGTTTTCTGCAAACTGAGTTGGGAATAAATTTGGCAGTAAAAAGTAATAAATTAAAACGTAACGTCCAGAGCTTGAGAAGAAGATTTCTAAAGGTTTGAAATTATGTCTGAAGATTGTTGAAAATCTCTAAGAACTCTCATTCTCAAATATTGGCAGTATAAAGTCGAGTATTTGCGTGCCGTCGGAGACGCTGCTTCAAGACAGGCACAAGGATTCTAATCCTAGCTTCTACTTAAGATGGTGCGCAGCCTTCATTGGACTTACTGTCACGTACGGCAATGTGCAATCGTCCTGTTATGGGTATGACTTTAAAATAACTGAAACTATGATGATGGGCCAAGAAAATCACTCAATTATATTCCATACAGAAACCCATTATCATTTCACGCTTTCTCACTTTATCTAAGTAATATGTCACACTTTGCTTTAAGTAATTAATTTCGCACAATTTCGGGCAATAACTTAGTCTGGATGTCTTTGTTGTTGAAATCCAGATTCTGTTCCAGGTACTGAATTCAAGGGTCCTTTCAATACATAGTCCGCTGTGCCATGTCAACTGCAGGTGTAAGAACAGGCTAAGCGACTAAAATCCCGTAGATATGATACCTACAATAAAACAGTTTGCATCCACGGATTCTCTAAAATATTGCAGCGAATGGTTCATATCGAGGTACTGAACACGAACCGCGTATGCAAATAAAACATTCTGGCCACTTCGTGTGTCAGTGAAACTATTTTACCATGTTTGTATTCATTTGAGCCTGTTTATGATATTCGGTAGCTATACAACTCATCGAGGTATTTGAAGTGCATATAATTTTAGATACTGACCATTTCCGTTTCTTTGTGGCTGGTATCTGCTCCACTGAACATGATTCTTCAGAGCTAGACGATTAATGATGCTATAGTGATTTTAATACTGTGATGTTGAATTCCTCTTATCAATCGTAAGAGAAACTGGGTGAACCGATCGCATGCCAGTTCACAACTCACTTAATAGCTGTTCGTAATCTATGGGAATTGCGTAAAAAACGTGGGTGCATCTCATGGCACCGCAGTACCAAAGGCTTAAGTGACCATGTGACTGAGTATTGCATTGTGTCCAAATTGTGGCCAACGTGCTACGATATGGGTATCATGTATTATAAACTAGACGAGGAGGAGAAAAAAATAGTATTTAACGTCCCATAGACAACGAGATCGTTAGAGACGGAGCACAAGCTCGGATTAGGGAAGGATGGAGAAGGCAACGGGCCGTACCTTTTCGCGGGATTTTCCTGAAGTGGCTTAGGGAAATGACGGAAAACCTAATCAGGATTGCCAGACCTGCTACGGTCGCAGATTCGAATCCTGCCCCGGGCATGGATGTGTGTGATGTCCTTAGGTTAGTTAGGTTTAAGTAGTTCTAAGTTCTAGGGGACTGATGACCACAGATGTTAAGTCCCATAGTGCTCAGAGCCATTTGAACCATTTTTTTTTTTATTGCCAGACGCGGGTTTGAACCTTCCTTCTTCCAAATACGAGTCCAGTATGCTAAACACTGCGCTATCCCGCTCGGTACGAAACATAGACATAAATAAACGATTAAGTGGGAACTGCAAATAAACAAACCGTGCTAAGTGATCAAACCACTGATACGTAACAATCACTTTGAATCAATGCAGTAACTAGGTAGAGATCCACATCGTTATGCGCTTTATGCCTCTAATTGGTAGTGAATAATCATTCCTTTCACTGGTATTGTAAGCAGACAGGATACTGGTGGATACGTCACATTAATTTGGTCTATTATGCTAATATCCACCTACGGAAACATATGTAGATAGAACGTCTATTCTGACATTCTCAGAATATACTAACATTAATTAAACTTCAAAGCAAATAGCGAATTGTACATTAAAGACAATACATAATAATTGTTGGAGCACAGTTAGTTATGGAAGAGTAAAGAAACGTAAAGGATAGAGTATGATGTGGCAGTGCGCGTTTATCTACGGTTTCCGACGTGTGACAGGCCTATCACAAGCTACCTTTCCTTCAGTTTTTTCCTCTTGTTTCGTTTAGATAAGAGTTATTCCTTCGAAATATTTTCTATGGTCTAACTTCGTAACAGTGAGTGGTTGGTTTGTGGGATTAAAGGGACCAGACTGCTATGGTCATCGGTCCCTTTTTCCAAATACTAAAAGCACCCACAGAGAATAAAAACAACAGCGAGTGTTCACAATGTAGTACTTAATACACTATGTAATCAAAAGTACTCGGGCACCCCCAAAAACATGCGTTTTTTCTATTAGCTGCATTGTGCTGCCACCTACTGCCAGGTACTTCGTATCAGCGAACTCAGTAGTCATTAGGCATCGTGAGAGAGCAGAATGGAGCTCTCCGCGGAACTCACGGACTTTGAACGTGGTCAGGTGTCTGGGTGTCACTTGTGTCATACGTCTGTACGCGAGATTTCCACACCCCTAAGCATCCCTAGGTCCACTGTTTCCGATGTTATAGTGAAGTGGAAACGCGAAGGGACACGTGTGGCACAAAAGCGCACAGGCCGACCTCGTCTGTTGACTGACAGAGACCGCCGACAGTTGAAGAGGGTCGTATAATGTGTAATAGGCAGACATCTGTCTTGACCATCACACAGGAATTCCAAACTGCATCAGGATCCACTGCCAGTACAGTTAGGCGGGAGGTGAGAAAACTTGGATTACATGGTCGAGCAGCTGCTCATAAGCCACACATCACGCCGGTAAATGACAAACGACGCCTCGCTTGGTGTAAGGACCGTAAAAATTGGGCGATTGAACAGTGGAAAAACGTTGTGTGGAGTGACGAATCACGGTACACAATGTGGCGATCCGATGGCAGGGTATGAATATGGCGAATGCCCAGTGAACGCCATCTGCCAGTGTATCTAACGCCTACAGTAAAATTCGTAGGTGGTGGTGTTAACGTGTGGTCTTGTTTTTCATGGAAGTGTTCGTGTCTTTGCGTGGCACTATCACAGCACATGCCTACATTTATGTTTTAAACACCTTCTTGCTTCCAACTGTTGAAGAGCAATTCGGAGATGGCGATTGAAACTTTCAACACAATCGATCACCTTTTGATAATGCACGGCCTGTGGCGGAATGGTTACACGGCAATAACATCCCTGTAATGGACTGGCCTGCATAGAGTCCTGACCTGATCCTAAAGAACACCTTTTGGTAACTTTAGGAACGGCTACTTCGTGCCAGGCCTCACCGACCGACATCGATAACCTCTCCTCAGTGCAGCACCTGGTGAAGAATGAGCTGCCATTGCCCAAGAATCCTTCCAGTACCAGATTGAACGTATGTCTGCGAGAGTTGAAGACGTCATCAAGGCTAAGAGCGGACCAACACCTTATTGAATTCCAGCATTCCGATGGAGGGTGGCAAGAACTTGTAAGTCATTTTCAGTCAGGTGTCCGGATTCTTTTGCTCACATAGTGTATATAGCATCACTTGCACTTCCCATTTGTTACGTGCAAGTGATACTGTCTGGTACATACTAAATTCCCTGTTAGTGATATTACTGATTGCATTCAGGCCTGTATGAAGTAGTGTAACAAAAAATATAGACAGTTACATGAAATCTATCGCTCAGTTTGCAGATAATCATGTCTTTCATGTATTCTACGAGCATAACGTTACGTATTTAGGAAGATTATTATCAGGGTTATTAGTGTGTTTGTAAAATCGGAATTATGTATATAAATGGTTTGTTATGCATCTGCTTCATGTCGGAGGAGAACGCAGTATCATGACGACGGCAGCATATTCGGCTCAGCCGCCAAGCAGAGAGCTGACCACTATTGTCCACAAGGAGACGCTCATCCCGCGGTAGAAGATCCTGTCGGCGTGTGTTATCGCCCTATGATTCAAATAAAGTAAGTTTAGTTAACTCTGCGTAACAAACAAAATATTTGACCATCAGTGCTGTAAAGGAAAATGTAATGGTAGTTAGTTAAGACCTTGTTCTTATCTTGACGGCATACGATTAACATCGACGTTACGAGAAAGACAACATTAAATTAAAACATGTCATTGAAAGTGAGACGTGATTTATTCACCTGCCAGGAATATTAAAGTGAACATTTATCTGAAATAAAATAATTTGCTTTAGAACCTCATTTTATCAGAACAAGATTGATTTTTCTTCACGGTCGAGTTTTGCTGAAATTACTACAGTTGTTGCAGTTTGAAGTGAATCATTTACCGATATTTTAAGGCAAGACCAGAGATAATACCCGAAATGTCAACTTCTGAGAAAGCATGTAACTTTTATCAAACTGATGTTACGCAAATGTCTTAATTTTTGCCTCTCTTTACTTCGGAACTTGCAGGAAGTTAAAAATGGCTCTGAGCACTATGAGACTTAACTTCTAAGGTCATCAGTCTCCTAGAACTTAGAACTACATAAACGTAACTAACCTAAGGACATCACACACATCCATGCCCAAGGCAGGATTCGAACCTGCGACAGTAGCGGTCGCGCGGTTCCAGACTGTAGCGCGTAGAACAGCTCGGCACCTCGGCCGGCGCAGGAAGTTAATTTAACCAGATGAAGTAATTCAAATTCGTTGTGGTGCCCACTCTGGAAAAGAAGCTTGAAACGGTCAAGCTCAGTTATTATACATACCTGATTGAAAGTTTTCGTCAACTGGTTATTACGTATGACATCTATTGATGTCGTCGGTTTAAGTAATAACATCCAACCTTCTCTGGTGCCACAAGTGGAAACTGATATAGTGATGACTGAGACGGTGATGTGTGATATAAATACCCAGGAGCGATGCACTAATAGACATCGATTGACGTACGAGTGGAAAGGAATGTAAGTGACTGCCGCGGAGCATACTGCATTCGACATTTGGCCAGCGAGTGACGGGGACAAGGCGCAGCTTCCTGGTGGTAGCAGCTGTGACATCTGACTTCGAGTGCATCGACCACGAGACGCCGCGTCCGTGTGATTTCAGCTGAGTACTTTCGATAGGGAAACTGACATTCTAGCAATTAGCTGCCAGGCGTCACCGGCCACGAGCAACACGTCCCGGTGATAGCTGTGTGGCGTCAACCGCATCGACCAACGCGTCCTGGTGGGGCCATCGCAGAGCTGACTTTGTGAGCAACGAGATCTGCACGTCGCGACCGGGTAGTAGCAGTCGGGCGGAACTCCAGCTGATGGCGGGTTGCAGTCTACTTCACGAGCCAGTTCACCGTCTACAGAAATTTGTTAGGTGGTTATAATTCAAATCTATAAACAATACAAGTAATTTGTACTGCGTCGAGGAATCAGTTGTTGGGGTTGGGGTTGTTTTGGGGGAAGAGACCAAACTGCGAGGTCATCGGTCTCATCGGTTTAGGGAAGGACGGGGAAGGAAGTCGGCTGTGCCCTTTCAAAGGAACCATCCCGGCATTTGCCTGGAGCGATTTAGGGAAATCACGGAAAACCTAAATCAGGATGGCCGGACGCGGGATTGAACCGTCGCCCTCCCGAATGCGAGTCCAGTGTGCTGTATTGTCATATAGGAAATAGATCTTAGTTTTGAATTAATAGTAACAAAGACGGAAGACAGCATACTGGATATGGATGAATGGCCTTTGCGGGCCAGAATACTAAATCAGAAAATATATGGTAATAATCTGAATACAGCCAGTTGAAAGACTGTCAAATGAAGCAGTGAATCGGAAAATGGTAAACTGAGCTCAAAGACAAAATCTGAATTAACTAGCTTATAATCAGAATAAACTAGCTTAGATACTCAGCTTGCGAATACTCATTCCAGACTAGAAGACCACATTCTCACGCAAAATCTAGAGAAGAGAAATCACAAATGGAAAAGCATATTGTTAGTTGGACTCGGCAGAGGGGAAATATGAGAGTCGTAGTTTGCGTGGAAAAATAATAATAAAAAATAAAATAACGATAAAAATAATATTTTTATACATGAAGAGATCTTGGATTGAACTGACTGCGTTTTTGATCAGTTACTAGCAAGTATGAAGGACGTTTCCATTAGGGATGATGAACACGTACTGTCTCCGAGTGGGGAGATGGCAATAATCATTAATCGTGTGGAAGAAGAACATAGAGAAATAGAGAAATTAAAAACACAAGTAACTGGAAACAGTAAACCAATAAATACGTTAAAAGAAAACAATAGTGACGAGTCTTCACCCTGTGATGAGGATCACTGAACAGAAAAGGCATCATTGCTAGGACAAATAGAATAGACAGAGGAGCGTTTGCAGAAAGTATCCAGGAGCCCTTATACTACAGGTAGTAAAATCTGTTTTGAGTTTTCGATTGTTCGAATGGTACGACCGAATCAGCAGAACCGGATTTAGAAAATACTTCCAATGGTATTTTTATAAGAGTACACGGATAACGAATAGGATTAGGGTTCAAATGGCTCTGAGCACTATAGGACTCAACTGCTGAGGTCATTAGTCCCCTAGAACTTAGAACTAGTTAAACCTAACTAACCTAAGGACATCACAAACATCCATGCCCGAGGCAGGATTCGAACCTGCGACCGTAGCGGTCTTGCGGTAATAGGATTAGGGGCGTCAGCTTTTGCTCACAGCAATTATCTTCCTACAAGGAAGTAACCAGCTTTCAAAATGTGTTGCAACAAAGAGTAGTACAGTGAAACAGAGAAACAGTGTTTACCAAAGTCAACTTTTGGGACGCGGACGCCGTTCAAAACGTAACAAACGATGAAACTAGTTTTTCCTCAAATACTGTGGATCCAGGCAAAGAAAAAAATCGTAATTTCATGTTCTGACAATTTATAATTTAAGGGGAACCTTATTATATGAAGAGTGTCTTAATGCTAGATACGGGAGTAGCATGTACGCTTCTAACGAAAGAGAGTATTGTTAGTACGTCTAGAATAATTTCATTAATTAACAGTGTAAGGTCAATGCTTGTCTTAGGGTTAATTAAAATAAAGACTGCAGCCAGGTTAATGTAAGAATAAAAGACGGTGGAGGGTACCGACTGCCTAAGAACGCAGTGTTTTCAAGTGCTGGTTTTTCGGAAAGGAATGTTGTGATCTTTAAGACGTTAGCTAGAAGCTCGAGAAACAAGTAAAGATGAGTTAAGTTGAGAGAGATAATGGATGCTGTATTTGGAAGCATATAATAATATGATGCACAGTACTGACTGTGCACTACGTAATAATCACTATAGAGAAACAATAAGCTGTTATAATTCTTAAAAAGGGCAAAAGGGGATAGTATTAGTCTATCACGGGCCAAACAGAGGTAACGAAAGTGGAAGATGTATTGTAACCAGATATCGATAGAGGTACACCATGTCTCCTCACTTCGCAGGTAACCATATGTTGCATGTGCACATATTCTATGAGCATTACGTTAGTTACAAAACAAGATTAGTGTCAATGTTATTTGTGCATTTGTGAAACTGGAATCTTGTATTGTCCACCTGGCCATCCCACGGTAGAAGGACCTGATGGCGTGAGTTATCGCCCTCTCATTCAAATAAAATAAATGTACTTAATTGCATGTAACTAACAAAAAAATTAAAGATCAATGTTTTGAAGCAAAATATAATTTTGGTTAGTTTAGTTCTTGTTCTTACTTTGACCAGTTCCAATCAACCTCGAGGTTATAGCAAAGATTGTGTTCGAATAAGAAAATTCATTGAAAGTGATAAGTGATTTAGTTATCTGTCAATAAAGTTGGATTGAACATTTATGTGAAAGAAAGTTATTTTATTTTGAATCCGATTTTATTAGAAGCATGTTGATTGTTCTTTGTGATTGAGTTTTGCTGAAATTACTACAGTTATAGCAGTTCAGAGTGAATCAGTTCTCGATATTTAAAGGCAAGAACAGAAATAATACACCAAATATCAACTTTTGGCAACTCGCGGAACTTTTGTGAAATTGACGTTATGCAAATTATTGAATTTTTGCCTCTCTCTACTTCCTAGCTTGCGGAAAGTTAATTTAACCGATCATTGTAGTAATTCATAATCGTTGTGTTACCCCCTCTCGAAAAGAAGTCTGAAACGGTCAAGCTGAGTTATTACACGTGCTGTTAAACGTATGCTTTCGGCAATATGGTGTTACGCACGACGTCTGCTGATGTGGTCGGCGTAATCAGTAACATCCAATAAGGAGATCGTAGCTCCGCAACGACCGATCCGTCCAGGTTACCGTGAACGAGCATTAGGAGATTTTTTGTGCACAACTGCGACAACAAATGGAATGATGACAGTTTGTATCGCTAAAAATGCTTGGCCTGACGAAGAGATGTGTTTGATATCAATTAAATTCTGCTTTTATTATGACTGTGAAGGTCGCAAAATAATGTAGCTCAAGTTTCTACTCGGTCTGCCAACATAGTGTCATTAAACAGTTTTTAAAGTAATTATGTAGAAGTTTTGTTCAAATTGATTAATGGCAATAACTACGTCACAAAATGTTTGTTTATTGACGTTTATTCGACAATAGAAATTCATGTGAAGTTGTTTAAAGTCTACAAGTAGCCCAATCAGTTCAGACAACTAAGGAATGGTTGGATGCATTCAAATGCGGCTGTCCGTCTCATGAAGTTAATTCACGTGACCGACATTTCGAAACTGAAAACATGGATGAATACACCCAGAAAGTACACAATTTGGAATTACGTGATTAACTGTTAATGTTGAATGGTATACCTGACATCACAGCCATCACAAACAGAAAAGCCAGCAACTTTCACGTGAGGAATCGCATATGTGAAATCTTTGTGTACAACTGGCGCTGTATTCGATGAATGCTAACCAAAGGAAAATGTGACAATGATCATGTGGGTCGTCGGAAACAGAATCCTGCTGATTTTGTGCGCCAATTACTTCTTGTGGTTTCAGAACCTAACACCAGGAAACAAGTAACTGTCGAAGCACTCAATATATACTAGTGTCCCCACACAAAAAAGATTAGACGATTTCATAAATGTGAAAGTTTACGGTCCACGTTTTCTGTAATTATACAGACTTTACTCTTATTATTACCATCTAAATGTAACGACACAGCGACACATACTCTGTAAATAGTGTCAAGTACGAATTGTTGGATCATCCATCTCACTCGTCAGATTTAGCAGTTCAGTAGAAAGTTATGGGATCTTGGGATCTTACATATCTCCGAGAACCGCAGTTATGATGAGTTTCATTTACGTGTAATGTTCACTATACTACTGACGTCGTATCTCCTTTATGGGTTACTACGTTGCGAACTACTATGAATTCATACACATATTTGTTGTAATGTTGTACTATACAACCAATGTCGTCCCTCGTCTACTAGTAATTTCATTAGGAATAATCGCAAGATCACATATAATTCTAGTGAAATGTAAGGCATATAAACAATTAAAATTCAGCAGGAAAAATTAGGTGATGTCTGCCAGACACTGAATACCACAGTCGGGCAGCCAGTACGTTCATTTCCTGGAAAAGAACATAAACGGATTGAAAAAATATAAATAAACTTAGGCTAATCGAAGAGACTTCCAGTGTACTCACTGAGACATCTGACTGTTAGTAGAAGAAACAAGAGGCATATTACAAACATATATTTGACTGTGCTAACACAGATGGTCAGATTTCCTGTTCCACTTTCAAAAGGAGCGAGGGAGAAACGGAAGTCTATATACTTCCGTAAGAACCCTAATTTCTGTTAGCTTTACTTCGCGGTCTTCACGCAAAATGTACGTTGACGGCAGTCGTCTTTGGTTTTGTCCCTGTGATGTTCTGAATGTGTCGCTGTTCTGTTCGGAGCTCTTTGCAGTTGTCAAAGGAAGACTGCAAGGGTTCCCTGTCTGATTCAAAGCACTGCTCAACTCCCAGTACTTCACCTATGAAGTAAAGTGTTCGAATACATCAGAACAGACCATAAAGTTGTGACGAACAGCTTCGTGGAGTCGTCAGAATCAGAAAAGCCCCTCTGCTGGTTAGAACTGATATCAGACATTATTTGGTACTTTGTATCCATTTATCGTTCGTCACCACTTCCTTTAAATCATGCTGCCATTTTCTAAGATACCCGCCTATCCTAAATATTGTGAACATGTACTGCGTTTTCCTCTGTGCTGGCAGCGACTAAATACTATTCACTAGCCTTTAAGCGAGGCTTACTTGCGTGTAGCATTCCGATCACGAACTTACTGTCTGGATTCGTTTAACAACCATTCCCATTGGCTCCAGCCTTCTTCAAGCATCCAATGACATACTGAAACTCAGCTCGTCAAAATTTCGTGAGTACCCTCAGTACGCAGCACTATGTATATCTCGCATACAGTCTCGCATAGAGGATCTAAAAACATAAGAAGTGCGTCACCTACAGTGAACAAGTACAGATCTATAAAATTACGTAACTCTGCAATACTTACTTCATTTGCAACCACCTAACAAAAAGTCAACCAGAAGCCGATGCTTCTGCACAAAAGTAGGTAAATATTGCCAGCACAAACAATCGCATCTTTAAATACAGCCGGCCGCGGTGGTCTAGCGGTTCTAGGCGCGCAGTCCGGAACCGCGCGACTGCTACGGTCGCAGGTTCGAATCCTGCCTCGGGCATGGATGTGTGTGATGTCCTTAGGTTAGTTCGGTTTAAGTAGTTCTAAGTTCTAGGGGACTGATGACCACAGATGTTAAGTCCCATAGTGCTCAGAGCCATTTGAACTTTAAATACAATTTGAAATGTCATGGACCTAAAAACGGGCTGCCCCGTTTTTTGGTAAGCGTCTGTATTGGCTCTAATCTCTCGAAAATATAGAAATGAATTAACGAATAACAACAGGCTTCCGATAGCTCAACAGGCAGACTTAAGAAACCAATCAAACACGTTCATTGTCATGGGAGATCTATAGCCTACTCCAAAAGAAAACAAAGATGGAAGTATCAAACGCAGAAGGAAACACGTTGTAAACCGTCAGAATAATTTTGTTTTCCGGTTCTTATGATTCCGCTTCAGTGACTATGGAGTATAAAATGAACGAAGAAAGATTAGGACTGAACGTCCCTTCGAGAACGAGGTCGTCAAAGAGGGATAGAATATGAAGCCTGATTGATGCAAATCATCCAGCGCATCTACTAAAACCTCAACCATCGCAGTTTCTCCACCTAGGCAGAGAAAGAGGGAATAATAAAGCGTTCATGCTGAGAAAACGAGACATCTCAAAAGTATAGGGAGCCAGCCCACGTGGCCGAGCGGTTCTAGGCGCTTCAGTATGGACCGCGCGACCGCTACGGTCGCAGGTTCGAATCCTGCCTCGGGCATGGATGTGTGTGATGTCCTTAGGTTTGTTAGGTTTAAGTAGGTTCCAAGCCGAACATGCACGACCACTCGCTTATGAAACCGAACCATTCATTCGCGAAGAGCTACACCTGGACCCACAAGAATTGATAAGTATTCACTTCTCTATCACCGGCAGTATCGTCTACATTAAAATGTTCAACGGGACTGATGACCTCAGACGGTAAGTCCGATAGTGCTCAGAGCCAAAAGTATAGCGAAAACAAATACGCTTGTGTCTTCAAGTGACACAGTTTTGAGGGTTTCAATTTGTATCCCCCTCCCCCCGTGCTAACTGCATATTTCCTACACAAGAATGGCAGCCTTAATGAGGGAGGAGGTAAAGGGTGAGTAGTCATAATGAATGATGATACTTATCGCTCCTCAACTTGCAAGCAGTAGGCGCACATGATGAGCTATATAGGATCACTAAAAGTTCCCCCTATCCTTCCCTCATCAATCAATCTGTCAGGAAGATCTCAAAGCTCATCAGGCAGCATCTCAGACCATCGATGTTGCTGACGACACGATGCATCATAATTCTGTGAATCTCAGTGTGTTGATCTGCATTTGGTAATCCCGTCCATCGCTTTATGTTATCTAACCAAGATATTCATCCTCGCTCTTTCGTTCTTTCTTTCATCTGTTGTCAAGTGCAGAAACATATATTTGGTGCTCTGTAAGACATGTCCTAAGTATGCCGTTTTTCTTCTGTTAAATATTATTATCATTTCTCTCTGTTTGTGCGTTCTTCGCAATACTTAATTGTTAGTTACTCTTGTTGCCCACTGTATTTATGTATTCTGTGGTAAATCCACATTTCAAAGACCTCAGTTTTCCTTGTTCTTACAAATCGAACTGTAAGATTTAGACGATATTGCAGTGCCTGTGTTATTGTGGATTACTGTGCAATGTTCCTTCGGACATGCATGCGTAAGGGAATATACAGAATGGACGTATGAGTACAGGTTGTAGAAGCCCGCCCGGCTAGCCGCACGGTCTAATGCGCTGCTATCCGCGAGGGAAGGCGTGCCGGTCCCCAGCACGAATCTGCCCAGCGGATTGGTGTCGAGGTCCGGTGGGCCGGCCAGCCTGTGGATGGTTTTTAAACCAGTTTTCCACCTGCCTCGGCGAATGCGAGCTGGTTCCCCTTATTCTGCCTCAGTTACACTATGCCGGCGATTGCTGCGCGAACACTGTCTCCACGTAGGCGTACAGCATAATTACTCTACCACGCAAGAATTTCGTGTTACACTCGTCTGATATGAAACGTTCCAGCGGAGGAGGGGGGGGGGGCGGGGGGGGGGGGGGCGAAATGTCCACTGGGGGCCGAACCGCACAATAAACAATAACCCTGGGTTTGGTGTGGGGCGGCGGTATCATGGATGGACTGCTGTGGCCTGTTGTGGGACTGTGAACCACTGAGGGCTACGGGGGGACGAAGCCTCTTCGTTATTTCTAGGTCCCCGGTTTAACACACAATGCAATACACACAAAGGTTGTAGACATATAGCTGACGACATATGGAAGTCTGGGTTGGACCGTGAGTCATGCTCTCATAGCCCAATAGTAAGGTGACCTCTCGCGATAAGCAGAGTCGTCTTGTTAACTACCGCGTCGCGGTATTTCTGTTGTGTAGCGTCCATCGATATCGTACCCCATGGCGCAGTCCTACCTCCGGGCGACAGTTAAAGTAACATTCCAAGCCGAACATGCACGACCACTTGCTTATGAAACCGAACAATTCATTCGCGAAGAGCTACACCTGGACCCACGAGAATTGATAAGTATTCACTTCTCTATCACCGGCTGTATCGTCTACATTAAAATGTCAACGGAGGAAGCACGTGTTGAAGTTCGACGACACGCACTGGGACTAAGATTTAAGCATTCTGACGGGCATGTTGGGGAGGTGACGATAGACCACCCTGGTTTCGGCCATCGAACAATTCGGGTGTTCGAGCTCCCTTGTGAAGACGTGGTCGTCAAAGGCTTCCGACCATATAGCAAAGCTGTGGGATACATTGCGGAAAAATGGCAGATGTTCACGACATACTACGTGTTAATTGGTGTCCAGCAGATGAAGATCGAACTGTCCTAACACGTACCATTCTATCTGCTGATAGGTGGTGTGCGAGTCATCGTCCTATATGATAGTGAGCCACGCACATCTTCAGGATGTGGACAAGAGAGCTATATTAGGTCCGATTTATTCCATCGCTGTTTGATACAGATACCGACCAGTGACGTTGCTCTCAAAGCGCCTATCATTTCCGTACGAGACACCTACGCCTCAGCCGTGCTCATCCCGGATGTGTCACTTCACGACGCGCCTGTTCATCCACCGGCACTCCCCTTCGGGAACGGCGGGTTTGTCGAGGCCTCACTGGCACCATCTTCTCTGATAGCGACGAGAACATCGACACTCCAGAGTTCGATGAACGACCAATCCACTGCCCTATACATCGAATTGAGTGCGGTGTCTAGCTCTGATTTCCTTCAGAAGGGCACATCTTTGGAAACGAAAGTCCACATTCGGACATGCAACAGCACCTTCGAAAGCAGTGGTGGCCCCGAAAACGGAACAAGCGACATCGAACGCCCTCCGACACCACATTTCTTTATGTGGCATCACTGGCAGTGTACCAGCTAAAAGACAGTGATCTCTATTCGAGCGCCCCGACGACAGGAATTGCCGCTCCTGATGTCCCATCTGAGGAGCGTCCTTTCCACCACCCGCGATCCCACCTGACTATGATGTACCCCATGGAGGGAGGTTCCCTGGATTCCGCTGCGGCAGCGTAACCACCCATTGCCCTCGATGAGCGCGACAGTCGCCTGCCACTGATTTTGATCTCCTGGGCTGGCGATGTCGACGATGGAGCAGATCGAGAAGCTGGCGCATCCGTCGGAGAGTGCCCCACAGTGGCGCCCGACCTAGCTTCCACCCAGTGATTGCAGCCACAGTGGCTGCGCCAGATGTTTCACAGCAGCCAGACGTTTCTGCAGTACCCTCCAATCAATAGGAGGAACATGTCCACAACACTACTGCATTGCTACAATGACTCCACATAAACCGGCAATGTTCCGAGACACCATTTACACTGCTGATGTCGACATTACCCTCCTACGAGAACTGATAGTCACTGATTTCTACGCCTCCCCTAGCTACACGGCCCATATCTCCCATGCCTCTGACAATGGTAGCGGAGTGGCCATCCTCCTCCACCCAGGGCTCTGCGCTGAAAATGTAGTGTACCTTCCTAATGCTAGGGATATGGCCCTCACGTCTACATCCTAAATGTATATGCACCATCTGGCTCCAGTCGACGTCGCGAACGACACACCTTCTTTGTCGACGAGGTAAAGCTCCTTTTGAGGGTCTAGCGGATGAAATAATCCTCAGTAGCGACTTCAACTCCATACCAGGGCCTACTGACCAACTTCCACAACATTCCCCGTGTGCGACTGTGTCTGTAATCACTGATTGTCTCCAGCTTATCGACACATGGACAAAGGTTCATGACACCCACGCAGGCTTCACATTCACGTAATACACAGTGCGCTCGTCCAGTCGGCTTCATCATACGTACCCACACGTTCCCTTGATGGCGACACTCAACATGCCGCTGTTTGACCTCTGGCTTTCTCCGACCATGATGCCTACATCTGCGATGTCGACCTAGCACTCCAACATGTGTGGTACAGTCGTGGCCAGTGGAAATTAAACGTTTCCCACTTGACTCTCTCCCTGACTTCTGACGGATCGTCGAGGATATGTAGGCCCTCCATCGTCGACGTTGCCCCACCTACACATCTACCCTGTCCTGGTGCCTATACTGGACAAAACCGGCTCTATGCAGGACCATGATGGGATATGGTAAAGACGTCCAGGGTTGACATACGAGCACCATGGAAATGCTGCCTGACTGTACTTCGACGGCATTCTCTCCCGCCCGTCAGTCGATAGTGCGTCGTACTAGAGCACGGATCATTTCACTGATGTGACGACGCTTGGAAGGGACCCTTGTCAGGTCCTGGTCCCATGACCGTCTGCTTCACGAAACATCGTCAATGTACCACCTCATCACAGATCACCGACGTCGTCGTCTAACTCTCATACACAACCCCACAAATGCGGAAGGACGACATCAAATTTTGGCGAGCATTCATTTTGAACATTTACATCGATAACAGTTATTAAACAGTTTCGTTATCTAGGGATGATCGGATCCATGCAGTAGACTCTGAACAGCTCTGATAGTACAATAGCTGATAGTAGCATTGCTTGGTTAAATATCTATTTGAAACTTTACGCTCTATCGTTTTCATAATATAGTGAAAATTGTTATAGTAAACTGCATTTTCTATGCATCCCAGACATCATCCTAAATCCTCAGCGTAATGAACTGCAATGATCAGTAACTTCATTTCTCTATCAGAGTGGGCACAGTGAACTTTAATTACAGGCATCACGTTTTTACTAATCACTTTCTTGCTGCCAACATTGTAGTTTGAGAGCCTGTGTTGAGAATGGCAACAATAGAACTAATTTACCACCCACTGCCCCACAACCAGTTATCGCCTCTGAACTGCTACGCTTCGAATCCCAGAACACAGAACAGGGTGTTTTCTAATACATCTGATGACATCGCCCAGGAAACTATACACATCCTCGATTGGCTAAGAGACCAAGTGTCTCACCAAAGGTGATAAACATACTACAGCAACGCCACAAAAAGACACCTTAAAGAGTTATCACGACTATTTGATACTGATTACTGGATGTTCTTGCTGAACACAGCAAACACTACTACACAATTTAAGGGGGTACGTTGATGAAAACCACACACTATTTCAAAAATGCACCAAATCCACAATTTTGGAGATATGGCAATGAAATTTTGTACCACGCTTTACGTGAAAGTAACACATTTATATATAAAATCCTTTCATTATATATATTCAACTTTTTAATGAAATTTGGAGTTTTATTTTCAAAAAATAATGTATGTTCCTTTTTCTCAGAAAGTATTCACTTTGCCCCATATCTCAGCTTTAAATCAGAATTCCAAAATTTGCTCTTGATACAACATTTATTAGGTTTACAGAAATATGTGTACAAAATATCATAGTTCTAGCATTCATAGAATCTGAGGAAAAGGTACATAAACTGCAAGAAAACAAACTTTTTAGGAAACGCAATTTAAAGTTCAACCTAACTTTTTTCCATATGTCACTTCTTCAGAAGGCACCACATTTGTACTATAGGTCGTCTTTACCTTCAAGGCTTCTCTTCCGGTTTCTTGTTGTCTGTCTTCTTTCCTTTACCAGGTCTTCAACTGACATTTCAGCTGCAGAGACGCGCTGTAAATCTATTTTTCTCAGGATGTCTTGAGTAAAATTTCTTACCTTGAAGCCCATTCTTTCTAATACCTTCATCCTCCCAACGTTGCCATCATTAAATACAATAACCGCATCATAAGTTGCAATTCTGACAACTGTAGCAGATGAAAATGTGTTTTTAGGGCATCGTTTCCATGTGAGTGAATTTAGAGACTCATTTGGATTTTGGGTTTTGCCATGAACACACTTTTTGAGAAGTGCAGGATCGGCTGAAGATGATCTATAAACCAAAGAGTATGTATCACGGCCTTCTAGATGTATCCAGCACACGTTTGGTTGAAAGTAATACACAGAATCGTTGTTCACTGAGCTGGTATTGAAGTGCTGCTTCAAAACGTGGGCGTGGCAGGGAGCACACGTCACACTTTTAATTAATTTTCAGGCACTTCGGATGCGATTTCAACATTGAAACTTTGGGAACATATTTTCCATAAGGTTTTCCATGGTTAGGTGAAGAAGTGAAGAAGAAAAAAGGCATATGTTGTGTTATAGCTGCCAAATAGAGGTAACATGTTTGGCAGTGGTTTTGTTGTAAAAAGGAGGAAAATAGCATCTTATTCTGGACTTCTAGATGAAACTGCCACATTGTGCAGGCTCAGAATCGGAGAGAAGTTCAACAACTACAGTCTCCTACGTGCTCATGTTTCAACGTAAGGGTAGAATGATGAAGAAAGGATTCTGTTTCCCATGGGTTCGATGTAGTATACAATGAGTGTCTGAGAGACGACTGTGCGACAATTTTAGAACATGAATGCTAAAAAATAAAAGGAACATGCATATGAGTCTTATATCCGAAAATATAGTCTGCAACGGAACGCAGATATTAACTGTATCAGACTCTTACATTAGGCTTCCTCGAGAAGTATGGTAGTGGGTAGTACAACTTTTAACTACTAAGATATACATCAAATACCTTGGAAATCCCCACATGAAAATTCTTTTTACCAAATCAACTATCTCATAAAAGGTGCAAGATATCTGTGGAACCTAATGGATGCTAAAAGCTGTAGGGGTGCTAATGTTGACTCTAACCATTACGTTGCAAAAGCACGAATCAGGAGCTGCATATCTAACGTAATGGATCTCATAGAAGAAAATTCCACTGATAAGCTAGAGTAGCCGGAGACTGTTTAAAGATTTTCCAACCTACTCAAGGCAAACCTGACACACTTATCCGACAATGAGAGAATTGAGGAGATATTGAAGAACCTACAAGACACCCATACAAAACTCCTGACACAGGTCTAGAAAGAGTAAACCGAACCATATACAACGGCTGGTTTGATAGAGAATGTAGACAAGTGACACCATTTAAAGATGAAGCCTACAAGAGCATGCAATAGGTAAACAATACTCGAAGATCTGTAGTAGATTAAACAGTAGCAGGAAAGAAAGAAAAGAGGCTGCTGGTTTGATAGAGAATGTAGACAAGTAACAAAATTTAAAGATGAAGTCTACAAGAGCCTGCAATAGGTAAACAATACCCGAAGATCGGTAGTAGATTAAACAGTAGCGGGAAAGAAAGAAAAGAGGCTGCACAGGAAGGAAAAGTAAGAGCATGAAGGGAAAGAACTGGAAGAAATGGAACAGCTGAACTGGATGAATGAGGTGAGAGGTTTCTATCAAAAGCTCAATAAGATCTGAGGGGATTTCCAAGCCATGTTAAATTTTTTGAGAAATAGTTATGACACTGTTTTGGATGGTGACGAAGCAGTGAGTGAAAGATGGGCTCAACACATAGACGAACTGCTTAATGAGGGTTTAGCTAATGATGAGGGATTACTGCACTCTAAAACCACGAGGAATTGAGAAACAGGGGAACCATCACCAACTATTGAGGAAGTAGAACCAGCTATCAAGAAGTAGAAGGCTCCAGGAAACGCTCTAATACAAGCTGAAACGGGGCAAAAACTGCAGGAAAGTAATGTATCATACATTTCAACAAGTCTGTGATTTAGATTTTGACAGACAGAAGTATCCCTGATGAATGGAATACAGCTACCATATGTCCTGTACACAAAAAAGATGAATCTATGGTGTGCTCTAAGTATAGAGGAATTTGCCTATTACTTACAGCATATAAAATACTCCCAGACATCATCTTTAGCAGTCTCGCACCCCATATTGACAATTCTATAGGTGTCTGTCAATGTGGATTTCGTCAAGGAATATGTACTGTTCATCACATCATCGCGATACGCACGTACTAGACAAATGTAAAGAAGCGGTAACTGATGCACGGCATCTCTTTATAGACTTCAGATCAGCCTACAACAGTATTGGCAGAAGGAATCTGTATATAGCAATGACAGAGTTTGAGATTCCTAATAATTTCACTGCCTTGGTGAAAGCTGCTACAGAAAACAACCAGAGTCAAATAAAAATACAGATTATATTATCAAGAGTTGTAACTGCAAAAAGTACAGTAGGTCAGGGGGAGTCATTACCCTGCCTTCTGTTTAACATAGCCTTGGAAAAGATTAAAAGAGATGGGGGTACTGTACAAAGCGGTTCAGGTGCTGGAATTTGCAGATGATATTGATGTAACTGAGGAAGACCAAGAATAATGACAGGTTTACAAGTCTTGAAAAAGCTGCTAGAAAGATAAATCTACGTCTAAATGAAGTGAAAACTAAATAGATATGCCTGTAACTAAGACATACTATCCTATGGAACCCCCTTTCATAGAAATTAGTTTATGTAGTTTTCATGTTGTGCATAGTTTCATTTATCTTGGATCAGAAGTAAACTGTAAGAACAATGTTGTCTCTGAAATCCAAAGACCAATTTCATTTTCCAAAAGTTGGTATCATAGCCTCAGAAATCATCTGCAATGTTAACTGCAGTTCAGAAAAACTAAAATTACGATGCATAACGTTTTATTGAGGCCGGTACTAAGTACGGTGCCGAAATATGGTCGGTAATAAAATTCGATAAAAAGCAACGTGGCATATTTAAATAAAGATCTTGAGACAAGTTCCTGGGCTAGCGAAAGAAAATTGTGTTTGGAGGTGGAGGTTCAACTACGAATTACGTAATGTATTTAATGAACCAGATATTGTCAGCTGCTTTCAGAGATGGTATGGGCAGGGCATGTGCCGAAAGCTGATGTTAATGATTAATATGATTTTCAACGCAAAGCCTAAAGGATCCAAGAGTGGAAGACCAAAGCTAGTCGGGAGTGTGGCGCCCTATCGCCGCACTGCTGTCTTAGCAATTCCATAGGACGCTACGTCGCTAAAGCCGTCTGCTAAGGCACGGAGTCTATTTCTTTGCACGTTTGCTTCTGTCCAAAGATGTCGATCCCGCCCATAGGGCAGAAATATCTCTCGACTGAGCATTGGGATACTGCCGTGCGGCCGTACACCTCCATACTAAGATCGCTGGCTAACGGTAACGGACAATAGCTCGGTTCCTAGTGAGCCTACAGCCGACTCAGCTCCTCTACCAGTCTTCACCTTCTCCTCGCGGCGTCGACATGGGCTTCCGCTCCTGGCGCGCGCTGCGACGGTCACGCCATATGGCGACGCTTATCGCGAAGTTTCCAGACACATCCGCCCCGTCCCTGCCCCTGCTACGCATCTGGGCGTGTAAATGGTGTTTCGCGCCGCGTCTTCCGCCAGAGACGGTTAATTCCGCGTCTCACGTCGAAAAATATCAGTGTCGTGCTGGTTAAACTCGGGGCGAGGTTGAGACTTCGCTCAGTGTCCGCAATTCCTACCGCATCACGCGTTTGTCTAGTGCCACCACAACTTTCGACTTTCTTCAGAATCTGTAAATTTTGAGACTATTTCATGTTTTCTTGTAGTAGTGTAGTCGTTAAGAAATTTTTTTTGTGCAGCGCCACCATGCCCTGCTTCACTACATCGTAATGAAACTTGTAAGTTAGGTAGGGAAGCATTACTACAGGAAAAAAGTGTCAGGGAGGGCATAAGGAAAACTGAAATTCAAAACTGGAGGAGTTCGACACTAAAGAAGGAAGAATAGAATAATCTCATACAGAAGGCCAAGGCCCACAAAAGACCGTCGTACCACTGATGGCGATGATGATGATGATGATGATGATGAATGACATTATTTCATCCACTGTAATGTATCCCGTTTAGTGCTCCCCATTCGTGGAAGACGTCTCTATTTTTAACTCATCTTCCAGCATTGCAGGAGCATACTCCAGCTGCAGATGATTATTATGTTACTGGAGGAATGGGCAGAAAAAACCGGTTTTCGATTTTCGACTGCCGGAGTTGTATATGTACTTCTTAACAGTATACACTGTTTTTAATTTGCCTAAATCAACAGTTAGGGGCACCATTTAAAATTTTCAAAGAATCCATTAAGATCCTCGGCTTCATTTGGTTTGTTGGTTGATTTGGGGAGAGGGGGCCAAATAGCGATGTCATCGGTCCCGTAGGATTAGGGAAGAATAGGGGAGGAAGTCGTCCGTGCCCTTTCAAAGGAACCACGCCGGCATTTGCCTGAAGCGATTTGGGGAAATCACGGTAAACTAAATCAGGATGACCGGACAAGGATTTAAACCGTCGTCCGCCCGAATGCGAGTCCAGTGTGCTAAACACTGCGCCTCCTCTCTCGGTGGGCTTCATTTCTGAGGAAAATATTACTTGCCTGCCACACCTGGGAGAATTGAAGACAGATGTCTGAAAGCACCAGGTGTTTTAAAATGCTTTAATATCAGGACTTGTAAAACAGACAAGACCTATCTGCTCCATTTTTATCTAGCTGTTGTACGATCCCCACGTCAATATGGATTGATGATGTGAGGGTCTGACGGAAAATAACATTTAAGTAATTGAGAGACGGGAAGCGAAAACGGACCTGTTGTCGTAAATTTTGGATTTTGAGTTCCTGTAACTTTTACGATCAGCATTAAAATCGGAATTTGTAAAAATATAGATTTCTGTTACTAAAACTGAGAAAGCTGTGGCAGGCTAAATATTGGTGATGGAAAAGAGATGTTTTTAGATAATGTGTTTTACAGTTTCACTTCGTTGTCATTGTCCAGTTTAATATATTTAAGAAACTAATTCTGCATGTCTAACATCTTTAAAATGTCCTTTGTGAAACAGTACACTGTCTTTTAAGACGACATTGCACATTAAGTGATTAACCCCTTCAGATCTATACGACATTACAGTGTACATAAATTTAAAATCTGACAAACCGGCAATAACAGAAGAACGTCAGGGAACCTTGCATTGCTTTTTTGTGCAAAATATTGGTATTTTTACTATATTTTGTGGCATATTTTGTACTAAATTTTGATTTTGGAGACATTAATGGGCCCAGAAACACCAAAAATTTTGAATTCACAGACCCCCAGAAATAGATTACTGAGATCCCGTATTGTGTAGTGGTCAAAGAATCTGATTTTCTGGTTCTAAAATATTTGTCTCTGGAAGGGTTCAGGTTCGTTTAGAAACAACGTTTTCGCACCTCTTCTTTGATTCTGGAGGATGTGTTTGGTCAGGTTTTCCCTCAGGATTCTCATTGTCACTGACTTCAGATTCTGTTTCAGGTTCTGGTTCTACTTCAGGACACAGAATATCTTTGTATTTCTCTTTGCAATAGATCCCGCTGTTTTTAAAAAGACAAAATTTTTGTTGTCATCCATGCTGGAATAACTTCACCATGAACGCCAACGGGCGCATTGTTTTCGGATAAGATGCAGTGCACAAAATTCATTTCCATTCATCAGTATCCATTTTCAAAGTGCACTACGTTTAAAGCTAACGTTCAACTCAAAGTGGCTGTCTTTAGTTACGTGAGGTACTTCGTTAGAATTACTATTCCTTAAGAAATTTAGCTACTTATTGTATTCAATCCAACTTCACCTTTTCCATTTCCAAAAACTACACCAGAGTTAACATGTGTTGTAGGTGTTGATTTCTCGCTGTAGCTAGGGAATTCTTGTATTGAAAAGACATAACTGATCTTAAATCTTTTCTTTAAAAGCCCAAATACCCTGTCACATGCGAATTTCGTGTGGCCCACTGGCATGAATGACAAAAAAATTCTCTTGTTTTCGTCGCTACAGATTATCGATGTGAGATATACTAATAAGATATTGTTCTTCTTTTGTCCTACAAAATTGATGGCATGGGTGGACATTGTATACTTCATGACTAATTTTCCAAATAACTGTGGAAAATATTGACAACAATTGGGATCCTTTGTTATTCTCAAACTTTCTGTGAGTAGATAGTTTACTTGTTTGTTCAGTTGAGGCGATACAAGCGCTGTATCACTGTAATAGATACAGAGACGAGTGTGCCAGGGCTTACCCCGGTTCACTACTACCAGCACTACGTCGTCCTACCGCGCCTGTGCTTAACATACAAAGGATTGCACCGTAATACAAGAGTGAAATTAAAAAAATAAAATAACTTTTACAACAAACCGTCAGTGTATGCTTCAGTATATTAATATTAACATTCTAAGGCCTCAGAATGATCAAATGAATATGTTAAACAAAATATCGAACTCAAGAAAAATAAATAGCGTTAAATAATAAAACTAGAAAGATAAAAATTGGTCGAAATATGCAAATGTATGGCACAATTAAAACTTACAAGTCTCAGCTTGATCAGAGCAATATTTTGGTCAAAATCAGTGTTTTTACGAAAATTTTAACGCGCAAAATATTACACTCAGAGAGATGAAAATTCGTATGTAACCTCAGTTACAAGTAAAAACCCTATATATGTGACACCAATAAGTTACCTCTATTAGTTTTCAAGTTATTTACTAAGACCCAAATTTTGAAAGAAAACATGTTCATTCAATGTAGATTAAGTATCAGTTGTATTTATAATAAAAAGTTCTAATTACAGCACTTGATTAGATTCAAGCTGCAAACAGAATTACCAAGTTTCAAGACTATGTTGTAAGCAGCTACGGTTGCAATATAAAGAAACAGTTCAGAGGTCATGGTCTACTGTCATTTCCGTTGTAAAAAATCTAGTCCGCAAAGTTTAAGTGCAATCGAGCTAAAGCATTTCAGTAACTAAAGCAATCTTAACTCTATTTATATAAAAATCATGGACATTGTAAACTGTTAAACCGATGGAGATATTAACTATTAGGTGTCCGAGAAATGGGCAATTCAGATGCTGCTACCTGTGCCTAAGGTGGTTGATAGCAGATGTTCCGTTTGGCCGTCCGATGCGCCCACACCACATATACATGTAGAGCCAGAGAGGCAGTAAGAAGAGACACTTCGCACCGACATATAGAACTGTGAGCGTCACTCTATTGGCCGTGCGCGTTGTGCCTCAACCTCGGAAGACATCAGAACAGAACAGACTTGAAGGCGTCTTCGGTAAAAGTAGTTTTTTATTTTTTTTATTAAGGGCGTTGAACTGCGCGGTCATCAGCGCCCTTACAAAGTTCTAGTTTTTACACAGTCCAGTCCAATCTAGCTATTGTCGCTAACGATGATGATGATGGCGAAATGATGAGGAGAACACGAACACCAAGTCTTCGGGCGGAGAAAATCCAAAGCCGTCCAGGAATCGAACCGGAGATCCCGTCATCCAGAGGCAGTAAAGTTAGCCAGTAGACCACGAGCTGCGGACGGTGAAAGTGGTAAGTGAATTCGCAAGGATTGTACACAGTTCTGGATCGCTTAGATTTCACGAGAGTAGCAGTTCGTTTGCCACTAGTAATGTTGACAAACGGCGTGGCAATAGCACAAAGAGTAATGCAAACTTGCAGACTGGAAAGTATGATCAGTATGTTCTTCATCACTATATGGCTCTCCGTAAAAATAGTTTTCAGGCTTTTGTAAACGGTGAAGTTAGGTGTAAGGCACTCACAGACAGTTTAAGTGCCTATCATAACGACATACTGAAACATTGAGCATAATGTGACTGTAGGCTTTCCCTGCCTAAACTATTGATGAAGGTTTCTCGGATCTCCAGCCGGGTGGTAGCGTTGATATCTCGCGACGTTTCGGGAAGTGTCATACTACCCATCTTCTGGCGAAGATGGGTAGTATGACACTTCCAGAAACGTCGCGAGATATCAACGCTACCACCCGGCTGGAGACCCGAGAAACCTTCATAAGTTGGGCATAATGACTGTTTACCCGCCACCCCACACAGTTTCACACATAACCCCACATTTAGACATTTGAATGGGGCCAAGGAATAAATATCCCTAGGCTATTACAGGTTACTGGGTTTACAAACACGCTTGGCAATGTAGAAACTATAGTGTACAAAAGTTTTATCACCATTTGCAGAATTCTCCTTATTGTTTTTCATGTTTCCCTTGTAAAACTCGTTTTCGTTTACAACAAGTTGTACGTGGGATCTAATTTTTTCAATAGTTAGGTTTTAGTTCCTTCAGGCAGTAAAGCAATTGCAATACCACATGTGAAATACATTTGTAAAAATGCGCAAAATTCTTATTTGGACTTCATGACAATTAATTGTGGGCAGATATTCTTCCAAATGTTAGAAAACACCCTACTTGATACAGTTTTAGAGGCATGCCATTTCTAAAGTAAAAAAAAGGTTAGCTTAACTATCACTTGCAATTAGAAGATTTAAATTTGCGTAATGGCCAGCGTTACTTTTGCCTCGTAAGATGTTCTTCTGTGTAACTGTGTATAAAGCTTACAAACAAACTCTGATTCAGAAATAAGTTTTCTTGCTTTACAGTGTGCCTCGGAAATGAAACCGGTATTTTAATACATTTTTTGGCGTTTCAGTCTTTTAATTTTGATATTGTGGGCAAACATGTGAATGTTTTTACAAACATGCCGCCCTTTTACTAAGTATTTAGTTCGTAGTTGTATCCTCTGTCTATAATTTAATTACTAACTTTCAAGAATCCTAAGGTACACGCAGCCTTTGGCCTAAAATTACTTGAGCTATTGTGTTGACATTGTTTTCATAATGATCAATGTTATTGCCAAATTTTTCCTTGCATCCACAACTCGTTTATAAAACCTCTGAAATGAAATCACGTTCTCTCTCAGCACCAGAAGAGTCAATAAAATCTGTGCAGTCATCGATCACGACCAGGACAACGTCTTCCACGTCATCACTCTCATCTACTACTTGCTCGTTGTTACCACATCACTACTAGGTGTGTTACTTCAGAGAAATAATCTTGAAATACCTGAAAGTCTTCATCACACAAATTGCAGCCAACACCAATGTTATGTAGTGCTTTCACAATTTTGTCTTCGTTGATTTTATTCTTTAAACTGAGCGGGGTGTAAACTCGTTTTTGTTGCTACCGTAACGTCAGCTGTCAGCAGTCTTTTTGGGCTTCTAACTGCACATTGGCAACATCTGTAGGCGTTTATATCTCTGATACAGAATGGGACCACTTACCTTGTTTGGTATTATCGTAATCCCGAAACGTTCTTCCTTTATGCAAAGCTACTGTGAGCTTATTAAAATGTCTCTAAAATTCAGGAGATACTATTTTGTGAAGCATTGCACACGCATCTGCGAGATTTGGGATAGGAGCCTCTTGTTGGGCCAATGTTATTTCCCCACAACGAAAACAGTTCCGTTTTCGGAAGAATGACGTCGATTGGTAATTGTGTTATTGTTGACTCCTATTGGATTCAAACCACTTTCAAATTAATACCAGTGTGTAAAGAATGAAGTTAGTTACCATAATACGCAAAAAATGGAAAAAGATATTTAGGCATTATCTAACGTTTTTGCTTGTACTGAATATTTTACTTCTTCGACAAGATGCCCCTTTTATCTTTCCGTATACTGAATGCTGCCTATCATGACAGAATTTAGGACCAGACCTATTCCCAACCTCAGTGCTGAAGCTGGAGATAAAACATTTGTCATTACAAGCATACAACTTGTATTCCGACCCCCTGTCACCAGCACAATCACCTATAATCCGTCGACAAGCGACGAGGAGTTTTAAGGTACATGCCACGGACTTCTTTTATAAATGCGGGTGGTACATATTGGTCTACTATACCAAGGTTGAAGTAAAATCCCTCGTTGGCGTTTTAAGAGGTCCAGAACTGTGTTAGAACTGATGATGTTCAGGAAATTATGTGCCCCAAATGAAATTTTTAATATTCTTTAAGATAATATTTTAGGTCATATCCGCAAGTTTATTGCAGTAGATAGGAATTCCTCGAAGTAAGGGGGAAACTTTGAATGCTCAGTAGTCTTCCACCGCCGTGTCTTCAGGTTTCGTTTTCCCAACCAGTATACAACTTTAGTGCTGGTCTACATACGATCCTGAAATCATTAGAGCAGAGGAAGTCTAATCAAAAGAGAAATATTCACATTCATGTCAAACAGGTATTCCACCAAATGTACTCAGCAGAGAAAATGATCCAAGCAACAAACCGCACCTACTTAAACAGAATGGAAAGCAGGTATCATTCTGCTGGGCACCAGAGCACATGGGAATTTTAGGACCAAACAGCCAAAGAGGGCTACGAGAAAAACATATGGCGTCCCGCTAGAGGCTGTTATTGCGCTGTTGGACCAAAGAGCAGTTGAGCTTTGGGTACAGGACTGGCTTCCAGTGAGGGACAATAAGCAGTTTCTTATTCCGCTACATGTGGCACACAAACGCAGCGTTTTCACGTATTTCATTTCATAACTTGATGGGACTGCGAAATCAAATTTACATGTGAACCTGCCCTCCGTTTTAGCTGATGAGACAGTGCTGAAAATCTTTTGAAATTTTATGCATTCTCCAGGTCACAGCTTTAGCTAATATGTTGGACGTTTTAGGGTCTTGCAGAATGGCTCGCCCATCCTAATTTAGTCCAATGACCAGTCAGTCACGTGTATCTGCCTTAGTAGTTTACTTACTCCTTTAAAGTATGTGTGTGTGTGTGTGTGTGTGTGTGTGTGTGTGTGTGAAGTTCGCTTATAAAATGCTTCTACAAAGGGGAAAAACTATCGTGGAGCGACATGAAAAAAGTTCGTAAATTTATTTACATTGTGGATTTCGTCCAGTTTAACATAATCTGTTATTATAAACTCGAATGATGCCAGTTCCACATTTGCAGACATAAAAAATTTGTGATACTTTATCATAACATTATAAGTTATATTTCTAGGTAGAAGGTACTTTAAAACATCAATGTTCACTATTAATTACTCTAAATAAAGTACTGAGCAATGTGATTTCTTTCTATGTTATTTAAGTAACATCCTTCGTGTTGCAAAGATATTATCTAATAATATAAAAATTTATGGATGGATTGAATTCCTGTCATAAGTCAAGAAACTTATAAACCACATGGTCACCATTATCTATAGTTTTGGGGTCATTGAGCTAACAGTCTGAGTTGGATATTAGGTAATTGATCATTATAGCTTGCATTATAGGTATAGGAAAGTTTACGTCGAGGTAGATGGTATCTTGGAACTCAGAAGTATTGTATGTTTCCTTGTGGCGAAGATATTAGCAGTACAGCGAGGTACTCTCTCATTCAATTCTCCTGTGGATCTTCAACACCATTAAAACCCGCACCTATAACAAAAGACACTGACAGAGCATCACAGTTACCATATCATTACAAGAGCCATCAAGCCAGAATAGTAACAATCACACAACAACTTACCACAGAAGAAGCGAAGACTGTGCAGGGAATAGATGTCTCCTGTTTAGGTACAGGTTTCGGTTTGGAAGTTTTCCAGCCATAATTATCATTTGAATTTTTTCTTGTTGTGCGGAACTGAGCTGGCAAACGAAAATAAAATACTGTTAAATCTTGTTTAATTAATAGTTGATTGGAGTAATTGGTTCGTATTTATACAAATAAACAAATAAAACTTATAGAAGTAAAGAAACTATTTTAGTATCTAGTTTCTAAATTAATGTAACAAGATCTAAAAGAAGGTGTGTGAAATTTTAAACCTTTACATATTCAGAATGCAAACCGCCATATGAAATAATTATCTAGCTCGCAGGAACAGAGCTGAAAGCTCGTAATCGAGTACAGCAACTGAGAGTAACTGTCAATACTTTAATTAGCATGTCATTCTATACACGTTATTCAGCATATGAATACCGATCTTTCAGCTTGTGTGTTGCGAAATATATATACATACTTCTAATCTGGGGTTTTAAAATACTGTAGTTACCTGTTCAAGGCATTCTACCTGGATTACACAGAAACATTTATGACCTGCCGTAGATGATACTTTGTTCTCTTCATCGCAGTATTACAACGCTGTGTCACTTTTCAAAGTACAGGTATTGCTAGCATCGAAAGGAGAAACTTTATTCGGCGATAAGGAAACACAGAATGTTACATATCATTGTCACGTACTTCATTAACAAACTGATTCATGTGTCTGTATTATCAAACACTTAACAATCCAAAAATTTGTTTACATCGTTTACTTCAAACGCGGGATAGCAGGGATGATTCTACAAAACGGTTTCATAACAAAGTCAGTTTATTTCTTAGTGGCGTAGGTATCTCGTTAAAGGTATAGCTTTTCTTGGTGACTTCTCGCTTTTCAGACAAGTGTACGTGCCTAAACATCAATAGAATTGTTGGCATTGGCTTCTTTACCCACATGCATATAAAGTGGGCTTTCACAGTGAAAGCAGTCAGTCACAGTGATTTTTCGCGTATTCTATATCACATACACTCTACAAATACATATTCCGTACAGGACGATCTATCTCTGAACGCATGGATGTCTTTGACAACGGAGGTATAATAAGGGGAGATGACGTTACAGGGAAGCTGTAAAACCGACCGAGGTGGCGCAATGGTTAGCACACTGGACTCTTATTCGGGAGGACGACGATTCAAAGCTGCGTCCAGCCATTCTGACTTAGGTTTCCCGTGATTTTCCTAAACCACACTTGCAAATGCAGTGATGGTTCCTTTGAAAGGGCACGGCCGATTTCCTTCCCATCCTTCCCTCACTCGATAGGACCGCTGTTTGGTCCCCTGCCTCAAATCAGCCGACCAACCAACAAGCTGTAAATTTCTTTGAAGCTGCCGCTGCCATATTGGATAACCCGAAACATTAGCGGACTACTGTCCTTAAAAAAGTGGTTCAAATGGCTCTGAGCACTATGGGACTTAATATCGGAGGTCATCAGTCCCCTAGAACTTAGAACTACTTAAACCTAACTAACCTAAGGACATCACACACACCCATGCCCGAGGCAGGATTCGAACCTGCGACCGTAACGGTCGCGCGGTTCCAGACTGTAGCGCCTAGAACCGCTCGGCCACTCCGGCCGGATACTGTCCTTACTTGGTGATGTGCATGCAACCGCAGTTTTGAATAGCAAATGTTACAGTACTTTCGTGAATAACACAGTGTCAGAAAGGTATTTTTAATTTTTTTCTTGTCTCAAATGCATATTTCACACAGTAAAACGACGTATTTAGCCTGGTTAATGAAATTTTGTCTTTGTTATAGATATCGAATAAAGAAGGACAGATGTACGGTACCATGTAAACTGACGAGATTGCATTCGCACTTCAGCATTTTCCTTAATATCGACTGTCGAAACTGATGCTCGGTCTATATCCTTTTCCAAACATACTGAGAACATAGTTTGTTATGGTAGGTCAGTTTCCAGGCTTTCCTTCTCTCAGCTTTCACGAAGTGAGCCTTTAGAGCTAGACTGATAGGAAACCTAATTCATAATGACAGAAATAAAACAACTGCAGCGAAAGCAATGAGCGCAACCAAAATTCGTGTATATAAAAGAAAATATCGCTTGATCGAGTCCAATATGCGAATGAAATGTGATTCCTTTATAGTTTGCATTATCGTGTGAACGATCTGTACTACTTCAATGACACAACCTGGCATTTTTTGACCAAAATACTTCCACCAGAAACTCATGCTGTCCTAGTAGCAATAGTGCATCAGAGTACTGTTGACACAGCTTTTCGTAAAAAGGGACTACTTTAGATTTCGTCATAGTTCTTTAGCTTCAACTCCTATATTTTGTGCGAGTCTGTGTATTTATCAGACCATCTTTAGTATGGACAGGAGCTGTCATTGTTGTGTCTAGATGCGAGCCGAGTAGGCAGCCCTCCACTCACAGCTCCAGGCAATGTTGGCTTCGGTGAAGCAGCTTGAGGCCGTTGCCAACGGGTATCACTGTCGGGGAACAGATGGACAACTACTGTGGCCACCATGGGTACTGCCCAAACTGAGGCCGGCTGCGGTTGCTGAGCGGTTCTAGGCGCTTCAGTCCAGAACTGCGCGACTGCTAGAGTCATAGGATCGAATCCTGCCTCGGGCATGGATGTGTGTGATGTCCTTAGGTTGGTTAGGTTTAAGTAGTTCTAAGTTCTAGGGGACTGATGACCTCCGATGTTAAGTCCCATAGTGCTCAGAGCCATTTGAAACCAAACTGAAGTTGATCCCTCACCTGTGGTCGAGTGGGGGCTTATTTCAAGGAGGGAGCGATCGGAAAACCTCCCCGGTTCGTCTGACGAACAAGTTTTTGGTACTACCTGTGGCTGATCAAGTTCCTGAGCCAGATGAAGTCGCTCGCCCAGTTCCACACTAATACTCTCGGTCTGCAGGGTCTGAGCATTCACAGATGGGGGGATTACTGATAGTTTGGAGCTCCAGCGTTAGTCGAGTAATGGGGCCCTTAGGAATATGACTGCAAAGGAAGGGAACGAATCCATTGTACTCTATGAGCATACCGAGCGGAGTCATTCCAGATGTGGAACCGGTGCTTCTGGATGCGATGAAGAGCACTGGGCGCAGACAACAGCAATTGGTGGTTCATGTTTGTACTTTGGATTGGAAGAGATTCTCCAAGGTTTCGGGCGGGTAACAGAAGTAATAAAAACTGCCTGTCCTGCTTACCATCTTTAGCATCGGCAACAGAACCGACAGTGGTCCTTTGGTACAGAGCAGAGTGGAGGGACTGAATCAGAGGCTCAGACGGTTCTGTGACAGTGTAGGTTGTAGATTCCTCGACTTGTGCAATAGGGTGGTGGGTTTACGGGTTCTGCTAAATAGGTCAGGAGTCCACTTCACGCATGAAGCATCTACACGGGTAGCAAGGGTTGTGTGGTGGGGACTGGGAGTTTTTGGGTTAGAGGGCCTCGGGAAAGTGCGGAAAGGGCTTTAGTTTCAAAGAGCACAGGACGAACACAGGAAGAGAGTAGCCACAGGAACAATTAATATTTTAGTTGTAAACTGTCGTAGCTGTGTTGGGAAAGAACCAAAGCTGCAAACGCTAATAGAAAGCGCTGAACCTCAAATCGTTATAGGTACGGAAAGATGGCTGAAACTGCAAATAAGTTCATCCGAAAGTTTTACAAAGCACCTAACCGAATTCAGAAAGGACAGATTTAATACCGTTGTTGGTGGAACGTTTATTGCTGTCAGAAGTAGCTTACCTTGTTGTGAAATTGAAGAAGATAGTTCCTGTGAGTTAGTGTGGGTAGAGGCTATACTTGACAACCGGAATAAATTAATAATTGGTTCCTTTTACTGACCCTCCGATTCAGATGATACGGTTGCTGAACAGTTCAAAGAAAACTTGTGAGTCATTTCAAATAGGTACTCCAGTCACACAATAATAGGTGGTGGTGACTTCAATGTACCCTAAATACGTTCGCCAAAATACATGTTTACTGTCGGTAGTAGATACAAAACGTCGGCCGAAATCGTATTGAGTGCCTTCACAGAAAATTTTTTTGAACGTCTAGTTCAGAAACCCACTCGATATCTAAATGTTTGTGAAATCATACTTGATCTCTTAGCAACAAATAATCCAGACCAAATAAGGAACATCATGACAGATACAAGGATTAGTGACTGCCAGGTTGCTGTAGCTACACTGAATACCATAACATCCAAACCCACCAAAACTAAACGCAAAATAATTCTATTTAAAAACAGATATAAACTCGCAACACCTTCACTGAAAACAATGTAGGTGTTATTGATGATAGTGCCACTAAAGAAGAGTTACTGAACACTGTTTCTCGAAAGTCCTTCACAAAAGAAGACGAAACAAATACTCCAGAATTCGAATCAAGAACAACTGCCCAATTCTGCACATTATTTAAATTGAACTTTGAAAAGGCTTTTCCAAAAGTATACATGTCTGTATCAACATCTCACAAAAACAGATGGATAACTCCCAAACACTTAAATACCTCAGTCCCATGAAAATGAGTCGCAGTGATCCAGAATTATTAAATTTCTATCACAGAGACAAAAAGATCTGCAGGAAGGTGCTGATTGCTGCAAAAAAGTTATTTAATGACAAAATAACGTGTAATGCAGAGAATAAAAGCAAAGCAGTCTGGGAAGTTATAAAAAAGGAAATGGGGATAGGTAAAGAAAAGCAGAATAACATACTGCTAGGGGAGGGGAATAAGGTAATAAATGATCGACAAAACTTAGCAAACTATATAAATGAGCATTTTTTAAGTATTGCAGAGAAGTTACAGCAAAAATTCCCCAAAACAAATATAAAACCTGTAAATAACGGTGCACCAAGTACAATGATGTTACTTCCAACCACAGAGAATGACGTCAATCAAACTGTTCAAAAACTAAAAAATAAAAAGTCAGTAGGCTTAGATGAAGAACCAGTGTGTGTACTGAAACAATGCATATAGATTATACAAGGCCCCTTAACAGATGTAATAAATGAATCCTTCACGTCAGGGACATTTCCAGAGTAGTTAAAACAGGCAAGAGTTGTACCATTGCTTAAGGAAGGTAATGCAGAAGACATAGAAAATTACCGGCCCATTTCCCTGCTGTCACCATTCTCAAAAATAATAGAATAAATTATGAAAGACAGATTAGTAAATTACCTGAATAAATACGATTTTTTAAGCGAATCACAGTTCAGGTTTCCGCTGTGGCAAAAATACGGAGTCAGCCATAGTAGAATTCACAAAGGCTGTACTTGATGCTCTTGGCAAAGATGAGTGTGTCACAGGTGTATTTTTGGATCTTTCTAAGGCCTTTGATACAGTTGACCACAAGATTCTATTAAATAAATTAGAATCATTAAGAATAAGAGGGGTAGCTAATGATTGATTTCGATCATACCTAGCAGATAGAGTACAAAGAGCAGAGTTAACACATACTTCAAATACATTTAGTAAAACACTTATCAGAAACCAAATATATTAATATAGGGGTTCTGCAGGGTAGTATATTAGGACCCATACTATTCCTGATATATATCAATGACTTTCTCAGTAGTGTTTCTCATGGTGAAAAAATTCTCTTCGTCGGTAACAGTCACTGAGAAAACAAGAGAACTGGTCAATAAGCAATAAAGTGGAATTGAACATAAAGAAAACTAATACCTTGAATTTCAGTTTGAAGAGGAAAAATGACAATGTTAAATTAAATGTAGATGGCACCATTATAGACTGTGTAACAAATGCAAAATTTCTAGGAATGAATATTGATTCTCAGTTGAAGTGATGTGAACATAAAAAGGTACTTGCAAACAGAATGTCATCAGCATGTCATGTCCTCAGAATCCTATCATCAGTGTGTAACATGCAGTGTCTTTTAGTTATGTACTATTCTAGTTACGTACTATTCATATGTACGCTCAATTCTTAGCTATGGCATTCCTTTTTGGAGAACAAATGCACAAAATATGAACACTATTTTCCGACTCCAGAAATAAAGCCATAAGTATCATAACCAAAAATGTTAGTCGAGCTCATTGTAAAGATCTGTTCAAAACAACTTACATTTGCCAAGAAAAAATTAACATAAAACTCAAAACAGCATTTTCTACCAAGGAATAAAACTGTACAATAAATTACCAAAACAGATAAAAGAAATTGCAAAAATACACTTATTTAAAAAGGCAGCAAACAAGTGCCTGTTATGCAATACATTTTATACACTGAAGGATTTCTTGGATAAAACTGAGTAGGGCTTTGGCAAAAAAAGTTATAGAAATAATTAATTATTGTTATTATAAAACATCCAACATTCCACATAACACGTTCACACTACGGTTTTTTCCTTATTTTTTCCTTTTCTAGAAACTCTCACCCCCAAGTTATGCAATGCACAATACTAACACCTCTTCCTCTTTCTGAGCTCAACATCTCACTCATTATACAGGGATGTTGACTCAGTTTTTCAGGGAAGCAAATGGGAAGTTGTGGTACAGAAAATGGCCCAAAGTTCACCAGTGTGTTTGTGTGTGTGTGTTTGTGTGTGTAGTGAGTGAAGTCTTATGAAACAATGTGTGTATAGTGTGTGCAGTGACTGATAGTGAGATATGATTGAACAGTGTGGCATTACATAATTTAATTTGTTATTTGTAAAAAGAGTGTTGTATACAAGGAGGAAATCTAATGATTGTCTGTAAGTAGAAATCTGTAAATGTATGTGTATACGAATTGGCTTATTTTAAATTGGTCTAAACTTGTAAATACTTTGACATATCCTACATCCTTTTAAAAAGAGATCTACGGATGAATAAAGCTACTACTACTACTACTACTGCGGCCCAACACATCTGTGCAAAACTTGATCGTATTTTCACCGTGGTTTCCATTTCGCGACCAATCGCTCCTTACTTTCCGAAAAGTCCTCATACATCCGAATATTAGGTCTACTGATTTCATCTCATTTTTTCTTGGTGAGCCTTTTTCAGTACTTTCTTATGCATATTGGAATTCTTCACTGATTGTGATCATACAACATACTCCAGACACGGATGTTGTATGTATCATGGCGCCCATAATTATGCTTTAAATGGAATTACATTATCTTAGTGCAGTACCTTATGATATCTTTATGGCTTAATGCGCTCTTTGCAACTGGCATCAAGCGATCTCCTATAGTTCTGTATACGTTCTGTGTTCAGCAGAGATATCGGTTTTTCTGAACCATTATTACAGTCAGCGCACATCTTTACTAGTTCGCCTCGGTAGCTGAGTGGTCAGAGCGGCTGACTGTCATACATAGGATCCGGATTCAGTTCCCAGTACTGCAGAGATTTTCCTTTGACTAGAGGCCTGAATGAAGCCAATTGAGGAGGTGCTTGATCGAGCAGTAGAGGCTCCAGGTCACGGTAACTGACATCGGCCGGGAGAGCAGGTGCTGATCCCTCGCCACCATTATCGCATCCAATGACGCCATTGGCGTAGGCTGACACGGCAGTCGGCTGGTACCGATCACCCCACCAGGTCCTGTGGACTGGTTATATGTTTAAGATACACGTTCCCCAAAACTGCAGTTCACATTAAGCTTCGTGTTTTTCTTCGAATGTAGTTATAGGCCAGAAAGTAAGTCAACAGTTGGATTTGCAGAGAGAGCCGGCAATGTCCCGCCCGACTGACTCACTTAATGGCTCATCATCGCCCAGCTCAAATCACTAAGGATTGACAATTGAAAGTTGCTGAGGGTGTTGATCTTACACTATTGGCGTCGCTTAAGAAAGGAGTTTTCGAAACTCCTCCCCTAAGGGGGGTGGGGTGAAATAGTGGATGAAAGGTTTTTCGAAATACGTCACTACTAAAGCAATTTTGAAAATACGCCTATGAAAATTGGTATTTGAATTCTCTGTTAGAAATAAAGAAAAACGTATTTCAGTATTTTCGGAAACTTAACGCCTATGGGGGTGTAAATGTTTTGGAATGTAAGCCATTATTAAACAACTATCAAAGTATTTAAAGCTGCATCTATGAAAATTAGTATCTGATTATTCAGTTCGAAATATAAAACTATGTGTTTCACCGTTTTTGAAAATTCAACCCCTATGGGGATGAAATAGGGGGTTAAATATTGTATGAGAATATTTCATTGTGAAACCTTTTTAAAGCTACATCATTGTAAATTGGTATTTGGCTTCATAAAAATTCGATGAAAGAAAAAAAATATGTGCAGACCATTATGTGCATATACTATTTATGTGGACTCTGACCAGTAACAGGACAATTGACAATCACCGGTTGTACTGAAAATGACAACCGGCAGCGGCAATACGCGCTTCCAGTATGCTGTGGAACGACTGCTGCATGTGTGCTAGCATTTCAGCGGAGATGTCCAAGCAGGTTGCAGTAATACGTCATTCTATATCATCGGGTGCAGTTGGTATGTCCTTGTAGACAACATCTTGCGGATTTCCCCATAGAAAAAAGTCTACAGGCATCAAATTTGGGGGACGGGCCGGCCAAGGTACAGGTTCCCTGCGTCCAATCCAACTATTTGGAAATAATTCCTGAAGACATGCTGTGGTACTTCGTGCACTATGAGCTGGTCAGCCATCATGTTGGTACCACAGGTTCCTCCTAGCCTGGAGAGGAACATCTTTTATCCTCCGCAGAAGACAGTACGTTAGGAGGCTCCGATTCTTGGGCGAGTTCAGTGTTCCATCTATCAAACACGGGCCTATGAACTGATGGTTCACTATCCCACACCACATGGTTACATTCCATGGAAGCTGACATTCCACCTGTCAGATCCAACGGTCATTGTCAACAGACCAGTAGTATATGTTTCGGCGGTTTACTTGGCCAAGACTGATAAATGTGACTTCATCAAGAAACAAGATACGTGATACGTATAGAGTATCTTGTCTTAGTGCTCATTTACAGAAGTCAATACGATTCTCATAATCGTTTCCATGCAGTTCTGGTCGGAGAAAGGTGTGATATGGAAGGAACCTACATCGATAGAGAATGCGTAGGACACTTGCCTGACTCATGCCACTTCCTCGTGCGATATCGCTGGAACTAACTTGCGGATAAACTTCAACAGCAGCGAGAACATTCATTTCTCACTCTTCTGTCACCCCTTGTTTCCTTCTCTTACGTTGTCTAGGTGCTACATTACCACTTCCACGTACTTGGTTGAAGAGATTGATAAATAATTGCCGAGATGGTTGACGTCTGTTGGGGCATCTTACCGCATACACCGTAGAAGAACGAAATACGTTCAACCTGCACTCTCCATACACCATGAGTAGGGCGGCTTTTTCTACATTGGAAAATCCCATCGTCCACTCACGACTTACCGCTTGTACTGTCACATTCTAACTAATTAGCAGGCCGCAATGCACTCAAGGAACACACAAGTACACTGTAAGAAAACGCAATAACATCGTACCCAGCAACTACGCAGGTTGAATGGCACTGATAAGCATCGGTGTGGAAAATTTTCAGAATACGATTTCTCATAAGCGACTCGCTGTAGCATGCTACAACACCAACGAATTCCAATTTAACCTGCTCTTAGTATGTTAATGTCAACAGGCATTGATCCATTTAAGAAAAATGTATGTTTGTACAGAAAATACTCTTTCTAAGTGTTATTAAAATCTGGTTATTGGCTAACAATACGAGCTCCTGACTACTACCCATTGTATGAAAACCGCACATCAGTAGCACTTTCCATTTCCGCAATGTTTGCGGCGCTAGTTTTACGTGATTCACCCTATACATAGAATGTAGAGAGAAGAGATAAATAAAATTGAACTCCCGCAAATTTTCATTTGGCGAAATGAATCTCACACACACTGACTTGTCTCAACGTTCAAAAAATATGTGCATCTCCTGTCCACCAGCGGTTTAATAATTACGACAGTCTGCTTCTCCAATGTAAACTGAGTGCATGTCACAAAATATCACGACTGCAGGGTTGGACAGATGCTGTGATGCAAGCTGTTATCCTGCACCTTTCGATGTGACGTCGGTTGTTAAGCTATCAACACCATACACATTTGTACTGCGCACTTTCAGTGATATGCATTTACCTTCAATAGCCAGTAGATTTTCTTTGTCTCAAACATTTTTACATTTGTACCGATGCTATATTATGGTCAGTGCAACGAGCAGAACAGTAAAAAATTAATCAAAATATACACGGGTGTACTGCCGGTCTACAGTGTACAATGGGCACAATATTTCGGCGATCATACATGTCGCCATCATCAGGTGAACTGACGGACTGAGCTCCTGTGAACGTGCCGGCACGGAGATCCGTACGCTATGGCTGCTCAGAGGGAACTGGATTCGGTCGCGGCGGCGGCCGATTTAAATACCCTCCGCCCGCGGCGCACTCCCTCCGCTGTCCGCGCCCCGCGCCACGGTCGCGCGGTGGAACAGATTGCGACGGCATCTGAGATGACGTCGGAGAGATGGCTCTGTCCGCCGTGGTCGTCACAACTATACGTTTGCTCGATTTAATCTTGATTAACCCAATCGCTGGTTCCCAAGCCTTGCTAAGATTATAGCCACAGTCACGGTTTATGAGGTCGTCATTGGTGCGACCCCAGTTCCCTCTGAGCAGCCATAGCGTTCACAGGAGCTCAGTCCGTCAGTTCACCTGATGATGGCGACATGTATGATCGCCGAAATATTGTGCCCGTTGGTCACTGTAGACCGGCAGTACACCCGTGGATATTTTGATTAACAAATACGCCGGGAGAAACTCACGAATCACAGTAAAAAATTAGTTGCCTGCTATTATTTCCGGGTGTACTATCGAATTAAATATGATCTACTTGTGATCTGTGGACTTACTTGATTTTTCCTTCACTGTCACCGGCAAATAGTATTACTTAAAGTTACATTTCTTTATAATCGTCTTAGGGATTTCGTACAGTTCTCTGTTCCTTACGAATAATACTCTCCCCCTATGACCTCTCACTGCATTCAGCACAGCAAACAGAAATTGTCTATTTTCCAGTAAACATGAATTCAAAGTATCCAGTACATTCCTCCATTTTGGAGGTCCCATGATCGGTAGCGGTTCTGCAGTATATTCCTTTAGAATGTTATAGTCGGCAGTCAACCTTACCTGTATAATTTCCATTGTCATTGTTAGTGCCCTATTTCCATTATTACGGCTATTGTTAATTGAGCTGTCAGTGGCAATTTTATCATCACAAATCCTGTGTGCTTTTGGTGCGTACGAATTGACTCCTGTAAGATTTCCGTTCTTTAAGTTATGGATAAAAGTAATTGTACTTATCATTTCATAACGAAGGTACCATTTTTGCAAAGCTCTGTCATGCGTCATTACTTTATCTATCCGTGACATTTTTGACTCTATATTTTTAAAAACTGTTGAAGACGTGGCTGATCTTAATGATTTAAATAAATAATTCTCCGTCTTTCTGTGACGTGAGTTTTTTGTGATAGATATGTTCGTCAAGTCGTCTGATTTGGTGAGTTCGCATTTTCCATATGTGTCTGAGAACTAACACTTCTCAGTTGAACCTTTATATTATGGGAGATGTCGATACGTGGCCTGTAAAGCTATGAGCTTATGTTACAAATTTTATTTGAGAGGTTACTAACTGCTGTGATACACCTACCACCACCATGTGTTGCCTAATTCTTTTGAACCAGACACTTTTAGACAATCTCTGAAATTGGAAGAAGGGCAGGCTGATGCACGAACGCTAATGGGGTATTTGGTTCCTCACAGTCACTATTGTTACGTGGTAGAGATTAGTATTTGTGGTGCTTTCAGCCACAAAAGAAGTCATAAAATGTTAGGTCTCTACGAATACTTCAGAAGAACCGTGAACGCCATGAACTAAGCATGCAAACTCAAGACGTTACTGCGCCTTTAACTATACAAGATACACTAGTCATGGTTTCATTGTTATCTGCTTGTACGGATACAAGCTGCTCATTTTAACTGAAGACACTGAAATGTCTCGAAAACTACACATTGGATGAAAAAGGTTTTAATTCCAATTTGTTTGTCTCGGAGGATGACATCCAATGGTACCACACTCGACCCTTCACCCTATGGCCTATACCGTGCGTGGGTAGCGGACGGCAACTTTGAAATCTTCAATGGGAAGCCACATTTTTTATTGCAGATTACGATTCTATGGGAAAATCTGCATACGTTCGGTCTGAAGCGTTTTCTTCGTTTCGCCACAGATGGCGCTTTAATAGGAGAAATATAAACGGGTATACAGCCGTAATTTACGACATACTACACACACAATAGGTGCATATTGGCCAATTCTTCATCACCAGACCTATCCACAGTGCTGTGTATCGTTGTTAACAGACAACTAACACTGCCTTGAACTCGAATTAAACATCAATTGCCATCAGTTGTACAGGTCACGGAAATTTTCTACGTTGCTTAGTAACTGAAATTTATGATTTTTTTTCACAAATGGCCGCTCTTCTTCGGGATACATACACCATTTTGTTCTCTTGCCGTTTTAAAACTACTGTTATCACCTTCGATATGGATTTCATTGAATGTTGCTCACATTTTCCATGTCGTGACTGGATACAGAGTCTTGCTGCTGAAGGGGTTACTGCTATGTCACTTGTAGGGTGGGACTTCCCTTTGATACGGTGGAATGATGCAGTCTGTTCTCCATCAGTAACGTCTCCCTACTCGTAATCGACACTGTATATGTTTTCAAGAAATATGTTGTTAACACTAATACCCTGAGCGTTTAATACAATGAAATACAAACTTTAGTGACGCTGATCAACACTACATTTGAGGAACTGTATCACTGTGGTTCTCCATTTGGACAGCTGGTCAAATGTTGCGATATCCAGATTTGTGGGGCATTCGAATGCGACAGTAGCCCGATGTTGGATTGCATGGGAATGTGGGCACGCACGAGCATTGTGAAGTTACCAGTCGACCACGTCTGACCACCACAAGGCAGGTTGGTTGGTTGGTTGGTTTGGGGAAGGAGACCAGACAGCGTGGTCATCGGTCTCATCGGATTGGGGAAAAATTGGGAAGGAAGTCGGTCGTGCCTTTTCAGAGGAACCATCCCGACATTTGCCTGGAGTGATTTAGGGAAATCACGGAAAACCTAAATCAGGATGGCCGGACGCGGGTTTGAACCGTCGTCCTCCCGAATGCGAGTCCAGTGTCTAACCACTGCGCCACCCCGCTCGGTACCACAAGGCAGGATCGCCGTATTGTACACCAAGCGCAGCAACGTGACGAGGGAATTACTATCCAGTGCGAAGATGCTGTCTGCACCACAACACGAACCGCTGTGTTTTGAGTCGTGCAGCGAATGAGAAGCATGGAATGCTGATAAGTGGCGTCGCATTGTGTTCAGATACGAATCGTGGGTCTATACTACCCTGGATGACCAACATCGTTGAGTATTGCGGCGACATAGGGAGAGGTCCCACACCTCCAGAGGTATGGTGAGGCGCAACGATGTTACTTCTGGCGATATGGTGTCGGGAGCCATCGAATATGACTTCAGATCACGGTTGTCGTAATTGAGGGAACTCTGACTGCAGAGCGGCATGTCACAGATGTTCTGTGTCCTCGTACGACAGTATCATGATGCTATTTCTCAACGGAAGAGTACTGAACAACATTTAGAACCTTTGTTTAAGAACTGTCTGCGTGATGTCGAGAAACTCCAGTGGCCAGTAAGATTCTCAAATCTGTTCAGAGTACAACATGTTTGGATCCAACTCGGAAGAGTGGCTCAGTGTTTTCATTTTAGTTCCATGTACTGCTACAAATCTTTCAAACGGTATTCGGAAATAAGACGAAAATGCATTTTCTGTCGACGTTACCGAATTTTGTAGATGCGTGAAATGATATTTTACTGGTGTTAGCCGAACACGTAACTGAAGCATAACAACACGGCAAATTTTCGTCTGCTCCAAGTCAGAACTATACTAGAGATGTCTGATACATAGGAAGGATTGAAAGAAGGACGGAAGATTAGTATATGCACATTCTGTCGAGCCGGCCGCGGTGGTCTAGCGGTTCTAGGCGCTCAGTCCGGAACCGGGGGACTGCTACGGTCGCAGGTTCGAATCCTGCCTCGGGCATGGATGTGTGTGATGTCCTTAGGTTAGTTAGGTTTAAGTAGTTCTAAGTTCTAGGAGACTGATGACAACAGATGTTAAGTCCCATAGTGCTCAGAGCCATTTGACCCATTTGAACATTCTGTCGACAACGAAGTGACTAGAGATGGTGCACAAACTTAGATTAGGAAGGATAAGGAAGGAAATAAGCTATGCCCTTTTACAGCAAAATTCCCGGAATTTGCCTTAAGTGATTTAGGGAAATCATGGAAAACATGAATTTGGATGGCCGAACGGGGATTGGAACCGTCGTTTCCTCGACGGCGAGTCCATTACGTTAACCACTGCGTCTGATATTTGATACGAGATAATTTGAGTCTAATGTGACGTGTAATGGTCCTCTCATGCATCAAAAATTAAGCGGTCGCCAATGTGGTTCCCTTACAGCAAACGGATTGCTAGGTTTATATTTGACATTTAATTATGTTTCTGAACAGCGTTTGAATGACATCAATCTTTCTGTACATGTAGTGTCTTTGTTAATCTTTGACAGGAATTGCAGCGATGTATACATTGGATTAGCAACTGGATAATAACTTCTTCTTTCTGTATTTTATAGCAACTGCCGGTGGCAGAGTCAGAATTTCATTGCATATGAGTATGTGGATGAAGAGTAGGCTGGTGTGTCTGCCATGAAAGGAAACAGAAATCCTGCTGGCAGTCGCTTTGTGAACCAGGGTGGCGCCAAAATATCTCGTAGAAGAAGAAAGGCTCAGATCTTTCCTCAAGTAGTAGACAAGCGGGCGGCATAAGGTGAGCGGCTGAGGAGTCTGCGTGTGGCGGAGACACGGTAGTGAGTACTGGAAGTGGCAAGTTTGAGACAAGTGCTTCCATGCAGTACTCGCGGTCATGCGTGTCTTTGGTGGATGATTACTCTTATTTTGATACTAGAAGTTATTTCCTGTAGAACACATTAATTTGTACAATGTGTGTGTAATTAATGGCAAAATGGTTCAAATGGCTCTGAGCACTATGGGACTTAACATCTGTGGTCATCAGTCCCCTAGAACTTAGAACTACTTAAACCTAACTAACCTAAGGACAGCACACACATCCATGCCCGAGGCAGGATTGGAACCTGCGACCGTAGCAGTCGTGCGGTTCCGGACTGAGCGCCTAGAACCGCTCGGCCACCGCGGCCGGCGTGTAATTAATAGTGGGTATGAAAGCTAGTGCTGTTGTGCCATACAATGCACATGCAAGGTAGGAATATAGAGTCTGGGGACGCGATACTATTTGAAAATGGACGCAGCCATCCGTGATGTAAGTACGTTGCTGTCGGCTGCATTCCATAGGCACTGGCGACAATCCATCGGCGGAGATGGAGCAGTTTGAGTGGTGCACCGGTAGCGGCGTCTTGCAAGCAGCAGATCACAGTAATGTAACACAGCTCCAAGCTAAATTGTTAACGTGGGCAGTTCCCAAACACCCATGATCCGGTGATTTGTTCCAGCTCTGGCGCTACGCTGTGAGAGAGAATGAATCTTTGGTCTAATGTGTGCGGCTACTGATACAAACGACAGGCATATATTGGTTGTGTGATAGTCCGGTGTTTGATGACTGGACAGTTTGAGTAGATTCAATCTATATACAAATACACGCAGTTAAAGCCCATTCTGTTTATACTGAGTTGTATTTTTGTCTGTTAATAAAGGCTGTATAACAGTAAACATTCTAGTTAAACTTAGCAATTTGTTCTCCATTCATCCTCTCACCATCAGAGTTAACCAGCATGAAGTTATCCAGTTACTTATGTTCTAGAATACTTTGTTGAGATATAACTAAGACAAGTAAACTTCCTCACCGAATGGGCTGTATGATCCGTTTCTGGTTAATATTCTGAGGTTTTCGTTTTGAGATAATTTTCCACGTGATAGAAACTTTTGAGTAATTATGATGTACGCTGGATCACAGTTTAAATCGCAGGATCAAACAACCACGGTACTTATATACGAAAGAAGAGACAGCGTTTTTCTCTATTTGGTTAATGACCATAGCAGGAGCCACATCAACTATCATTTAGCATTGTCCATAACTTTGTTCACATAGTAAATCAGGGTTCATTTGATACGCAGAAGAATTCTTTTTTGACATAAATAGAGTAGATAGTTCACTGTTTTACCATTTTTGGCGGATCATGGCAGAAGAAGAACTAACTACCAGCATACAAGTAAGTGATAAAATAAATAATCATTAACAACCTCGTTAACTCTTTCTTACTACGATTCTGGAAATTTAAATTCATATCTTTGAAATAATTCATTAACCCCCTAAAGTCATTTTCGACCTTGCTCACACACCAAATTACACCTCCCATTTGGTGGACCCTGCCAAGGATTAGTTCACATGGCATCTTCTGATACTGCAGTCAGAACAGTTCAGACAAAATTTTTCTTTTCTATTTATCGCTTCACACTCCAGTGGTTGAATTTCGTAATGATTTGTGTAGTGGTTGTTTGTTGCTTATGTGCTATTTGGCAAAGCATGTAGCTATTTGGCTCACATGTTTGTTACAAGTCAAAGTTGAAAGATAATCACATGAAGAAAGAGGTACAGTGTATTCAGTGACTGAACCAGTAATTAAAAATTCGATAGCAAGTAATATCTGCTGGCGCATTTTGTGTTACTCTTATTTTTTATTTTAGGTACCTGTAGTTATTTATAATGCGAATGTGTAGGCTTATGTTTCACTATATGCACTGTTTCGATATGTAGAAGTGTTCATGTTTATAATATCTGTGAGCAAATACTTTAAAGTCAGAATAGTGCCTTTAAAATCTTACAAGTATTTACGTCGTTTACGATGCTTTAGAAATTCGCGAAATTACGTATAGATCGTTGTAGCTCATCACCTCTTTAATCGGTTCAGATTGGTGTAAGGAACTGAGTCACCGCAATGAGGCAGTTGAAGGGGAAATTCAACTAGAGCAGGAAACTTACAATAACCGAAACGCACGCAGTGTAGTCTCACTGGTCATAGTGAATAATGTGTATCCTGCATGCCGTGAATACGTCCATTCCGCGCAGGACTATGAAAGTTGCGCTTGGCTTTGCTTAAGGCCGAGGAATTTAATTGAGAGAGCGAAATAGGTCTAGAAGCTACGGTCGACTTCGTTGACAGGTAAGGTGTACTAAGGAAATTCTTCCTTTCAGCAAAACAATTTGGAAGAATATTGGATCTGTATGATTAATTTATTTGTTCAACATTACATATATGCTAGTGCCGTTACTTCTCACGTGCTGAAGGCGGACATGAAACATGCATGGTGCTGAGAATATCTATGTGTACATAGTAATTTACATTTATTTTGAACATGGTTCGGAATGTGTAATTGTCAGTTTATTCAAATGATATTCTGGTATTCATATTGAGTTATAATATTTGTCTGGTTACCCGTTTTGGGGGGTTAATCGATGTACTGATACTACGGAGTAGACCCACGTCCTTCGATTAATGACGTATTATGTAGTGACGCAGACACGTGTCCGGAGCTGTTCAGCGTGTTTGACTTACGTTGTTTGGAAGAGAACCGCGTGTTTTATCGTGATGTTGCTTCTGAATAAGGTTGCTTCCTATAATGCGGACAGAAGTGAAATTAATGAGTTCGGATTGAGCCGCTTTTCTTTGTATGTTGCAGGAAGAGCGTACGAAGAATGTTTATTCTCACGAAGGCTGGATGCTGTTTTTGCCAGCTAACGAATGAACCGGGCACAGGGCACACGATGGAAGTCTATGCAGCTTAGTGAGAGTGACAACATGTACGGAATATGTCCAGATTCCACTAAGAGATATACACAGGCAAGCCAAAACATTATGAACACTGCCCACCGCGACGTTGGATGCTGTTTGTTGGCGTTGCAGGCACGTGACGCGGTAACAAGAGTGAGTACACCGATCAGCCAGAACATTATGACCACCGACTGCTATCGATAAAAAACCCGTCCAGGCGATAGCAGCGTCACCTGACAGGGAATGACTGCTAGTCAGACACACGCACGGTGCATGTAGTGTCAGTGAACGTGCTATCCCCGTGTAGAACAGGGAAAGCGTACGATCTATCTTAGTTTGACCGAGCGCAGATTGTGATGGCCCAGAGGCTTGGCACGAGCATTTCGGAAACTGCACGACTTGTCGGCTGTTCGGGGAGTGCTGTGGTGAGTGTCTTCAACACGTAGCGAAACAATTCTGAAAGCAACGTCCACACGTCGTGTGGTTGGGCGGCTACCCCTCATTACTTATGTCGGACGTCTTAGGCTGGGCAGACTTGTAAAACAGGACAGGAGGCCAAATGTGGCGAAACTAAAATCAAAATTTAATGTCGGGCAGAGTACAAGTGTGTCTGAACATACAGAGCACCTAACACGCCTAATGATGCGCCTCCGCAGCCGACGACCCATGTATGTGCCAGTTTTAACACCACGACATCGATAACTGCGATGGGCACGTGACCATCATACTGGAATGTGGTGCAGTGGCAGAGCGTTGCATGATCTGATGAATCCCGATACCTTCTTCATCATGCCTATGGGACGGCGCGAATCCGTCGTCTTCTGGGGTAACAGCTGCTTGACATCTGTACTGCAGGACAGAGACAAGCTAGCGGTGGCTTCATTACGCTCTGGAGAACGTTCACGTGGGCATCTATGGGTCCAGTGGAGTTCGTGCAAGGCACCATAACGGCCAAAGAGTCTCTTATACTGGTTGCAGACCACATACAACCCTTCATGACGATCATGTTTCCCGACAGCAGTGACATTTTTTAACAAATTAATGCGCCATGTCACAAGGCCGAGAATGTGATGGAATGGTTCGATTAACACAGTGGCGAGTTCCAATTGATATGCTAGACCCCAGTTCCCCAGATCTGAACCCCATTAAACCCATATGGGGAAGCGACTGAACGTGACGTCAGAGCTCATCGCCCCCTTCCCCGGAATTTGCAGGAATTAAGTGACTTGTGTGTGTAGACGTGGTGCCAACTCTCTAGCGAACTACCAAGGCCTCATTGCTTCCATGCCACGACGCGTCGCCACTATTATCCATGCCAAAGGTGGACATACCGGCTGTTGGGTAGATGGTTCAAATGGCTCTGAGCACTATGCGACTTAACTTCTGAGGTCATCAGTCGCCTAGACCTTAGAACTAATTAAACCTAACTAACCTAAGGACATCACACACATTCATGCTCGAGGCAGGATTCGAACCTGCGACCGTAGCAGTCGCTCGGCTCCAGACTGTAGCGCCTAGAACCTCACGGCCACTCCGTCCGGTATTTTGGGTAGATGGTCATAATGTTCTGGCTGATCAGTGTATATGGATGTAGAAGTCAAACTCTCGTGTGTCACCACTCTTCAATTGCAGTAAAATACAGCACGAACGGATGACCCAAAAAACTAACATACTAACGCTCTTAATCTTAGAATACTCGTGAAAACAAAAATTTTAAAGTTCATCTTTTTTGTTTGGACTCAGCAGCATGAAGTGATAAGTCCAATGAAGTGTGACAGGCTATTGGTCATTGCTGGTTTGAACATCGCTTAGTACTCATATCGCTGTTGAGAGTATGTGAGATCAAACTATGCGACTTCTACACCGTGTGACTTAATGGAAATAACTAGTTGAAGAAACTGGACTACAGAAAATATAACCAGCGTAAAATTCATTTATTTTCTTATACCCAACTCATCGCATCTACGTAACTATGCTATCTTTAAGACCTTGCGTAGTACATTGGTGTAAGCACTGTGCGAGTCAGAATGTGAGGAAGCGATTTGCGATAGCCCCGCCGAAGAACATGCGAGCCACGACGAAATGCGACGTTCCAGAGGCGCTGGGATGGAAACAGCGAAAGAGGGTGGCCAGGTGGCAATGTGGGGCACGTGCCTTGCCATAGAAAGAGTCAGCTGTGACGGCGGGTTGGCACCACCGCCGTCATTCAGGGCCACGGCTGGCCTGGGTCAGAGCGAGCTGTGGCGCAACATGGGCTGGCAGCGTATCTCGAGGAATAGCGGGGTCGGCGACCTCATGGCAGCACGTGCCGGCTCCGACAAGGGCGGTTGCAGCGGTATGGTCAATTCAGAACGAACCAGGGACGTAAATATGGACGACCGCATCGGGACTGGTGAGCTTGTGACTGTTAGCCCCAATTATCTACTGGTTCGAGAGGGCTGGGCGGAGGAAACTGTTACGCTCTGTCCGTTAAACAACGGTTTGTTTGCTGCATTGTGACTTATTAGGAAACCCATCTGTGACCGAGCAAAATGTGCTTAAGGACCCCTCACTGTCTACATCTACATCACACTCCACAAGCCACCAAATGATGTGTGGCGGAGGATACTTTCGGTACTCTCCAACCCAGTCCCACTCGCGAATAGTCGGTGGGAAGAATGATTGTCGGTAAGCCTCTGTATTGGCTCTAATTTCTCGCATTTTCTCTACGTGGTCAATACGTAAGATGTATGTGAGGAGAAGTAATATGTTGTCTAACTCCTCCTGAAATGTACTGTCCTGAAATTTCAACAGTAAATCTCTCCGTGATGCACAAAGCCTCTCTTGTAACATCTGGCGGAGGAGTTTGTTTAGCATCTCCGTAACTCTCTCTCGCCAGCTAACGATCCCGTGACGAAACGCGCCGCTCTTCGTAGGATCTTCTATATGTCGTCGATCAGTCCTACATGACAGGGATCCCAGACAGATGAACAATACTCATGATTCGGGCGAAAAAGCGCCTTATAAGCCACTTATTTCGTGGATGAGTTACATTTCCCTAACATTCTTCCAATGAATCTGAGTCTGGCGTCTGCTTTTGCCACTATCTGTTTTGTGTGGTCATTCCATTTAAGGTGTCGCTGGATAGTTACGCCTAGATATTTTACGGCAGACGCTGTCTCCAGCTATTTGTCATCAATAGTTTAGCTGTCCAGTAGTGGATTTCTTTTCCTATCTACAATTAGTGAACAGGGAAGCATTATCGATCGATCAGTCGGCAACAGCTCGCCTCAGGAATCCGAAATGACAGGACACAATCTCGCAAATACTATAGATTCAGGTTCAAAAATGGCTCTGAGAACTATGGGACTCAACTGCTGTGGTCATAAGTCCCCTAGAACTTAGAACTACTTAAACCTAACTAACCTAAGGACAGCACACAACACCCAGCCATCACGAGGCAGAGAAAATCCCTGACCCCGCCGGGAATCGAACCCGGGAACCCGGGCGTGGGAAGCGTATAGATTCAGGTTTTGGGTCCTCACCGTTTTCTTAAATAAGTCAAGACACATTTTCTGCTTGTCAAAATGTGAATGTTGCCGGTGCAAGTTCACTGTTGAAAAGCGCTGAGGAACATGTTTCAGACACCAGTGCATTGTTATTACAATTAATACAACAAGTGGGACAAACACAGCAAAAGCTTCAAAAGTTAGACACAATGGAACAAAATCTTCGAAAGTTAGACACAATAGAACAAAATCTTCGAAAGTTAGACACAATGGAACAAAATCTTCAAAGGTTAGACACCACACTTGAACAAACACGTGAAGATTTAACTACTGAGCTACATAAAATCGAATCTTAATGTCAAAAAGTCTGTAATGACGTAAAAACACAAATTTGTGAGCATTTCCAACCTATTTTTTCACGGCATGAAAATGCATTACAGAATCACGAAGCAGCCATAAAAGAACTGCAAACTATTGTTCATGAAAATCATGAGACTTTGAAAGCTAAGATTGACTCAGTTGCATCTACCGATTCAGTTACGCAACTTGCAAAAACTCAGGAAAACTTAAAGGACACAGTAGATACGATTTCAACACAAATGGGCACTCTGAAACTTGGTTCAAAAAAACACACTGAGGAAATAAGTTCACTATCGGAGAAAGCAGCCGAACCTTCGGGTCAGTTCAATAACTTATCTACAAAGATGGATGATGATCTGAATGACACAAGACCTGTAGGCTTCACTGACACAGAAGGTTATGAACAACTTAAGAAATTCAAACAAAATCAGAATCAAATTAATACCCAACACCAAAGAGAAATCCGGGAAGTACAAGATCAGTTGACACAGGTAATACAAGAATTACATATTTCAGAGGACACTCGCTCACCAATACGGGAAGAGGGACATAGAAATACGGAACAGCCACTAAATAATAACACAGGGCACTTCGGAAATTATGAAAGAAATTCGCAAGGTACACCGAATTTTGAGATGGAACCGCCGAAACGACGTAACAATGACCGACATGCGACTCGCCGACATGATGATTTTGAATATAAGCTGTTTATTACTACACGTAAATTCAAAACATTTAAGAATTATGGCAACGACATTCATCCACAAGCGTGGCTCCATCAATTCTCTCATTGTTTTCCTCCCAACTGGTCATTAGAGCACAGATTAGAATTTATGTGTGGCTACTCAGAGAATGAAGCAGCTGTAAGAATGCGATCGGTCATTCACGATTGCCACAGTGAATGAGTATTTTACCAAGCCTTCCTCTCAGCATATTGGTCTCAAGACACACAAGACCGAGTAAAACATAGCATCATAATGATGAAACATTTCGAACAATCTGAATCTTCCAGTCTTGTGAAATATTTTGAAGACATGTTGCACAAGAATCAGTACCTGTCAAACCCTTACAGCCCCTCAGAAGTCATCCACATTTGCTTAATCAAATTACCTGAACATTTACGACATATTATTTTGGCAGTACGTTGCAAAGACGACATTGAAGCTTATCAGGGACTGTTACAAGAACAGGAAATTGACACTGACAATTGCGGAACGCGAAAACAGGAGCACAACAATTACAGGTCACATCCGACACAATTCCGCGATGACAGAAATAATAAATGGACACGACAAGGCTATTCTTACAACGTAAATCGTGACCAAAACAGACACCAACCATACGACAACCGTTGGCAGAGAAGTAATAATTACAGGGAAAGATCACCTCTCCGCAGTAATGACTATCTCAGAGACAATCAGAGAAACTGACAATATGGGAACCAAAATAATTATTATCAAGGGAGACAGAATAACTTCAGACGCAACGGTCCAGCGGGCAGTTACGATTCAGGGAGAAATTCTCCACCATGTGACCGACAAGAAAGAAACTATGGAATCTACCGACATGACGACAGACGATATGATCGTAACGACAGACCAGAATTGCATCAGAACTGGCGGGATTCAAACAGGGCAGGGCCCTCTCGACAAGGTGAATTTGTAGAAGTTAGGTCTCCAAATCCCAATAACGACGCGCGCCTACAAAGAGACAATAGGGAATGGCTCATACCGATGGCAGCCACAAAACGTACTTCTGAAATTGACGACGCAGCTGCCGTAGGTAGTAATTACGTTAAAAATGGAAGACGTTAGGGACATCTTACTCCAGGAACACGACGTAAAACATAACAACATTGCATATCCTGTGATTCACATTACAGTAAATGACGTAAAATTTACGGCAGTACTTGACTCTGGCAGTCCCATTTCAGTAATTAGTGAAACAGCCTTTATCAAATGCAACAAATCGAACGATTGCCCCACACTCCCGTTACGTAAGATTAAATTACAAGGTGCAATCGTTGGAAAAAGAGTAGATGTACGGCAACAAACCAATTTAGAATTCTTTTGTCAAAGTCACAGCTTCTCTATGAACTTTCTTATTGTTGCATTATTGTCGACGAAAATTATATTGGGAGTAGACTTTTTGAATGAATACAAAGCACTCTTAAACTTTCACGATGCTGAAATAAGTTTAGAGAAAGAAGGTAAGTCAAAAGCTTTGAAATTTGAAGATTCGCTCTCAAACCATGACGAGGAAATTAATCGGCTTTACCTCCTGTTAGACAACAGTTCGGAATTTTCGACGGAACTTGACACCAGCAATCACTCTGCAAGTACTGCCTGGGATGATATCGACGGCGTATTTGATACTAATGAGTTAACTGAGAATAAAATTCAAACAATTGACAATTGTAATGACACTGATAGGCAGGACCTTTTTGAGATTTTACAAGCACATTCCACAGTTTTTACTCACAAAACAGGACCAATAAAGGGATTTCAATACCAATTTCGTGTTCGTGAGCATACTAAATTTTGTGTTAGACCATACCTAATTCCGGCACATTATAGGGACCGTGTTAGAACAGAAATACAATCTATGCTTGACGAGGACATTATTGAGCCTACAGTAAGCTCACACAACAATCCATTACATGTAGTTGAGAAGAAAAATGGATCGATCAGGCTTGTCTTAGATTCGAGACAAATCAATACTATCATCATTCCTGAATCAGACAGGCCGCAAACGATGGAAGAACTTCTTCAAAATTTTAGTGGTGTAAAACTGTTGTCTTCTATTGATCTCAGATCCAGCTTTTATCAGATCGAACTTCATCCAGAAAGTAGAATATACACAGCTTTCCTTTGTTTCGGCGTTTGTTATCAGTTTCGAAAACTTCCTTTTGGTTTGAATATTTCTTCGGCAGCATTCATTCGCGGGCTAAATTCCATATTACCTGAGTTATTAATACGTCACATCGCCTTATATGTGGACGATATTCTGATAGCAGAAGCCTCATGGGAACAACATAATCGCATCCTCAACAGCGTGTTACATGTTTTTGCAGAATCTGGAATTACAGTTAACTTGGAAAAGACTGAATTCGGTAGGACAACGGTGAAGTTTTTGGGACATATTATTTCTTCTGAAGGCATTCAGCCGGATCCTGAAAAGTTAGTAGCAATCAGAGCCATTCCAGTTCCATCAAGTCCACAGTTTTCTAGGTCTCTTAAATTTTTACCATCGTTTTCTGAATATACAAATTCTAGTTACACGAAAACTTTGTTCTGTCACTGGAAAAAATACTATTTGGAACTGGGACGAACAAGCACAGTTGGAATTCTACTCTTTGAAAGAATCGCTACTTAACGCGCCAATACTAGCTCATTCAGATCTGTCACAAGATTTCTGCCTTAGCACGGATTCTTCTAAAGTCGGTCTTGGTGCCCATTTATTTCAAGAAGCCACAGAAAATGACACTACTGTTCAGAAAACTATTGCTTTTGCTCGCCGAGCGCTAACAAAATCTGAAAAAAATTATTCCATTACTGAATTAGAAGCTGTAGCTATCGTTTGGGCATTTGACAATTGCCGTTTCTTTCTTTCTGGCAAGCACGTAAAAGTATACAGTGATCATCGTGCATTACAATTTCTTATGTCTTCAAAATTAAATCATGACAGGTTAAAACGTTGGGCATTGTTTCTGCAAGAATTCCACTTCACAATAGTCTACATTCCCGGCAAGGAGAACATTGTTGCAGACGCACTGTCACGCGCACCGGCTGGGTTTGAGAAAAGTAACACAGAAGGCAACCTCGAGAAAAATTTCAGTATTCCTTACATTGAGAAAGTCGCTTTTGAAACCTTCATTACCACACCTTTAAAGGACATTGCTCATGAACAAGATAAAGATCCGATTTGGAAAGACATCAAAAGCAAATGGCATGAAAAGACACACACTCAGATTCGGCATTATTATCTGGTTAGAAACAACATACTCTTCAAACGCTGCACTGTTGATGACGAGCTATGGGTACTTTGCATTCCAGACGATTTTGTTAATAAGCTCATTTGGTACATTCATTTCAGCTACGCACATTTTGGTCCACGAAAATGTTATCATATTCTTCGAACGACTTGTTATTTTAACAATATGGAAAAGAGAATTCGAAGAGTCTTGTATATTTGTAAACTTTGTCAAAAGGGGAAACCATCTACTATCTCACATCATGCTCCATTGTTTCCTATCATTCCTTCTAAATTAAAAGAATTTGTTGTTGTTGATCTCTTGGGATCCCTTGTCAGAACATCGAATGGATTTTCGTACGTTCTAGTCGCTGTTGAACTTACTTCAAAATTTGTTTCTTTCACTCCGTTACGTAAAGCCACTGGACGGTCTGTATCCAACGCCTTTGTTAAAAATTTCTCACGCGAAGTTGGCCACGTTGCTAAAGTCATTTCAGATAACGGACCGTAATTCAAATCTGCTGTTTGGTCACGCATGCTTCGGAATCATAAAATCAAACCTGTTTTTATTTCATTGTACTCACCACAATGTAATCCCTCCGAACGGATTATGAAAGAAATCAATAAGCTTTGCAGACTTTATTGTCACAGAAAGCATCAGCATTGCGACAGATATTTACACTTATTTCAAAACGTGCTGAATGAAATGCCTCATGACTCCACTGCTTTACCACCTATTCTTGTACTGAAGAATGAAGAACTTCCGAACAGAACCAGAGAGTTTGTACCTTTTCTGAATACATGTAAACTTCGACACCAAGACATAATTGATTTGGCTATTAAAAATATAAAATCTGCAGCAGACAAATGGAGAAAACTACGACGTTTTTGAGATTTGACTGAGGTATTATGATGTTATTATTACGACGACGATGTGTATTATGCTGTTAAGGAATGTTTATTATGATATGTATTTATAATGATGAAATATTGAAGAAGTGTCGACGAATATGTATATGTGTAATAAGGTAAGGAATAATGAGTAGTGGTTAGGGACTCTCGTTTGTGAAAAAGGATGTTGGAAACCAAGAATCGTACTTTAAGAGTTATGAAATGTGTATATATGCGTAATGTATCACAATGCCGGCAAAAATTTTTTGGACGCTGTTATATTTACAGGATTTTGTTTCTACACATTCGTAACGCAAATTCTCGACCTGTGAAATTTTTTTAATATGAGACTGTCACTGCTGTCGTAAATATTTCGGTAAGAAAGTTAAGTAAACTTCACATAATGCCTCGTGGATGCCCAGCTGTGCTACCTGCCTGGAGAAAAAGCCATTAGGTGGAGATAAAAAGAGACATTCCTTTGTAGAAAGCATCGCAAATACGACATGCTCATTACTTGGAAACATATGATTATATTGTGGAGCACGTACTTTGTGCTACTTACTGGAATGCTTATAAACTGATGGGAAATATTCTTACATCTGCAGACCTGATTATGACAAGTGTCTATCTACGACAGTTGAGAGAATTTCTACTAACTTATGAAATGCCACATGACTATTGAATGATATTTTTATGCTTTGCTTTTCATAGTTGCTTATTTCACTAGATATCTGGTTTGCAGCTGTGTTGCAGCATTGGTTTTATAAAATTAAATTAAATGCGTTTGATAATGTGAAAACTTTCTGTCAACGCATCTATTAAATAATAATTTTATGATCCACATTCTTCGAAAAAGGAGCACTTGGAAAGGAAAGAACAATAAGAAGGGATTAATAACTGTTACTGCGTACATAATTTTCTTTTCAACTACTTGGTAATTTTTTATTGTAGAATAACTTCTTGTGGTGCACCACTTTAATGATATATATATTAAGATGTGAACAGACATTTCCCTTATCTGCATTGTTGTCTTTAGTGTACTATTTTTTCTGCTTGAGCTATGTCATATTTAGATATAAGTTATTGCATTTGCTGCTGCTGTTTGCCAGGCATAGTGCTACTATATTTCACTTTGTATTACTCTGTTAAGCCAGTTTTACTACTGATTTATTTTTCTTTTTGCTGCACATTGACTCATATTAGTGATAATGTTGCATTTGCTCTGCTAATTTAGATTTACTGCTGCTAGCTTTGCCAATTTGCATTTTTTTGTCATTGCTGTTTGTGTTAATTGTTTTGTACTGCTGCATTGCCTCGTCCCTTAGTATATATACCTGCGCTCAGTAGATTTAAGGTAGCTTAAGAGGGGAAACACTATATAAGAACCTAACTATGGAGAAAAGGGAAAGATGCATTGAGAAGTTATATGAAAAAGATTTGGGCCAAAATGAGTATTGTGCAATGAGAAATAATTATTTTGAAAGAAATATGAATAGAATACAGAAAGGAGGTATAGATAGGACTTTTGGGAATAATGATGAATGAAGGGAGATCTCCATGAAGTAAAGAAAGTTTTGTTTGCAAAATACTGCAGTAAAACAAACCCTGTCCTGTACTTTTGTGTTATTATGCTATGTGAATTTGTGTTTTTCCTGTCTTTATGTGTTTAGCTGATAAGATTTACGTTGTAGAATTTTTCTGATAATATGTTATTTACTTTGTAAAGATGTTTATACATTATTTATTCTGTTTTGTTTTAATGCTCATGTGTGAAGTTGATGTTTCAAAAGCTATTCTGATCTTTTATGTATTTAGTTATATCATAATTCCTCTAACACTGAAGTATATGTTTATTTCTATTCTTTTGTAAAGCCTGTGTTACTACAAATGTTATCTGTACTGTTATGTTCTTTAATGATGTATTTTGTACCTTTGTAATTGTATTCTTATGTTGTAAATTTGTAATTGTATAGACACCAGTTCTTCAAATTAAGTTTTATTTCAGGGCGCACGTTTCTGTTGGTCATAATATATGCACAGTATGTGAGAAGTTGGGACTGTTAGTGCTTGCACGTGTGTTAATAATTCAGCAAGGGACTGGTTAACAGCATTGCTGGTTCTAAGGACAATTCCAAAAACTTTGTGAGAGCGCAAGTGGTGGTTTATGGACTTGCTATATTCTCCGTAAGACTCTTCGATGGTGACTGTGCACCTACACAGTTGCAACAGATGGCTGCTGGCCGTCACTACAAGGACTACAGTCGGTCTGCACCTTTGATGACCCACCAATACCATTATTTCTACAAGGGCTGCAGTGGGTCTGCACCTTTGATGACCCACCAATACCATTATTTCTACAAGGACTGCAGTGGGTCTGCACCTCTGGTGGCCCACCAATACCATACTCTCTACCAGGACTACAGTGGGTCTGCTCTGTGATGACCTACCTACCAATATTCTTCAAAGCTTCGACTGACTATGCTGTGGGTTTGCTCTGTTGTGGCCCATTATCTGTCTGCATGTCAAGAGTCAGCACACTGTCTTTCCGTTGGAAGGACAACACTACTTCTTCAAGACTGCATAGAAATCCACTACTTCCGTGTGCATTTTCTTTTATTGCTCAGACTTTGAGAAAAAAAACTGCAATTTTAATATGATGGATGATCAGGAATGTCTTTATGGACTGTGAGAAAATTTTAGCTTTTGACCAACATTGTATTAATAAGTGTGTGCATTTGATATCTTTGTTATAGTAATTATGAAAAATTTTTTCAAATCTGTATTGGCCACTGTCCCAAACAATTTGTAAAATTTTTTGTGGAGAGCATGGGGGATATGTAAGTAGGCTGTTTAGGTTTTTATATTGGTTACGCTATGTAGCGCTCTGTATGAAAATCACTGGCTATGATGTGTGCAGTCTGTGGCTGGGTGGCATTGTTGTAATATTCGCTATTGTAGTGTTGGGCTGTTGGCTGTTAACAGCGCGTAGCGTTGCGCAGTTGGAGGTGAGCCGCCAGCAGTGGTGGATGTGGGGAAGTGAGATGGCGGATTTTTGAGAGCGGAAGATCTGGACGTGTGTCCATCAGAAACAGTACATTTGTAAGGATGGATGTCATGAACTGCTTTATATATTATGACTTTTGAACACTATTAAGGTCAATACATTGTTTGTTCTCTATCAAAATCTTTCATTTGCTAACTATGCTTATCAGTAGTTAGTGCCTTCAGTAGTTTGAATCTTTTATTTAGCTGGCAGTAGGGGCTTGCTGTATTGCAGTAGTTCGAGCAACGAAGATTTTGTGAAGTAAGTGATTTGTGAAAGGCATAGGTTAATGTTAGTCAGGGCCATTCCTTTGTAGGGATTTTTGAAAGTCAGATTGCGTTGCGCTAAAAATATTGTGTCAGTTTAGTTTTGATCAGAATAGGCAAAGAGCGAAATGTCTGAGTACGTTCAGTTCTGCTCAGCTGTTTGAAAATCAAACACTGTAAGAGGTTTAAGCACAGTCATGAATAATTTTTATAAGGGGCCGTTTCATAGAGGAGATGTTCATTTTCTAAAAACGTCATAATTCTTGAGCATAAAATATGTTCCATAATTCTACAACAAATTAACGTCAACGATATAGGTCTATAATTGTGTGGATCGGTCTTACGGCCTTTCTTAAAAAGGGAATGACCTGCGCTTTTTTCAGTCGTTAGGTACCTTTCTTTGCTTCAAGCGATCAACGATAAATTTCTGCTAGAAGGGAAGCAAGTTATTTCGCATCTGGTCCTGAAGCCTTTCCACTACTAAGCAACTGTAGCTGCTTTTCAATTCCGCGATCGGTTATCTCAGTATCTGCCATTTCGATTGAAAGTAGAGACAGTGTTACGATCTTCCTCAATACGCTCTCCTAGAGGGAACACTACTTACTATTGACCTTTGACTGATCAGTACGATATTTTCTGAAGACCCCGACGATGGTGGAGACAGTCAGTAGAAACTACTCGCAATTTAGAATATTACACAATTTCTTGTAAATGCTTTAGCAATCCTCCTGTCACCACAGTGACGTTACAGCCAGAACCAGTATCAGTTACAAAATCCCAAGAGAGAAGAAATTACGCAACGCTTGCCTGGTAGCTGCACTGACCAACGACACTGGGAGAAAGGAGTGACTATGTAACGGCAGTCTATGAGCGAGGCCATATGTTGCCTTGCACACCCGATGTGCCATAAAGAGAGATTACAACAGCGAATTCCCAGTCCCTCTAATTGCACCTGATGTACCCCACCACACAGAGCCACACAATGCAACCTTTCCAGCTTGAGTAAAAGCATAAAATCACCACAGCCCTCGTGTGAGAGAGTACTGCATTGTGTAAACTAAACTGGAGCACATAGGTCTCTTATGCATCAACCTCCAAGGACATTCTCACATCAGAACTGCCAGCATGTTTAATTGCGTTATATTTGTTTCATTAATTTATGTTACGGTCATTATAACATTTATTGCACTGTTTTGTATAGTTTCATTTAATATTGCAGATGACACATGCTATGCACAAGGAGACAAAGGAAGACAAGGACAGTCTGTTACGTGTATCATGTTAGTCTTATCTGCGCCGTGTTTGTACACACCTTTAGCTGTATTGCTTGTGTACTGTGAACAACATTAGTAGCGTTAGAAAGGGGCAAAATGGATAATTGGTAGAGATGTGTATTCATCAGGGTAAAGAAATACTTTGACACCACTATTAAGATCCGTCTTGATAACTGATAATTTCTTTTGTATTTTCATATAGTTTGGCAAATTGTTTGAAGTTCATTAAGATTATTTGGGCATTGATAGGGATTCCTTATGTTTCATTGGTGCCATTAATGTTAGTAGAGCGCGTACACTGTTTAAGTGCGTAGAGTACTAGAATCAGGAGATGTGTACCAGGACCTTAAGTCAATATTTATTGCAAACGCCGAGTAGGCATGAAACCCCAATACGGATTTACGACAGGCAGAGCTAAGACGTGGATCAAATTTTTAATCAATGATATTTCCCATCCAATATTACCTTTTACTCTAGCTGGTATACTTGTTGTGCATATTGGTGTATTGCTTCTAAGAAGATATCACCTTCAGCATGTAGCCAGCATTTAATCTTAATTGTTACGAGGTTCGTTGGTTAGGAATGAGAAGGCATTTGGCACTATTTATACAAAAAAGACGTACGGAGTTGGTAGAAGGAAATCCTCCATGGGAAATAATTTTCAGAGTAATATGGTACTTGATCTTGCTTAATGTAAGTCAATTAGGTGGCCAAAAAATATTGCTTGTAGCTGCCCTGTTAAACATTTATCAGTGGGTCATCTACTGCACAAAATTCTCATTCGAAGGGAGGAATAGTGAGAGACGTCAGCCTAATTGTCAGCAGACTATCATTATTTAATTTCTATTCCCACGTAGCATTTTTATTAATTCGTTAATCATCGGACTGCAATTGCAGCAATGAATATATTGGATTAGCAACTGGATAATAGCTCCTTCTTTCTTTATTTTACACTAACCTGTGATGGCAAAGCCTGAATTTCATAGCTTGTGAGTATGTGGATGGAGGCTAGGCTGGTGTGCCTACCATTAAAGGAAACACAAATCTTGCTGACAGCCGCTTTACGGAGAGACCCAAGTGGGCAGTGCTGTGCCGTAATGGCGGGCGACTGGATTATGCCCAGCGAGCGGAATGCAATGTTCCGGCCTGTTGTCTGAGCAGCTGGCTTTGCGACTTAGTGTCGCCAGGCCGAGGTGATGCAACAGGGAGGCTTTTAGAGAGCTAGGCAGCTAAAGTCGCTGAAGAAAAGAGCATGGACGTGGCTGCAGACGACGGTGTAGTCCTGGGCCCGGTGCATTGATGTTTTTAAGCCAGGATCTGGGTGAGAGGCTAAAACGTTGAATGAATGCAACAGAGTCATTGGCGTAGAGGTTGTGACGCCAGTGTCTTCAATTCGGACAGCCTTAAGTTTGTTGTCGGGAGACGATATTTTGGTATGCTTGGGTTTGGGGAGAGACTCGCCTTTTTGGCTGAAAGCTGTATTGGAGGGAAGTGTCCTCATTGGTTGGAATAAAACGACTAATACCACTATTGGTAAGTGAACCGAGGTGGCACCAAATTATCACATAGCACACGAAAGACCCAGATTTTTCCTCAAGCAGTAGACAAGGGAGCGGCCTAACGGGAGGCGGTTGAAAAATCTGTGTGCCGCAGAGTTGCGGTAGGGAGCACTGGAAGAGGCAGGTTTTAGACAATTTTTTCCATGCAGTACCGGAGGTCACGCATGTTTTTGGTGGACCACTATTATAATTTTGATACTAGCGGTTTTTTGCTGTGAAACACCACAATCTGTACATTTTGTGTGTAATTAATAGTGAATGTGAAAGCCAGTGATGTTGTGAAGTAGTATGCACGCGCAAGGTGAGAATACAGAGTCCAGGGACGTGATATTATTTGAAAGCTGGCACGGCCGTCGGAGGTGCGAGTGAGAACATTGATATTGACCGCATTTCATAGGGTTAAGCGGCAATCCATCGGCGGAGACGGAGCAGTTTGAGTGGCGCACCGGCAGTAGATCATGGCAAATGCATGCAGCTACATGCCAAATTGTTAATGTGGGAAGTTGCCAAACACCATCGAGCAAGTGACTCTTTCCAGCTCTGGCCCTATGCTGTGAGAGAGATGTTGTGGAATAGCTTGTTGAGATATAACTAAGATATGTAAAATTTCCTGAACACTGAACGTGCTGCGTGATGCATTTCTGGTTAATGTTCTGCAGGCTTTGAGATAATTTGTCCACATGATAGAATATTTTGGATAATTATAACGCACAATGGATCATAATTTAAATCGCTGGATCAATCAATCACCATGTATCTAGATAAAAGAAGGGGCAATGTTTTTCTCAATTTAAAGTATGGTTAGTGATCATAGCAGGAGCCACACTGAATGTCATTTAGAGTTATCCATATATTTCGCAATACAAAAATCAGGGTCCATTTGATACATACATGAATACTTTTCTTGACTCATTAGAAATATTTTTAACATACTTTGACAGTATAAAAGAGCAGGTAGTTCACTGTTTTACCAGTTATAGCTATTCTTGGAAGGAGAAAATGAAATAACTACTAGAGTGGAAGTAAGACGCAAAACAAATAGTCAGTTAACATCATCATTATCTCTTTCTAACTATGATTCCAGAAACTTCAATTAATATTTTTGAAATAATCAGATACCTCCACAATAGTCATTTCCAACACTGCTCACACACAACATGTCTCCCACCTTTCTAGCTATTTCTAACCTAAAAAATAATGTATGCCTATAACGCAACAATTATATTGTTAAGCAGCGAGACAGACTTCTTTGTATGTTAAAGACTAAGGTCCTGAGAGGATCCACATCGGACTCGGTTCCTGATAGTAGCTTTTCCCAACAGTAAACTGACTGCTTTGATCCAGTACGCCTCGACTTTCTCCTTGTCATATTCTTTTCATCTCAGAGTACCAAATGAAAGCCAAAGTTCTCAATTATTTGCTGGATATATTCCTATTTCTGTCTTCTGCTAGAGCTTTATTCTCTATAGCTGCCTCTAATACCACGTCAGTTACACCCTGATGTTTTGACACATGCCTATAATTCTGAACCTCCTTTTCCTCAGTGTCTTCTACATGTTCCTTTCTTGCCGAGTCTGCGTAGGGTCTCCTCAATTCTTATCTTATCAGTCCATCTAATTTTAACATCCTTTCATAGCACTATATTAATAATGCAAATTTACGAAAATATAACTTTGCTATGCAGGTACTTATCTCATAACTTCCTCATACTTCGCTGAATCCACCTGTGCATCCTTTTTGGGGTGATAATGCCAAAGTGCTACTGACGTTACTCTCGTCACTGTCACTGATACTTGAAAAGACGCAATGTACCGTGGCTTGTAGAGTATGTATACTCTAAGACAAAAAAAGAGGACGCTCCACGAACGAATTATCCGAATGGGACGGAAATAGGTAGATGAGATGTACATGCACTCACAAACAAATGATTTTAATTTCTGAAAAATAGGATGATTTAGTCAAGAACCAGAGCTTCACAAACCGAGCAAGTCAATGACGTGGTGGTCCTCCTCGGACCTTATGCAAGCAGTTATTCGGCTTGGCATTGATTCATAGAGTTGTTGGGTGTCCTCCTAAGGGATTTCATGACAAATTCTCTCCAATTGGTGCGTTAAATCGTTAAAATCCATCTGATTGGAGAGCCCTGCCCTCAGTGCTCCAGTCGATATCAAGTAGGGAGAGATACGGCGACCTTGCTGGCCCAGGTATAGTTTGGCAAGCACGAAGACAAGCAGTAGAAATTTTCACTGGTCGCGGTCTGGCATTATCTTGATGATATCTAAGCCCAGGATGGATTGCCATGAAGGTCAACAAACCGGGGGTAGAATATCGTCAATGTTCCGCTGTGCTGTAGGGGTCCTACTATGAAATGAAATGGCACTTCAGCTCCAGACCATCACTCTTGGATGTCGGGGCGTAAGAGGAGAGACAGTCAGGTTGATATTCCACCACCGTCCGGGGTGTCTCCAGAAATCTACCGATTACCGTTCCATTCGGGTAGTGGTGCATCATTTTGTTCTTAAGGTGTATGTAGGTGTTTCTGTAGACATAGATCGCAGACTTTACTGTACCCACAGGAAACAAATGCAATGGTGTACGTGCTTCTAGCACGATGCTGCTACAGCAGAGATCAGTGACGCCATAGTATCGGTCCTTTTTCACAATGTTGCCAGGCTTGTAATGTGTCCCAGGAGCGCTCGCTATTAATATGTTTCCAGAACTGCTGCCAAGGCTAAACTGCTATTCATCAATGAACAGGGTCCAGTCACAGGAGACCACTCTCTCCAAGTCACGTAGTGGTTTTCTTAGAGGGTAATCGTGCTGGCTGGTCACCTAGCATATAAAGTAACATTATGAAAGTGCAGAATCTCAGTCTGACAGTAGATGTGTGACCTGCAGGGCTGGTCAGTAAGACGAAACGAAACAAAGAAGGATTTTTTGGTCTCCAGGCCCTGTCAAGTACGAGATCGTAGAGATTGACTCTACCTGTAAACTTCTGCCTGTTTTCTGTAAACTGACTCGTTCCGCACCGATAGTTGTGATAACGATATTAGGAACCTGTAAGTAACTAACTAAATAAACAATTTACTAACTCGGGCATGGTCACACATACTCATACCCGAGTTGAGTATTTCATCCATCCTGATATCCCCTACAGTCTGCACAGTCGTGAAATTACACTAACGACGAACTTGAGATCAGAGGCCGCCTCTCACTGACTATTGCCGAACTCTCATTTTTCTGGTGATCTGGCAAAGCATTACACAATCCATAGATGTTTGCTCCGTCACCCAACTTCGGTAAGACTCGAATACAGTATGATAAACTCAAAAAATACGGCCAGAACAACTTTATCCGAGACCGTCTCCCACACAGACGGTTACAAGCACTCCAGGCAGTCTCATATTTGCGCACAGTGTTGTTGCGTGTGTGTGTGTTCTGCTACAGTTTAGACCACACATTTTCATTATGCTGAAATACTTTTTAGTTATTCTCCATAACCCGCTAGCGTGTGTGTAGTTAGAAGAGTTCCGTCAATTTTTTGTGATGGTTTGCTGATGATAACTGAGAGATTCGAACAGCGAAACAGTAGGGCAGATTTAACATTGTCATTTGAGAAAATTGCAAATTTGGGATATGAGGCAGCCTGTGTTTTAAGATTACTAGGAATAATGTTTGATAATGGCTGAACGTAATGGAACTTCAGGAAACTAATCAAAAGTAGTTACACATCTGATATTTCCCTACATACATGCTGTGGGAAACTAATGGCCTTCTTTAATGACTTCATGAGATCAGAAATCGGTTACTGCTGGTACTTCACTGTTGGAATAGCTACACATACCTGAAAATTTCAGATGTTCATCGTAATGACACAAGTAGTATAGCTATGTTATCCACTTCATTTATATCTGTAATGTCACCTGACCAGGTCAATTGTCTAACCATGACATCACAGGTCACGCCCCTTTTATCTGCATCTACATCTACATGGTTACTCTCCAATTCACACTTAAGCGCCTGGCAGAGATTTTAATACTACTTCTGTACCATTTCACTCTCGAATGGAGCGTGGGAAAAAGGAACACCTAAATCTTTCCGTTCGAGCTCTGATTTCTCTTATTTTATTGTGATGATCATTTCTCCTTACGTAGGTGGGTGTCAACAAAATATTTTCGCATTCGGAAGAGAAAGTTGGTGATTGAAATTTCGTAAATAGATCTCGCCGCAATGAAAACAGCCTTTGTTTCAGTGACTGCCACCCCAACTCACTTATCATATCAGTGACACTCACTCCACTATTGCGCGATAACACGAAACGAGCTGCCCCTCTTTGCACTTTTTCGATGTCCTCCGTCAATCCTACCTGGTAAGGATCCTACACCGCGCAGCAATATTCCAGCAGAGGACGGACAGGTGTACTGTAGGCTATCTCTTCAGTGGGTTTGTCGCATCTTTTGTGGTCCGCCAACAAAGCGCAGTCTTTGTTTCGCCTTCCCCACATTATTATCTATGTGGTCTTTCCAATTTAAGTTGCACGTAAATGTAATTCCTAGGTATTTTCAAACTGACAGCTCTTAGATTTGTGCGATTTATCGTATACCTAAAATGTATCGGATTTGTTTTAGTGCCCATGTGGATGACCTCGCACTTTCATTTGTTTAGAGCCAATTGCCACTTTTCGCACCATATAGAAATTCTCACTAGATCATTTTGTAATTTGAATTGATCGTCTGATGATTTTACTAGACGGTAAATTACAGCGTCATCTGCAAACAATCTAAGGGGGCTGATCAGATTATCACCTAGATCATTTATGTAAATCAGGAACAGCAGAGGGCGTATGACACTACCTTGCGGAACGCCAGTTATCACTTCTGCTCTACTCGATGATATACCGTCTATCACTACGAACTGTGACCTCTCTGAGAGGAAATCACGAATCCAGTCACACAACTGAGACGATACTCCATATGCACGCAATTTGATTAATAGTCGCTTGTGAGGAGCGGTATCATAAACCTTCTGGAAATCTAGGAATATGGAATCGATCTGAGATCCCTTGTAGACAGCACTCATTACTTCATGGGCATAAAAAGCTAGCTGTGTTGCACAAGAACGATATTTTCTGAATTCGTGTTGGTTACGTATCAATAAGTCATTTTCTTCAAAGTGATTCATAATGTTCGAGTGCAGTATACGCTCCAAAATCATACTGCAAATTGAGGTCAGTTATATGGGTCTGTAATTCCATGGGTTACTCCTATTTCCTTTCTTGACTATTCGTGTGATCTGTGCTACTTTTCAGTCTTTAGGAACAGGCCTTTCGTCAAGTGAGCGGTTGTATATGATTGCTAAGAAAGGCGATATTGTGTCTGCATACTCTGAAAGGAACCTGGACCGAAAGACTTACCTTTCTTATGTGATTTGAGTTGTTTCGCAACACCTAAGATATCTACTTTTATGTCACGGGTTTCGAATTCTGGAATATTTAATTCATCTTCTTTCTTGAAGGAATTAGAGAAAATTGTATTTAGTATCTCCGCTTTAGTGGCACCATCATCGGTAACATTTCCATCGCTATCGCGCAGTGACAGTATTGATTGTTCTTTGCCACTGGTGTACTTTACATACGACCATAATATCTTTGCGTTTTCTACCATATTTTGAGACAATGTTCCGTGAAACTTAGCCAGTCTTGGGGATTTTGCGTTCTCCTTGAATTTGGCTTGCTTCTTTCGTTGCTTCTGCAACAGTGTTCTGAGGTGTTTTGTGTACCATGGTGGATCAGTCCCGTTTCTCATTAACTTATGCGGTACGAATCTGTCTATTTCTGTCGATACTGTATCTTTGAATTTGAACCATATCTGATCTACACTTTCATAATTATCTTGGATGAAATGAAGACTCTCTCTTAGGAATGCATCAAGTGAATTTTTATCTGCTTTTTTAAATAGATATATTTTGCGCTTATTTTTAGTGGTTTTGGTTGATACGTTTTTGAGCCTCGCTAAAATGACCTTGTCTTCACTAATCCCTGTATCCGTCATGACACTCTCTATTAGATTAGGACTATTTGAGGCTAAGAGGTCAAGTGTGTTTTCACAACCATTTACAATTTGTGTGGGCTCATGAACTAATTGTTCAAAGTAATTCTCAGACAAAACATTTAGTACGATTTCGTAAGATGTCTCCTGTCTACCACCGGCATTGCACATGTATTTTCGCCAATAAATCGAGAGTAGATTGAAGTCTCCACCAATTATAACTGTATGAGTGTGATACACTGAGATTCAAGTTTTCTTTCAACCGTTCAGCTATTATATCATCTGGGGGTCGGTAGAAGGAGCTAATTATTATTTTGGTACAGCTGTTGAGTATAACCTTTACCCATAGTAATTCGCAGTAACTTTCTATTTCAACTTCGCTACAAGATAAACTACTACCATCAGACACAAAAACACCAGTACCTACTTTATTTAATCTATCCTTTCAGAACACGGCTTGTGCCTCTATAAAAATTTCTGCAGAATTTATCTCCGGCTTCAGCCAGCTTTCTGTTCCTATAACGATTTCAGCTTCAGTGATTTCTATCAGAGTTTGAAGCTCCCGTACTTTTCAAACAGCTACGACAATTTACAACTACAATACCGACTGTTGCTTGGTCGAATCTTGTCGTTTCTTTGCCCTGTACTCTTTGAGACTGGACCCCTTTATGATCACCGGCCTTGCATGACCTCCGTTGGACCCATGGAGCTTCACGTGAATGTTCCTCAGAGCATAATGGAGCCGCCGGCCGGTGTGGCACAGTGGTTCTAGGCACTTTAGACTGGAACCGCGCGACCGCTACGGTCGCAGGTTCGAATCCTGCCTCGGGCATGGATGTGTGTGATGTCCTTAGGTTAGTAGTTCTAAGTTCTAGGGGACTGATGACCTCAGATTCTAAGTCTCATAGTGCTCAGAGCCATTTGAACCTTTATGATCAAAGACATCATCGTCATCACATGACAAGCTACATTCATCCACTCCATCCCCCTTTCCCACCCTTCACCTCCTCTACAGCTGATCAGTGTGTAGTATTTCAGCGGTCATTAAAACTAAACTGCCAATCAAAATGTAGATTTACGTAAGCTTCACTTGAATTACGCAAAAATGTCACGATGTTCAAAAAATACTGCCAGTACTACAGTATTTCCTAAAAATACTTAACCTTCACCCATATTAACATGTTTGGAACATTATGTAAGCATGTTTACCTGGATTGAGCGCATCATTTAGCACTCTCTCTCTCTCTCTCTCTCTCTCTCTCTCTCTCTCTCTCTCTCACTCACTCACACACACACGCACACACACACACATGCACACTTTTAGTCATAAATCATATTGTAAAAAATTTTATTTTCATTTTCATATAGCAGATCATATAACACATTCATTAAAATCACAGTATAATGTATCACACAGCGGAACTATAAGAATAATTCATGTTTTCACTGTTAAAGATTGTTGTGGCTCTGTGTTTAATTCGCAAGGGTGAATTCCTATGGGACCAAACTGCTGAGGTCATCGGTCCCTAGGCTTATACACTGCTTAATCTAACTAACGCTAAGGACAACACACACACGCAAGCCCGAGAGAGGACACAAACTTCCGACGGGGGAAGCCGCACGAACCGTGGCAAGGCGTCCCTGACCGTGCGGCTATTCCACGCGGCGTTTCTTACGTACAGTCATTGGTTTTGGTTAAGATCTAAACGCTTTTTCACTATTGCATGTGAAAATAATACAGTCACTCAAGAAGCAGTGTTTTACATATTCTGCTGTTGAAACTTGGTTTTCCAATGGAGATGTCTCAAATAGTTACTCAAATTGTAATAATTTACTGTTTGTAATAGGCGATATTCTAAAATGCGTTGAAGATGAATTAGAATGTTACACGGTCCAGTCACATTAATATGATCACTGTCTATGTTCGATGTCATCGGGCAATAACCACACATTCACAGACGACAGGTGTCAGCACTAGTAGTGGAGGATATACTCGCATAAAGGTGTCAGGGGGACGCGGTAAGATTGCAGTGGTTGTCATAATGTCGATATTGAGCGGTTTATCTGACTCGCTTTAGAGACAAGGTTGGAAGGTTCTCCGCAACAGTTAATTTTGTAAACTGTTCGTATGCCACCGTGGTTCACTACGGGCCATTGATGGCAAATGTGAACGACGGCTGGGGAGATGTATACGGGCGAATAGACGTGCAACTGTTCAACAGCTGGCCCCCCAGATGAACCAAGGGACTACCGACAGTGTCTCTCCAACGACCGTTCAGCGAACGTTACTGTGTACGGGCCTTCGCAGCAGGCACCTGGTTCATACACCCATGCTAACTGCTGTTCATCGGTGACGAAGGCTGCAGTCAGCACTCCTGAACTGCAACTGGACGTCCATTAAGTGGAGACACGTGGCCTTTTCCGATGATTCACGTTTTATGTTCCATCGGACGGATGGCTGCTGGCGTGTATGGCCTGAAAAGTTTGAAAGCAAACACTCTACAACAATCGTCGAAAGGCTCCAGGCCAGAGGAGGTAGCGTAATGGTCTGGGGAATGTTGTTTCTTGCATTCCCTGGGTGATTTCGTCATCCTGAAAGGCACCATGCATCAACAAAAGCATATTTCTGTTCTTGGGGCTCATGTCCACCCCTATACGCAGTTTGTTTTTACTCAGTATGATGGCATCTACTAGCAGGACAATCCAACGTGTCACACTGCTCGCAGAGTATGTGACTGGTTCGAAGAGCACCGGGATGAGTTAACTGTACTCTCGTGATGGCTCTGAGCACTATGCGACTTAACTTCTGAAGTCATCAGAACTAACCTAAGGACATCACACACATCCATGCCCGAGGCAGGATTCGAACCTGCGACCGCAGCGGTCGCCCGGTTCCAGACTGTAGTGCCCAGAACCGCATGGCCACTCCGGCTGGCCCGTACTCTCGTGGCCACCAAGCTCCCCGGATCTAAACCCAATCGAGAATCTGTGAGAGACCCCGATCGGGCTGTGCGCGTCATGGATCCTCAACTGAGAAACCTTCTGCATCTGGCCATGGCGTTGGAGTCGGCAGGGCTTCACATCCTGTCCAGGCATCAGTACGGCTTTAGAAAGCATCGCTCCTGCGAAACGCAACTCGCCCATTTTTCACATGATATCTTGCGAACCATGGATGAAGGGTATCAGACGGATGCCATTCCTTGACTTCCGGAAAGCGTTTGACTCGGTGCCCCACTGCAGACTCCTATCTAAGGTACGAGCATATGGGATTGATTCCAAAACATGTGACTGGCTCGAAGACTTCTTAAGTAATAGAACCCAGTACGTTGTCCTCGATGGTGAGTGTTCATCGGAGGTGAGGGTATCATCTGGAGTGCCCCAGGGAAGTGTGGTAGGTCCGCTGTTGTTTTCTATCTACATAAATGATCTTTTGGATAGGGTGGATAGCAATGTGCGACAGTTTGCTGATGATCCTGTGGTGTACGGGAAGGTGTCGTCGTTGAGTGACTGTAGGAGGATACAAGATGACTTGGACAGGATTTGTGATTGGTGTAAAGAATGGCACCTAACTCTAAATATCGATAAATGTAAATCAATGCAGATGAATAGGAAAAAGAATCCCGTAACCTTTGAATACTCCATCAGTAGTGTAGCACGTCGTTTAAATATTTGGGCGTAACATTGTAGAGCGGTATGAAGTGGAACAAACATGTAATGGCAGTTGTGGGGAAGGTCGTCTTCGGTTCATTGGTAGAATTTTGGAAAGATGTGGTTCATCTGTAAAGGAGACCGCTTATAAAACACTAATAAGACCTATTCTTGAGTACTGCTCTACCGTATGGGAAACCTATCAGGTCGGATTGAGGGAGGACATAGAAGCAAATCAGAGGCGGGCTGCTAGAATTGTTACTGGTAGGTTTGATCATCACGCGACTGTTACGGAACTTCAGGAACTCGGGTGGGAGTCTCTGGAGGAAAGGAGGCGTTCTTTTCGTGAATCGCTACTGAGGAAATTTAGAGAACCAGCATTTGAGGCTGACTGCAGTACAATTTTAATGCCGCCAACTTATATTTCGCGGAAAGACCACAAAGATAAGATAACAGATATTATGGCTCGTACAGAGGCATATAGGCAGTCATTTTTCCCTCGTTCTGTTTGGGAGTGGAACAGAGAGAGAAGATGCTAATTGTGATACGAGGTAACCTCCGCCGAGCACCGTATGGCGGATTGCGAAGTATGTATGTAGATGTAGATGTAGATGTAGATGAATCCGCCCAGCGGATCAACGACGAGGGCCGGTGTGCCGGTTGGCCTGGATGTGGTTTTTAGGGGGTTTTCCACATCCCACTAGCTGAATACTGGCCTGGCCCCCACGTCCCGCCTCAGTTACGTGCCTCGAAGACATGTGAAACACGTTCGCACTGTTTCATAGTTTGCACTGGAGGCAGACACTGGGGTACACTAATTCCGCCCCGGGTGGTATATGGGCTGCGACAGAAAGGGTACCCCTTAACATTAACCATACCAAATCCGCCCTAACCATGCCGACCCTGCGCAACATGCAGGACAATGCACTAGCAAAAGAAGAAGAAGAAATATAGCTCTCAAGAATTGGAGTGTACAGAAGATCGTATTCAGAATTTTCTATCATATACCAAAAAGTTAAAACAACCTAGTGAATTTTAAATGCTGGCCGGCCGCTGTGGCCGAACGGCTCTAGACGCTTCAGTCTGGAACCGCACGACAGCTGCGGTCGTAGTTTCAAATCCTGCCTCGGGCATGGATGTGTGTGAGGTCCCTAGGTTAATTATGTTTAAGTAGTTCCAAGTTCTAGGGGACTGACGACCTCATATGTTAAGTCCCATAGTGCTCAGAGCCTTTTGATCCACATTTTTAAATGCTGTGTTTCATCACACTGTAAATAAGCATTATAACAACTCCACATTATAATGTGTGGTACTAAAAATGTGTTTTTCTTGCCCATTCAGCTGTTTCTCGTGAATATGTTTTACAGTTTTTCGTTCAGAGAAAATCAGAATGATAGTGAGGCGGATTTTGTTGTCCTTGAAACTTACAACGTCTTTCTGACTATGCATAATATTCATACTGCCAAGTGTATTGTTTTTCGCCTAAAACAACAAGGCCAGAAGATATGACTCTACTGTCAGCTGAAGTAGGAAGAAGCTCATGTAAATTATGGTAACGTCACAGCTCATATGAATGTCACAGTGCACCATATTGGACTGTTGCTCGACACACTCTCACTTTGCCATTGTGTGAGTACAGACAGAGATAATCGTGGACCAAAGCACCCTTTTGTTCAGCCATCCACCCGCTTTAAGTGGCAGCGGTGAAAACAGCAACTTTGCTGTTCAAGTTTTCTTCCTTTTGTTTTTTCCCTCTGTACTGGCTACAGTTATTTAAAGGCATTTCCAGATCTGTCAGCCATCGCAGCCCTTAAACTCAAGTGTCAAATTTGAATTTACCTAGTAAATTAAGCTTTCCAAATTTTCGAACGTTAAACATGTGCTATTGATCATTGCCAATCTTCTTTCTGGTATGGTTACTGTCGCAAAGATAGATTTCCTTACCGTAGCCCAACAGATCTTCGTTTGTGGTCTAGTGTATCCTCTTTATTATTATCTTCATTATATCTACGAGTATCTTCGATGTCTCTCGTCGCATGAGAAACATAGTTAATTCAGGGAATATTTCTTCTCGTCCTAGAAAAAGTTGGTGTTGTGTATTCGTTAAAATATTCGGGGATATCCTCCTATTTTGTAATAATATTCCCTCATAATATTGTGAACTTATTTCTCGATAGTCTCTACTGTCTGTTTTTAACTTGATAAGAAGCAAATTACATCATCAAACTAAAGCGGTCTACCAAAGTTTTCTCTCATTGCACGTGACAAACCAGTTCGGATGACAGCCAATTCTATGTAATATTTGAACATAGCTTCACTGGGCACCACTTTGATATGCTTTGCAAAACATGTAAATATATAACGGATTCTAGTTCCTGTGAGGCATAGAATGCGGTAAAGATGTCATACAGACAAAGCATAGCACAAAATTCGTTGTTTGCTTTTGTGAGACTGATGTACTCTATTCAATATTCCAGCTGTTCTGAGGGATGCCCCAATAAATGCGTAACAAAATCGGTTTCTGCCTGAAATAAAACAACTTAACTTGAAGAAACCATGTTTAAAACACACTAACTGCCAACAAGTGTATAGATCATTCCGGAAATAAAACTGTGACTCTCACTTTTAACAGATATTCACAAATCGCTTTTGTCCTGTTTTTAAACACTACTAACATGTAAATAAGTGCCAGTACATAATTTAGGCCGAAACGTTTAGTGAATTCCCAAATTTCAGTGTATAGAGGTGTAATGTAAATAAATCAGACACCAAAAAGCGTTGCTCATTTGTCGTCTCAGAAGAAAATATCTTAAGGGATTTATCTCGCTAAAACATAATGTTCAGAGTCTCATATTTGTGTAAGTCATACGAGTCACCATCCGTTGTAATCAAATGTTCACGATATCTCTCTCGTAATCAGAAATCTAAAATTGCACTGTGAAAGATACTTACTGTTGGTAAGGCAGGTGGAGTTCTGTTCCGTTGTCTAGTCGCTGAAGAACAACCATCATCAGTCTAGAAACGTGTTCGACTATATTACGGGCGTTCCGATACTGGCATCATTCGTACAACCTAGATTTGTCATTTAACGAAAACAGGAAATAATTCCGTCCACTATCTAACTAAATAAAATCTTCCCTTTGAATTAAATTCGTCACATCCAGTGCAGTTCAGCTAACATTTATTTTAACATTTGAGACAGTATCGCCAAAAAAATTTTTTTGCCGTATAGTTATTGCAATAGGTTATTGCAATATTCTAATACTAAAATAAACTGAAGGGCAGGTAAAGAAAGCCGTATTTTTTAATGAAGAAGCTTTTCAGGTTTTAACTAAAGACTTGCAGTGTTCCAGACGCGCCCCTAATGTATTAGCTCAGGTCTGAATATTCCAATGTTCCATACAAAGGAGACTGCACCAAATGACCAAACGAACGTGTCTCTTAGAACATCAATGTCCATAAGTAACAAATAAATTATTGATGTAGTGACATGTGCTTCTAAGCAGCAAGACAAATAATTTCGGCAGTTAGCCTGAGGCTGTAATTTATTTATTTTAATTTTAAACATGGCTAAGCTTCAGCAACTGAGCAAGTAGAAACCTGATAGGACTGGAAAATAACAGCCAACCAGCTGCAGAATTAAAGGTTTCTTAATCCTTTACCATGGTTTCGACAAATATAAAGTTGTCTTTTCCAGAAGTAAAATAGACTCTTAAAATCACATATTGACATTATGACTTAAACATCTGTTTATGTCAATATCTGCCTTTACGAGCCGATTTTACTTCTGAAGAAGACAAATTTATATTTGCCGAAACTATGTTGAAGGGTTGACAAATGATTAATTCTGCAACTGGTTGGATGTTATTTCCCAGTCCTATCAACCATGAAGCTGTTGGTGAAATCACAGTCTTCGATGCTTCCCCTATCACCGTCGAACCATCGTCGAAGGGCCTATACGACATATAAAAGGAATTGACAGAAACTGGATTCAATTTAAAGTTTTTACATAGGTAAATGGTGTAAATCAATCGCGCAAACAACAGCAAAATCTTCACATAATGGATGCTCAGTGCCCCGTCATGAGACACTGTGTATTTTAAACACAGGTATAATTCATTTAATGGAGAAAGGGATCACGTGTCTACAGAATGAAGAGGACGACTTGCATACAGCTGGTACGACAGGCTTTAATTCCAGTCGCTCTCCTTTCACTTACACTCCAGAGAAATCACTGCTGCAAGACAACTCTCACTGTAAGATTAACTCTAGAAGAAAAGTGAGATTTAAAGCGTTCGTTTGCCTTCTACCTCCTTTCTGTTTGGTGTCTCAGTTTATACCTTACTATCCCAATGCCCACCTCTAGACCAGTAAATCGCAACTGAAACTGAGAAGGAGTGATCTGCTCTACTTACTTTCCATATCTTGATACACCATGTAAATATCACTGTAAGTTTATAACTTTGAAATTAATACTCCTTACTGCAAGTCTCTTCTTGCAGCTGAAACTTATTGGGAACATCAAGAATCACGGACCTCATATTCCACTCTCTAACTAAAAAGCAATTCCTTTGCCTCTAGGCGAACTCAAATCATAGAACTTTCTAGACGAGTGTATGATATTCTACACTCGGACTCCTACCGGAAACAAAAAACGCGATTTGCGTTGTTGTATCATAGAACTTGTAGGTATGCAGTGCTTATAAAACAAGAAACCATAACAGAGGTTAGAATTAATTTAATATTACAATTTTAAGCATGAATAGCTTTTTTTTAAGTCGCAGGTCAGGAAGATGCTGAACTGAGATTCGGTGAACGATCCCTCAGGAAGTGTTAAGTCCACCTACGAGGGTGACAACTTACAACAACCTCGTTAGACAGATACTTGAATGTTGCTCGTCAGTCTGGAGTCCGTGCCACACACGAGGACACAGAGAAGATACAAAGGAGAGCAGTGCGTTTCATCTCAGGTTAATTTAGTTAGAGCGAAAACGTCACACAGATGTTCATCCAACTCCAGTGATAGAACTTATGGCGGACAGAGATTTTCCAACGATGAGGACGCACACACAGATGGGCAAGTTCTAGAATGGATCCAGGAACCAGATTTCTGCAGTGGAGGCATTGAAGAATTGGTAGAACTTCCGACAGTTGTTTGCCGAGACTTGTGGTTTTGTTTTAAAATATTGTTATATATCTCAGACACTATAAAGTGTAGTGCAGAACTCAGTAAATGTTACTTGGCTTCCATAGCAGTGTATAACTTACTCTTTGAAGTCCCCTCGTATATCTGGCGAAAAAGACAAATTAGACAGATTCGAAAGCACTGCAGATCGTTCACGACTGGAACAGGAAACGAAATGGTGGGGGGGGGGGGGGGGGAGGGGGGGGAGAGGAGCGAGGGTGAGTGACTACGGTACACAAAGAATCATTCGTCATACACCAGTGGTTTGCAGAGTACAGATATAATAACAGGTTACGATAAAAGAATAGAAATAATAACGACAAAAGAATGGAAAGTTTAAAAAGCATTATCTGGAATGAAGTTTACAGTGCATCTAATGCGGGCTCTAAATTCCGTATATTTCTTTGCAAGTTTTTAAACATTCTTGGAAGCCGTTTGTCCTAAAAAATTTTCAATACAATATTAAGATATTTTCAGTGAATCCTTGAATCACATCAGGTATTAAAGTGTCACCATAACGCAAAGAAAATCTACGAGATAGCCACAAAAAGTAAGGATGATGAAGTGCTTTCATGTTATAAACAGTAATATAACATTTTAAGAAAAGCTGCAAAAAATCCAGGACTACGTACATCTTGTCAGAAATTGGCACATCAGAAAATGAAATCAAACTAATATGGATTATTGTTAAAAGACAGACAGGGCAAGAAGCCTTAGAAGGTGACACTGTCTGTACTTAAGAGAATGAGTGTTAATGATTCCTTTTTGATCGGTTCAAGAATGTCACAAATGGAAGTGAAACTGAAGAATCAATGCATAGGGGATTATCAGTGGAATGAAAACTAGTCATTTAAATCTTGTAGTTTATTTTGTCGCCTCAGCTATACATTTACTTTTATAGTAAGACTAGTTTCTATCAAAGACGATCATTTTCAGAACTACGTATCTCAGTAAGGAACACGCCGCATCCATGCGCAACTACACATCTCAATATTGTTCCATATGGAGACGAAAGGTGGCTTACGCAACAACATAGATTTGAGATGATCAACTTTCATTAGAATAGTTTGTAAAAATAAATGTGTTCCGAGACAGTACAACAAACGATTAATTTTGAATGTCAACACTTTTGCAGAATCGCTCGTGACAGATATGGCAACAGTTGTGAAAATTAGTCGCATGTACACAATTGAAATAAGGATTTTAATGTCAACCCTCAACATCAATAGTCCGAATGGAGTTGACGCTGTGTCAAATAAAACATTAAGCACTTGTGGCCCTATAATTTATCTTATCTTTCACATGCGTAATGCTTCAGTTCGGGATATTTTCGAAAACATATCACAATATACCATTGCTAGACCGTTCTACATGAAAGGTAACTCTATAGATGTCAGTAACTACTGTTCGGCCTCATTTCTTACATTATTTTTCAAAACTTTTGATTGCGTGCGAAACATGAGGATAGTTCACTTAGTCAAGCATAGTTTGGGTTTCAAAACGGCATCTTTACTGAGGAAACTGTTTATACTTTCTCTGAGCTCATAATAAAATTTTATATGATAAAATATTACCAACTGAGCTCTTATGTTGCCTATCAATGGCATTTGATTGTGTCAATCATAATATTCTACTAGACAAATTTTTATGGTACACACGGCTCAGCACATACCTCTTTAAGAAACAGGATGCAACAAATTACACAAGGGGAGAAATCACAAGGCCGTTCCACAAGGGTCTATCATGAGCCCATTACCATTATTGCTCTATGTTAATCATTAACCATTTTGTTTGAATCGGGAGGCAAAATCAGTCCTTTCTGCAGATCACACAGACGTTGTCAAGCCAATCCAAGTATCACCCACAGGAGATATTGCAAATGATGTTTTTGTTAAAGTCATTTGTTAAAGTTTTTCACGAATGGACTATCTTTATACTTTGAAAAAAACAGAACTATACTGTTTCGTACTATCAAAAATTCTCTACTCGCTATGAACTGAGTTACCAACAACCGGTTGAGTGGAAAGTTGTAAGTATTTGTGTGCGTTTTGATGAAGACTTACAATGGGAAAAACATATAATAGACATGCTAAAAAGTTAAAGTTTATCTACTTTTGGCGTAACAATAATTGCTAACTTTGTAGAGTCATAAATCAGTAAGTTAACATATTTTGCATATTTTCATTCATTGGTGTCCTACGGGACAATATTCTGGATTAAGTTCTCAGTCAAAAAGTATTCATTGCAAAGAAGAAAATAAATAGTGTTAAATTTTAAGTTTGCATCCGCACTTCCTGCAAGCATCTGCTTAAACATTTGGGAATTTTAAACACAGCTACAAAATAAATTTTGTTACCAACAGTTCACTGTACTTTGATCGTCGTAGAGATATTTATCAGTACAGTAATAGGAGGAAAACGATCTGCGCTTCCCTATGGAAAGGAGTGCAACAGTCAGCTACAAAAACTGACAGACAGCAGAGGTGTTTTCATATATAAGTTAAACACGTCTCTCTGTAACAACTCTTTCTGTACCATAGAGAAATTCTTGAACATAAGTAAGAAGTCAATTACAAAGCTGCAAATGGACAGCTATATATACATAGTGAACATTGATAAAACCGGCAAACAGCAGGGTCATGTGACTGACTGGAAATGGAGGAAAAGAGGTCCGATGAACACATGTCCGGAATCATATCTTTGCCACGGTGCGTGGGGCTGACGAATTACAGTTCCTTTGATCACCTGCCGTGTATTCCTTGTGTGTTGCAGGCTGCGTTACTGACACAGCGTACTGTAAGCAGCAGAATGGTCCGGTATTCATGTCGGGAGCAAGAAGAGATTGTGTTTGTGTAAGGCCAAGCAGATGAAAACGGTTGAGAGTCAGCACATCTATACCACAACAAGTACCCTACAAACACCAACCACGCAACACAACATTTAAAGCCCTTTTTGGGCGTTTGTGTGAACAGGGTCCTTTCACACAAATGAAGATGCTAGAATGCACGTACACCACATTTGGAAGACCGGGTTCTGTAGGATATTGAGACGAACCCTAGTACAAGGTCCAGGCACGTGGCCAACAAACATGGAGTAAGCTAAGTAGTGCGGCAGTCCATGATGTGACGTGTGAACACGAACATTGAGTACTATGGATGCCACTTTGAACATCTATTGTGACGTGGATATAATACAGTTCTATACTGTTCCACGACGATTTGTTGTCGTTGCACGTACGCCGTCCATTTCCGACCACATGTTCATAGGACCTTTTTTCTTAAATTTTCAGTCAGGAATCCGTCCCTGCAGTTTGTTGTTATACAAGTCGTTACTTAACAGAAATTCTGCCTTGATCGTGTTACTAACGATTAATTTAGGCATTCTGTGTCGACCTTAGTTATTCTTAACAAAGCAGTCATAATCAGTGTAGAAAACTAGTTTATGTTAGATAACGGAAATCTGTCATTTAATTTTGAATAGAATGGTAAAATTAATGTCGCCAGTCCCATTAGGGGATACATTTTAATAAGTACCGAAATTGCGACAACTCAAACCAAAATTTCAAATGGCTCAAAGCACTATGGGACTTTACATCTGAGGTCATCAGTCCCATGGACCTAGAACTACGTAAACCTAACCAACATAAGGACATCACGCACATCCATGCCAGAGGCAGGATTCGAACCTGCGACCGTAGCAGCCGCGTGGCTCCGGACTGAAGGGCCAAGAACCGCTCGGCCACCGCTGCCGGCACCAAGATTTCAATTGTTGATTGTGTATTCATTAATTACTTGATGAGGAAGCTATTCAACCAACTCTGCGTATAACGTTGCTTACGTAAGTGAGACACTAATTAATCACCAAATTTCCCCCTTACATTAACAGTTACGAAAATATTCTGTGTGGTCCAGAGGAAAGCAACATCTAAAATAACCAAAGAAATTAATCTGCAGCCCTACTTGCTTTATATACACTGACGGAAAAGAACTCGTAACACCAAAAAATAGCCGATCTGTGTGGCCGAGCGGTTCTAGGCGCTTCAGTCTGGAACTGCGCAACCGCTCCGGTCGCAGGTTCGAATCCTGCCTCGGGCATAGATGTGTGTGATGTCCTTAGGTTAGTTAGGTTTAAGTAGTTCTGAGTTCTAGGGGACTGATGACATCAGATGTTAAGTCTCATAGTGCTCAGAGCCATTTGAACCATTTTTGAACCAAGAAATAATTGATGTAGAGTAATGAAATTGCGGGAATACATTTGGGATTAACATTGTAAGATCACAAGTTAAAGTAAGTACGAGGTAAGCCATTGCAAGTGTGAAATGCTGGTACATTAATAAGAGGTGAAAGCGCCAGAATGTTGAATGCAAGCATGCAAACTTGCATGCGTTGTGTTGCACAGGTGCTGAATGCCAGTTTGAGGGGTGGAGTCCCATGTCTGATGCATTTGGTCGTCAATACACGGACGGTTAATGATGGTGGAGTTGCCTGATGATGTCTCATATGTACTCGATTGGAGGCAGATCTGATGATCGAGCAGGGCAAGGAACCATATTGACACTCTCTAGAACATGTTGGGTTACAACAGCGGCATACGGACGAGCGTTCTTCTGTTGGTAAATACCCCCAGGAATGCTGTTCATGAATGGCAGCACAACAGGCCGAATCACCAGATTGACCAATAAATTTGCAGTCAGGGTGCGTAGGATAACCACGAGAGTGCTCCTGCTGTCATAATCACACCCCAGACCATTACTACAGGTGCAGATACAGTGTGTCTAGCATGTAAAAAGGTTAGTCGGAGGGCTTCAAATGGCGTCCTTCTGACCAACATACAACCATCGCTGGCACCGAGGCAGAACCAGCTATCATCAGAAAACACAAAAGACCGCCATCCTGGCCTCCTATGAGTTCTCGCTCGACACCACTGAAGTCGCAGATGGCGGTGGTTTGGCGCCAGTGGAAAGCACGCTACTGGGCGTCTGGCTCGGAGCTGTCCTTGAAGTAATCGATTTGTAACAGTTTGTTCTGTCGCTGTGGTGCCAACCACTAGTGAAATTGCTGCTTCAGATGCAGTACGACCGCCGAAGCCATACGCCAAACGCGATGGTCTTCCCTTTCGACAGTACCACGTGGCCGTCCGGAACCCGGTCTTCATGTCACAGTACATTCACGTGATCACCGCTGTCAGCAATCATGTACACTGGTTATATTCCTGCCATGTTTTTCTGCAGATTCTCAGAACATCTAGCTTCTTGTAGCCCTATTACTCGACCTCGTTCAATTTCAATAAGATGTTGATAATGGCGTCTTTGTCGCCGTAAAGTCATTCTTTACTAAAATCAACTCACCACGTCTAATTTAAAAGGTAACTAGCGCTCACGACCGTTACAGAGTGTATTTAAAGCAATCTGATTTGCTTATTCTTAGTGGCGCTACTGATGGAACTCCTATGCGACTTTCGCGAAATTTAAACAGATATCATTTTTCAGATGTAGAAACACGCCTACCAACTTTCGTTTATGTCGCACAACTCCTCCTTGGTGTTTCGATTTTGTTTCCCGTCAGCGTAGATGTCTCATAAACACATGTACAAATAAATTATCATACACTTGCCACTCTTAGTAAATAATGAAATACTAAATAAACAAAATAAACGATTTGGCTTGAGTATTTTTTAAATACGGCTATCGGAATAAAGTTAGTTTTAGGTTACTGGTTGACTTCTCGTGAAAATCTAATTCTGTCGTAACAGACAAGTTTATGAACTGCTTTAACTAAACTGAATAGTTAAGTAGTTTGTCAAGATAACATAAATATCTGACAGTGTTTATTAAGAAAATATGATTGCTTTACGACATATCCGAAAGAACAGAAACCACGCATTCTTGTAATCGATTCGTCTCGATGGGCAATGAATCCACCACATTCAGAGAGGATGCACAATCACGTCCAACCCATTGCGGGAATCTCAAAATAGTGAGCAGCGAGACATGGACAGGGCCTGAGGATGGGTGGCTCTGGATGCGAGTGTGGATCGCGCGAGAGGCGTGCCGAGATAGTCCGCACATTTGCCATAAACACTGTATCCGGGTGGCGTTTTGGTTAATGTACCTGCCTAGTAAGTGCCGGCACGGTACTCAGCGTGTGTGGTCAGAGGGTTGGCTGCCATGTTATAAAGAAAACTTAGTGAAAGGATCAACGATGAACTTGAACGAGTGTCATGGGACGCCCGCCACGAGCAAATGCAACTAACAATAGCGAACAGGCTCGTACTCGGTCCGGGCTGAGTCCACCATGATGTCTGGCTAATGACTGGTGCTTTGTCCTCGGTGTTGCTCTACACGGCTCTTCCAGTTTCTCCATTGGCGCACATTTTCCTCCTTCACATCGAGGGACTTCCCTTCAGCTTCTCTTATCCTAAAGTTACAATTCTAAGGACCCTCTACATGGACCAGTAACCGTACAATATATTCACAACTTACAGTACATTTATAAAACGGTTCATATTTGGTATCAAATCAGAAATAAATGTAAATAAAGACATAACATACATAAAACACAGGCAAAACATTGTTCATAAACGGTTGAAAACTGGGAAGGACATAAAGTGTTGGTGTTACAAACTCTTTCAAATCTGACCATTCTACTAAGCTCTTGCTTAAAATAAGTGTGTCATTACAACAAAAATGAAACTATCTCCATAACTACTTGTTGCTATTATATTGCTTCGTCAATAGACAGTTTGTCTTGAGATAGCTGTGTGTACCTCGCTTCGTATGTGTTGCTGCTAATCGCTCCTGAAATGCCTTTAGGTGCTTCATTTGGTAAAAACTGTAGTACATACATCTTTAACTCATTCGCTCATTAACAGGATCAAAACAAAAATCTTGCTTCTGGTAGTTTTTTGAAAAACGTTTAATACACCGAGTTGAATGATATATGAAAAGAGAGACTGAAACAAGAAAGTGACAGTTTAGAGATTTAGAGAAACTCACACTGCGCGTAAGAGAAACCAGTAAGACAAAAGAGACGTTGCAACAGACAATGAGATGCGAGTATTGTTCTGTGAGAGAACTTCTCAGGTTAAAGAGTGTTTGCTCATCTTAAGTAGAAACCAAACGGTATGTGTTTAGTCACAAGTACACTCAAGTTCACTACCTCGCTTGAGCCGTTGGTATAAGGGCATTGTGTGCCTCACTTTACTTCCATCGAAAAACTTTTCCCCAACTTCGTGCAAATACGATTGCGTGTTTGATGTATCGACCGGCTGCTAAGCCTGACAACGTAAACAGGCTCCTTGACATCGTTAAACTAGTGAGCCAAACAACTGATTCATACACAGTAGAGAATTTTCTTTTAACGTTTTTTTCGTAGACTGAAACAGTGTGTCATACTAATATTTTAGTGAGGTGGCTTGCTACAGCAGTCAGAGACTTTAAGAACATTCTAGCGAGCAGCTGTACGAATTATTCCTTACCCTTTACCGCTTTGCGTGATTGCGCAATCTTTACGTGAAGAAAAAGCAGTACATCAGATGGATAAGCAATTCATCCTTCCCTTAGATGAAGTGTAAATTCCTCAAAATTATAACGCGTTTACATAACTACACGTAATACACCATGACTCTAAAGAGCTTAAAATATGTCTCACAATAACTCACAACCGTCTAGGAAAGAAAATAGCGTGAGGACTAATATGTCCTCATATTCGGTTGTGAGTCCAGTTTTATGATGTTTAGACTCATGGTGTATTACTTATGGTTATCTAAACATACTGTAACTTTGAGGACTTCCAATTGATCTAAGGGAAAGATGAATTACATCTTCCATGTATGGCGCACAATAGGCTTTGATACAGTAATGAAACACAACTCTCTCATGATTTACACACGCAAATTTTTTTAATTTTCCGATTGTTTACACGAGCTATCTGACAAGTCGCTATCGCCGTTTTTCACGCTCCACCGATACTCCACAGTTGACGACCACATTGTTAACGAACTGTCAGCCCCTGGCGGGAGCCACGTCCTACCACGCTACAATAACGAAGAATAATAAATAATTGTGACCTACGGTTTGTGCATGATACAAATTGCTTCATTTCAGATTAATAAATAGAATCAGACATTCGTAACAGCATAAAAAAAGGCTAAACCATTTTATTCTGATTAACAGGTGACTGAGTTCGAAAGTTTTCGAGTGAAATAAACAGCCTACAAACGTGACATCGGACAGATGTACATGGATGAACGGATCATGTTTGGGCTTTTGTTAACTTGGTTATTTCTTATGCTGTTACAGTTATAAATGATGTGACGGAAGTAGAATCAAAACCTGAAGAATGACTGAACGGCGCTTAATACAGATCAGCGGGTTTGCCGCAAAACAGTGGACGCATGTAGTGCTTTGAATAAAACAGAGACATCACTCTGCTACTCAGTGTGATGTAGCTGTTGAGTTTATGTCACAGGTAATTTTATTTGCTTTTGAATGTCGAAGATAGTGAACGGCGTAATTTTTGGCATCGGTTTATACATCGTCGAGACACATTAACTCGACCACCATTTATGCTCGTCAACGTGCAATAACCACTCACACACGGCATATTGCAGCACTTACAGAGCAGTTGTTATACTGCAGGAAAGGAGCAATGTATCTGAAGAGCAAAAGGGCATGATCATTGACTGTCGGGCGAAGGATGGAAGAATTTCCGAAACGGCTGAGTTTCTAAACTGTTCACGTGCCGCCGTGGTTGAAGTAATTCGTCCATGGCAAAATGGCGCTATACAAACCTGGCGCCGAGGCAACTGTGATACACCACGGACCATAGATAACAAGAAAGAACGACGGCTGTGGAGATGTGTACAGGCGGATAGATGTGCAGTTTCTGAGCAACTGGCCACCCGGATAAACCAAGGGGCTACCAACAGTATCTTCTCAACGACCGTTTGGTGAACGTTGATTTGTACGGACCTCCGTAGCAGGTGTATCGTTCATGCACCCATGCTGACTGCTGTTCGTCGGTGACGGAGGTAGGATTTTGTACGCCAGTATAGTAACGTAACCTCCAATGAGTGGCGACAGGTGACCGCTTCAGATGAATCACGTTTTATGCTCTATCGAACAGATGGCGAACACCCTGCAATAATCGTTGTAAGGGTGTAGCCCGGAGGAGGCAGCGTTATGGTCTAGGGAATGTCTTCATGTCATTCCCTGGGTGATCTCGTAACCCTTGAAGGCATAGTGGATCAACACAAGTACGCATCCATCCTTGGGTACCATGTCCACCACTACACGCAATGTGTTTTTTCTCGGCACCAGCAGGACAATCAACATGTCACACAGCTTGCAGTAAACGTGTGTGGCTCGGAGACCACCAGAGTAAGTTAATAACCGTACTCCCTTGGCCACCAAAGCCCCGGATTTACACTCAATCGAGGTTCTGTAGGACCACCTCTCTCGGGCTGTTCGCATCATGGATTCTCAACCGAGAAACCTAGTGCGTCTGGCCACGGCACTGGAGGCGGAACGACTTCACATCTATCGGCACCTCACAAAACCTCATTGACTCTCTTCCTGCCCGTCTCACAGCGGTTTGGGCTTCAAAAGGTAGTTCCTCAGGCTTTTGACAGGTCGTCACATTAATGTGACTGGAATAGTATTAATATTTAAAGTGTATAACGTGGATTCTATTATAATAGCATAATTCCGCTCACTCAAGCCTGTGCCGGCCGTTGTGGCCGAGCGGTTCTAGGCGCTTCAGTCTGGAGCCGCGCGACCGCTACGGTCGCAGGTTCGAATCCTGCCTCGGGCATGAATGTGTGTGATGTCCTTAGGTTAGTTAGGTTTAAGTAGTTCTACGTTCTGGGGGACTGATGAACTCAGATGTTAAGTCCCATAGTACTCAGAGTCATTTGAACCACTCAAGCCTGTTTCTACAGGGTGAAAAGTATTTAAACGGACAAACTCTGGGAAGCTGTAGGAAACATCAAAACAAATATTTGTCTCTAATATCAATTTTTTCTATGAGGAGTATTTAAACCGGTAGAGGAAGATTTCTCTGGTCGCAAATTAATTAAACGAACAAACACTTTTCCATTTTTTATGACCAAGAGACAACACATTAACACAACCCAATTTCAGTTACACTAGATTTTCAAAAATGCCTCCATTGCCACGTAAATAAAGGTTACACCGTCGGATCATGTTCTGTCTGATACGGGCAAAAACCCCAGGAGTATCCTGAATTGTTCCTGCTGCTGCTACTATCCGAGCAACCAGATCCTCTTCTGATGCAACAGGAGTTGCGTAAACAAGGTTGCGCATCTCTCCCCACACAAAAAAGTCCACAGGGGACATGTCTGCGGATCGAGCAGGCCATGGTACAGGACCACTTCTGCCAATCCACGTTTCTGGGAACCGTCGGTCCAGGAATCGACGCACACGACGACTGAAATGTGCCGGCGCCACGTCATGTTGGAACCACTTGCCTTGTCTTGTAGGGAGCCGGACGTCTTCCAGCAATTCTGGCAATGCTCTGGCGAGAAAATTGTAATAGTGCCTGCCATTTAATGGCCTAGGTAGCAGATATGGTCCAATGAAACAGTCTCTTACAACACCGACCCACACGAAGAACCGCACTTGATGAGCGCTGGTAACTGTGGCATGTGGGTTGTCCTCACTCCAAATATGCGAATTGTGCATGTTGAAGACTCCATCACGCCCAAACGTTGCTTCATTGGTAAACAACGCAGAGGATGCAAATTTAGGATGCATTTCACACTGTTCCAGGTACCACTACGAAAACTGTGCTCTGGGTGGATAATCAACGAGTTCCAGGTTGTGGACACGCTGTAAGTGAAGTAGACGTAATAATTGCTCTCGAAGGACGTTTCTTACATTTGTCTGATTCGTCCCCACGTTACGTGCAATTGCACGAGTGCTTATTGAAGTATCCCGCTCCACACGCTGCAAGAAAGCTTCCTCAAATTGCAGCGTAATTACCGTGCGACGGCGTCCCTGTCCAGGTAATCTGCTAAATGACCCGGTCTCACGCAGACGTTGGTACACAGCAGCAAAGCTCGTATGATGCGGGATACGGCGATTAGAATATTGTTGTTGATAAACCCGCTCTGCACCTCGTCCGTTGTGGTGCGCTACGTAGCACGCACCAACCATATCAGTGTACTCACTCCCGGTGTATCGCTCCGTTAGTAAACAGAGATAATGCACTACTACACTAGTGGACAGCAGTTTCCTACAACTGAAGAGCGTAATACGCCCTCTAAGAACTGAAGATCGTAATACGGCCTGTAACAACTGAAGAGCGTAATACGGCCTCCACCGGTTTAAATAATCCTCATAGGAAAAAATGACATTAGGGAAAAATATTTGTTTTGATGTCCCCTACAACCTCCCAGAGTTTGTCGATTTAAATATTTTTCACCCTGTATAACCACCGCGCTTTAATGTGCACTGTCAGTCGGGTATTTGGGCCATACCGAAGTCGAATGGTATAACACAAATAAGTATTTTATGTTTCCTTTTTTTTAGGGCATCATGCGAAGAATGAAGAAGAAGCGTGAGGCTGAGGGTCGAGGGGAGTAGCCCGACATTGCAGTGAAGCAAGAGATTTCAAGTGTTCTGGCAGGCGAAATGACCGTAAGGATTGCTGCCGATCGTTTCAGTGTTCCTATAACTACACTGCAAAGGAGACTGAAATCTTCGACTCAGATTATCAGACACCTATGACACTTCAGATGGGAATTTTAAGACCAAATACTCGTAGCGCCCATGAGAGAATTAGATTCCAGGTTAACGCCGCTAGCAAAGATGGAGTTTCAAAAATGGGCCTACGATTTGGAAGAAAATTGAAAATGGCCTCACATACGAGTATTTAACAGAGGAAAGAAATTGACAGGTAAAGGTTTCTACTAAAGCTTTATGAAGAAGCACCCAGAACCGTCCTACAAAGGAACCTCAGTCCGCAAGCCAGGTTCAATCATACCACAATTTGAAAGGTTTCATAAGCAACTGTTAATTTGAACTTTAAACAGATAAATTTGTTTTAAATCCACGAAACACTTTTTTATTCAAAAATCTGTGTTTTGCTGTGTGGCACATAGTACTTTTCTTGGTATCTCGAACTGGATGTCTTAGAAAGTCTTCTCTTTCTGTGTGTCGTTTTGGATACACATATCTTTTTGGTCTTTTAAACCAAAAAAATTTTTAGGTAAAAGTTTTATAAAGTTATAACTTATTTCAAAATAAGAACAAAAGATTTATACCAGTTTTGACTTAAGTGGCCTATACTCGTACTAGCCACCGTTCTCCGAACTAGCATTAACAGTCAAATTCGTCTGTTGGAAAAATCTTCCAAATTATGTATGGATACACAAGTTAGTAATCACCCACGTGTCAGAAAGACTGTCTAGTGTTCTTGTCTCATGGTCGCGCGAGATTTGCCGAACGTCTAGGCGCTGCAGTCATGGACTGTGTGGCTGGTCTCGGTGGAGGTTCGAGTCCTCCCTCGGGCATGGATGTGTGTGTTTGTCCTTAGGATAATTTAGGTTAAGTAATGTGTAAGCTTAGGGACTGATGACCTTAGCAGTTAAGTCTCATAAGACTTCACATACATTTGAACATTTTCTTGTCTCATGTGTCTTCTGCAATGGAAGTGGCATATGTGGTTGTGTGATAAAGCATTTCTGTAAATTTTGCTTGAGCTCAGAGCCCTACCGGCAAGTCTGGTGGCTAGGCGGTTTGTCGAATAGCGTCATGCGACAAGCACGTTATCATGCCCTGCTTCTGCCCGTGAACACCGCCTGCAGCAGCTAACAGCTTTGTAATTGTTAAGTTCAGACATTCTTTTTTACTGCTGGTATGGGTATTTCTAAGCCGTAGTATTCATGATTCTTGATGAAACCATTTCTTGCTAAGCGCTCCACAGGTATAATTGTATCTCACATAATGTTTTTCGTCTTTGCAGATGAGTTTTCATTTAGAGAGAGGTTAGGACATTTTCCAGTATGCGTCTTCCCGTCTACGTTTGTTATAGCCATCTGCATATATTAGCTGTTTTTAGTTTCTCACTCACTAACTTGTATTAAGAGGACTTGAAGGCTTATGGGGTAAAGCCGGCCGAAGTGGCCGTGCGGTTAAAGGCGCTGCAGTCTGGAACCGCAAGACCGCTACGGTCGCAGGTTCGAATCCTGCCTCGGGCATGGATGTTTGTGATGTCCTTAGGTTGGTTAGGTTTAACTAGTTCTAAGTTCTAGGGGACTAATGACCTCAGCAGTTGAGTCCCATAGTGCTCAGAGCCATTTGAACCATGGGGTAAATCTTCAATTTTGAGAACGTTTGATATTTTACAGCGTCAAGTCACATTAATGCGATCACCAGCCAAACACCTGAACAACCACCTTTTGCAGCACGGACTGCTGCGAGACGTGCAGGAAGGGAGTCAGTGAGGTTGTGGAAGGTACTGAAGCGGCCAGCTTCACTAGGTTACTCGGCTGAGGATCCATCGCGCGCACAGCCCTATCGTGGTGGTCCCACAGAGTCGCGTCACGGTTTAACTCCGATGATTTTCGTGGGCAGAGGAGTATGGTGACCTCTTTCTGGTGCCCTTCGAACCACGCAGGTACACTGCAAGCTGTGTGACACGTTACATTGTCCTGCTATTAGATATCATCAAAAATGGCTCTGAGCACTATGGGACTTAGCATCTATGGTTATCAGTCCCCTAGAACTTAGAACTACTTAAACCTAACTAACCTAAGGACAGCACACAACACCCAGCCATCACGAGGCAGAGAAAATCCCTGACCCCGCCGGGAATCGAACCCGGGAACCCGGGCGTGGGAAGCGAGAACGCTACCGCACGACCACGAGTTGCGGGCACTATTAGATATCATCGTACCGAAGAAAAACAAACTGCATGTACGGATGAACTTGGTCCTCAAGGATAGATGCATAGTTGTGATCATCCATTATGCCTTTCAGAGTGACGATATCGTCCAGGAAATGCCACGAAAACATTCGCCAGACCACAACACTCCCTCCTCCGGCCTGGACCCTTCATTTTCAGACGTTTCACGCCGTACGCGCCAGTGGCCATCTGTTCGATAAAATATGATTCATATGAAAAGGCCACGTGTCGCCTCTCAGTGGACGTCAAGATGCGCTATTGGCGTCCAAATTCCAGCCTTTCCGCCAATGAACACTAGTCAACATGGGTGCATGAACGAGGCGCCTGCTACGGACGCCCATACGTAGCAACGTTCACTGAACCGTCGTTGAGGAGTCACTTTTGGTAGCCCCTTGATCGATCTGGGTGGCCAGTTGCTCATCAGTTGCACGTCTATTCGCCCGTACACACCTCCACAGCCGTTGTTCATCCCTGACATCTGTGGCCTGTGGTGTAACACAGTTGCCTCGGCGCCATTTTGCATGGTATACCTTAACCACGGCGGCCTCCGAACAGTTTACAAACGTAGCCGTTTCGCAAATGCTTCCACGCTTGGCCCGAAAGCCAATGACCCTCTCCTTTTGGACGTCAGATAAATCTCTTTGTTTCCGCATCACAACAACCACTGCATACTGTCGCGTCCCCCTGACACGCTTTATATACCATCAACTACTAACGCTACCACCTGTCGTCTGTGAGTAGTTATTGCACGTTGACGTCGGACGTAGGCGGTGGTCACATTAACATAACTGCACCGAGGATTTCCACGTATATTTATCTGCCGCTTGTGAATCTTTATGTTTATTGATTGAATAATAAGTGTAATTCATGTCATGTGTATTCTTAATTATTTTCCTCCTGAAACCATTTCTCAAATTTACACTTTTCATTCAGTCTACGAGTGCTTGTTTATCCTTTACACACTTCAGCAGCCGATTCGAGCTCTGCTTGTTGGAAACAAGTTGCGTTCAGCAGAATTAATAGTATTATAAACTACTTTCAGCAGCCAGAATATTTTCTTCTTTACATTCGATCTTTTGCTATTATGGCGTAGATTTGAGCTGCTGGGAACTCCGTGACACTTGTTGCAATCCTCTGTACATCGAAAGTTGGCTCTTTTGTGATTCATGATTCCCGCTATTAGGTGCATTTTAGCATCTTCATTGTACGTGTGTTCTCTACAAGAGGTGACGCAGCTCCACTTATAGGTTGTGTTACAATGGTTGAATGTCTTGGTTCTAATTTTGCATTACTTTAACTCTTGTAAAGAGTTGTGCTATGAAAGTGTGCTTACTGCCTAGTACTTCATTAACGGCAGACAAATCACGTTCTTGTTCTTCCGTAGGTCAAAATTCTATGCAAGAAGAGGAAACTTTTAATGGCGTTGGTACTGAGGTCTAACTTCCATGCGCTCAGGTTAAAGAGTAACAGGTTGTAGCTAGCTTTCAACAGATTTATTCAATTGGAGAGGTATATAATTTAAGTACTTGAAACAAGCTAAATGTGTACTACAAATAAATAATAAGTGGTCCCACAACACTCGTATGTGAGTAAAGCTACCTTCAGAAATACACTAAGCTGTTGTGATTTTAAGGGTATTGTAAGAAATAATTCAACCTGACATGCAGTTTTAATAACGTAGATATATGTTCTCAAGGGTAAAATGCCTAACCAGTTAATTATATTGATTTTTAGGTCAAGAAATTACTAATTTCTCAATATAATCACTGACAGCTCTAATTCTCCAATCTATTTGCAGACTGTTCAGCAACCGTCGACTCTGTCTTAAACTCAACGTAGCACATAAAAAAAGAAACGTTTAGCAGGCACAAACCTCTTTAGTTTGGGAATACGTTGATATCTTTCTAAGGCCTCCATTCGTTTGCTAGACACAAAATTCTCTGTATACAGGGATACGTTGAGATCAATAGCTTCCTATGAAGAACATGCGGATGATTCCACATTTCATAGTTCATATCAGAAATCTCCAAATTTTCCCGTCATCTGGAATGGAGCAATGTTCTTATGCAAGGTAACGATCATTTTCTTCAGTCTTGACCGCTTCTCAAATAGTATCTCAGCTAGTTAGTCCGGAAGACTTGCATGTACTCGGTAATACTTTTTAACCACGTCCAACGTAATCAATAAGAATAATCACAATTGTTTCTTTTTCTATTAGTTCGGAGCTGCTGGTATTCTACAAATTATTTAACAGCTCCTCAAAATGGTTCAAATGGCTCTGAGCACTATGGGACTCAACTGCTGAGGTCATTAGTCCCCCAGGACTTAGAACTAGTTAAACCTAACTAACCTAAGGACATCACAAACATCCATGCCCGAGGCAGGATTCGAACCTGCGACCGTAGCGGTCTTGCGGTTCCAGACTGCAGCGCCTTTAACCGCACGGCCACTTCGGCCGGCTAACAGCTCCTCGTTTCTGTCCTAAAGTGGTGAAAACACGTCACCGAATCCAATCGGCGCACAATAACAATTGAGTTATTTTTAAATTGGTCCAACCATTACTGAGAAATTTCCTTTCGCATTTGCTTTTGTACAGTATTTAAAAAATGCGAGGTTTCCCTTTGAACGAAGTTTTCTCAATGTTAATCCTTCACCCAAATTGTCTCATGGGTTTTCTTCTGACGCTCCTATGATACCACCTACATCACACATCTACAGCAGTCAATCGCCCGGTACCATGTTCTGAACTTTTTCACTGTTCACACAATTATGTGGCAGCGTGTTTCAGAAGTCGTTTTCAGGTTCATCATGAAAGAAAGTATGACCATGTTTCAATTTAGCTTAACGCGAATTCTTTACAGACGAATGGAAAAACTGATAGAAGCCGACCTCGGGGAAGATCAGTTTGGATTCCGTAGAAATGTTGGAACACGTGAGGCAATACTGACCCTACGACTTCTCTTAGAAGAAAGATTAAGTAAAGGCAAACCTACGTTTCTAGCATTTGTAGACTTAGAGATTGATTGGAATATTCTCTTTCAAATTCTAAAGGTGGCAGGGGTAAAATACAGAGAGCGAAAGGCTATTTACAGATTGTACAGAAACCAGATGGCAGGCGTGTGAAAGGGAAGCAGTGGTTGGGAAGGGAGTGAGACAGGGTTGTAACCTATCCCCGATGTTATTCAATCGGTATATTGAGCAAGCAATAAGAGAAACAAAAGAAAAGTTCGGAGTAGGTATTAAAATCCATGGAGAAGAAATAAAAACTTTGAGGTTCGCCGATGACATTGTAATTCAGTCAGAGACAGCAAAGGACTTGGAAGAGCAGTTGAACGGAATGGACAGTGTCTTGAAAGGAGGGTATAAGATGAACATCAACAAAAGCAAAACGAAGATAATGGAATGTAGTCGAATTAAATCGGGTGATGCTGAGGGAATTAGATTAGGAAATGACACACATAAAGTAGTAGATGAGTTTTGCTATTTGGGGAGCAAAATAACTGACGATGGTCGAAGTAGAGAGGATGTAAAATGTAGACTGGCAATGGCAAGGAAAGCGTTTCTGAAGAAGAAAAATTTGTTAACATCGAGTATAGATTTAAATGTCAGGAAGTCATTTCTGAAGGTATTTGTATGGAGTGTAGCAATGTATGGAAGTGAAACGTGGACTATAAATAGCTTAGACAAGAAGAGAATAGAAGCTTTCGAAATGTGGTGCTACAGAAGAATGCTGAAGATTAGATGGGTAATCACATAACTAATGAGGAGGTATTGAATAGAACAGGAGAGAAGAGGAGTTTGTGGCACAACTTGACAAGAAGAAGGCGGTTGGTAGGGCACGTTCTGAGGCATCAAGGGATCACCGATTTAGCATTGGAGGGCAGCGTGGAGGGTAAAAATCATAGAGGGAGACCAAGAGATGAATACACTAAGCAGATTCAGAAGGATATAGGCTGCAGTAGGTACTGGGAGATGAATAAGCTTGTACAGGATAGAGTAGCATGGAGAGCTGCATCAAACCAGTCTCAGGACTGAAGACCACAACAACAACAACCCATTTCTTAAATTTAGTATGTGAAGGAAATAATATGTTCCTCAAGTAAACCTTCACCGGAATTTAAGAAATATACGGTTCAAAACACATAATTTTATGATCGCGCGTTAGTGCTGTTTATACAGTTGAACGGAACACCCATTCCAAGCTATTTCAAGAACAAAGTTGACACTTAACTGTTCTATTACACAACACATACCAATATGAAGAAAAACATAAATTTAAATGATATCATACCCACCTTCACGCTGTACTGAGAAATACCTTCCCTTAATATGTAGCTGATTACTCACGCCAAGTATAGGAAAACCTTTCATTGGTCTTTCGCCTAGGTCACTTCTCAAAACGCTTCCTCCTTAGTCTGTGGAAAATCTCAAAATACTTACTTGATGTGAATGCTGAATATTCAAATTTCTTACATCCGTTTCTTTCTTCTGGCGAGATTGCTTTATCCCAGATAACTGTCTAACTGAAATGTAGCTACAATGTTAGAATGTTACTCTTAGTTAATTGTATGCTCTACATCATTTGATATAAATGGCTTACCATTTTCATAAAAAACTTTACCGAAGCTCCTATAGCTGAAATATTCTTTAGCGCAGTATTACTTTTAAACAACCATAAAACACCCTCAGTATGTGGTTGGGTGTAATCAACAAACGAATGCAGTGGTACATCCACACCGCTGGACATTTAAGGGGCTCAATTTGATTGTCCCGTTTTAATTCTGCAAACTACTAGAACACGAAAATTACGCCAAGACAGTGCTTCGAAGAATGCGCTCTAACAAGTGTGTAACGTCAGTACTCACTCTCCTACTCGGCTAGAAGTACACATTAGTTAGTGTATATTAGTGTTCTAGTAACTCTGTTTCAGAAACAATATCGATGTTTTGTGTGATCTACAACGTTTCACTAACTACACTACGAAAAACATTAACAGAGAGTATGGTGATGGGGGATTAGCGACGCTGACTGCCCGGCAGTTAGGAACACCAGGTTCTCCACACCCGACGGCGGCCGGTTTTGGCAGAGCTCCCCGAGGTGCTCACTATTTAGTACCACCCAGGGAGCCACGGGGTTCCTGTAGCTTATGGAATGCTGCGGATGCGGCGGACATGCTACCCTTGGGAAAAGTGGTGTTACTCACAACAGAGCAGGGACTCTGATCCAATTTGCTGGAGAGCAAACTGAAGCGGGAACTAGGTGCGAAAGAGACAGAGCTGCTAATTATACGTATGTTTTGGAACTACTGAGCTCCATAAATTTACAGTCAACAAGGTGGTTAAGTGGTCACTTTATGGATGTTAGAAACCTTAAGTTACATCCGTAATTGGAAATACATTTAATTCACATGACCTGCTCCAGTAAACACAAAAGCGTTAATCTACACCTACATACATGCTGCTGACGGTAAGTGGTGAAGGGAACATTCTTACAGTATAAGATAACCCGCGTTCTATTCGATTTGCATATGGAATGAGTAAAAATGGTTCGGACGCCTTCGTACTTGCATTAACCTCTCAAACGGTATTCGCATTGCAAGAAATGTATTCGCGCTTGCGGTGGGTGGGTGGGTGATCATGTTCCACTGAAACTGTTGCGGGAGAGCAACGGTTTGCTGAGCGATGTGTGGAAAATGTGTACGCCCTTACTCAATATTCCTCTTCTCCGGTTCTGAATTGCCTGATCGAGTTTTTTCAGAGTCTCACAGTACCCGCCAGCGTTAATTGCTGTCCCACTGGGCATAAAGTCGACCAACAATACCCCTTTCCGATCCCAAAAAGCAGTTGTCATGACTTTACCGGCAGACTGTGTTTGTTTGAATTTCCGCGACTTTGGCGAAGAAGGATGCCGCCACTGGCGTGATTGTTGTTTGGTCTCAGGTGTAAAGTGGTACGCCCAGGTTTCGTCATTCGTGACAATTGAGTCCAGAAAGTTGTCCTGTTCAGCTGCAAGGCGGGGAAGAAATGTGCGGGAAGCATCAACTCGTTGCCGCATGTTGTCCTCAGTCAGCATGCGTGGCACCCATCTTGCGCACACCTTCCGTGAATTCACTGTTTCCGGTAAAATTATGTGAGCGGTGCTTCGGAAAACCTCAGGAACCAACGTGCAGAGATCATCCATGGTGATCCGCCGATCTTCACGCGTGCTTTGCTCAACCTTCAACACTGTCTCCTCAGAAATTGATGGTCTCACGCTCCTTTGTTCGTTGTAAATTTCGGTCCGACCAGCTGCAAACTCTCTACACCAATTACGAACATTTTTGACATCCATGCACGACTCACCATGCACTTCCGTCAATTAGCGATGGATTTCAATCGGCGCAGTGCCCTTTGCGTTCAAAAACCGAATAACTGCGCGCAATTCGCACTTGGTGGTAACATCCAACGGGAACTCCATTCTCAACGGCTGCCAAGCCAAGACTGAGCGCCTCAAGCGCGGCGTGTGCATGTTTATACACAGCGCGTGAAGCACTCTTTATAACAGTGTGACCAACTGTCACACAAAGAGAGTTCTGTACTTATAAAAAAGTAGGAGACCTTACTTTTGGGATTACACTCGTAGCAACAAAGAGACACAACAATAAACACACATTTGACACCTTCAGAAAGCCAGCAGCCACAGATACAATAATACATGCATCATCCAACAGCCTGAAAAATCAAAATTAGCGGCCATACGAGACATGTTAGACAAACTAAATAATATCCCACTCAGAAAAGGAAACATTGAAATAGAATTACACACAATACAACTCATAGCTACGAACGATAGTTACAACACCCATATGGTACAAAAACTCAACCAAACAATCAAAACGTAAGTAAAGAAGAATTGAAACAAGCAGAGAACACAAGCACAAAATAACCCCACAGAGACAACAGTACACACAGAAACACAAAAAAGTAACACTCATGACACGACTAACGGAAGAAAATGCTACACTTTAACGTAAAAACACAGAGCAAATATATTAAAGAAACAGAGATTACAGAGGAAGAAACACACTCCGGTCACATTTACAAACAACAGACAAACCGGATAAATACCAAGGAGCAGGTATACACCAGTTACAGCGCCAAGAATGTGAACTGGTACATCTGGGGATCGCAGGTAGGAATTTCGAAACTAGGTGTAAAGAATATATAAAAAGTTGGAAGTATGAAAATAGCCATTCTATCTTCGCCGAACACCTGATAAAACACTGACGTTAACCACCCAACATGGAACAAGGCATGAAAGTTATTAGAGTGAATAACCACAAGAAAAATCTCCTGAAGTTACAAGAAAACTTTGATATACCAAGAGCCCTTGCTATGAATAAGAAATGACCAAGTCCATATAAGCAATAACTCTCTGATTGTTGGCCACTAAAGGAAATAACAAGCAGAAATCTGAAACATAACCAGAATAAACAATTAATGAATCCCCCTCTCCTTCCTCTCTCTCTCTCTCTCTCTCTCTCTCTCTCTCTCTCCCTCCCTCCGCTCCCTCACCCTCATACGCAAATATCCATTTAAGAAAAGGAAATTATGCTCTCACAAAGAACGACACATTTCACACAACAAAATACACGCACACACAAAACAAATGAAAAATGTCAAACCTCCACATAACACAAACGAAAGTCGAACGATAAACACACAGTGACAGTTGGCAACACTACACACCGAAAACACACATGTTGATCACTAAATGAAAAGTGCAAATGTGTTGTTGCAAATGACGCTGGAAATCGGCCAGCTGGAGAATGGGGATTAATGAACACATCTCCACGACTACACATATGGGCGAAGAGCACTGGAAATCGTACGTAATACCGAACGATAATTTCACCTCACGTAATTTGTGCTACAAAAGTTTATTCTGATCTGAAAAACAAGAGAAAAACATGTCAAAATGAAACATAGTAACATACTGTAACGACTATATGATACATTTATTATACAGTAACATACTTTAACGATTACGTAATACAGTTATTATATGCATAAAAAGATACATGTATTACAGGCCACTGAAGATGCTTCTCAAATAAAAGAAGTGAAACGCTTATGGCAATAAACAAAATTGCCTTGCATTTAGTTAGATAGGTGGAACATACCTCCATGAATTTTGAATCAACTAAGGAACGACGGAAAACTGAAAAAATGACAAGATCTTTTATTTTATCTTGCTTGTTAAAACATAGCGATTCTCATAGAAGATGGAAGAAACCGAAGTAACTATTTATTTTCGTGTGGTGTATTCTTTTCTGTCAAGTGTTCCTTTTATTATTTATTTCAATTAAAACTCTTCTTAGTTGATTTCGTGGAACTGAAAACAAATCAAATAATAAACACTCTTTTGATGAGAAATGTTCGATCACTTTTAAAATTTAAAGTAATTTCCCCTTGTCTCGAAGTAACACCTTTTGTCTCTTCTTGTTCTAAAAAAGAAATTTATGCCGCTTTCTAAATACAAAGGATTCTGATATTTTGAGTAAGTCCAATCACTTGTCATTTCGTGACAAACTGAAACTGGAATTCGTGTCTGTTGAAAAGAAAATAAAAATAAAAATAAGATCCCTCTACTTCGTTGTAGCAGTTATTAGAATTTAGTACCTATATCGATAAAAACGGAGTCCTTATAATATTACCTTGTTCTCCGTCTGTCCGTTTGACTGTTAAGACCCCGGTTTCTCAAGAAATGGTAGAGGCATGAAGTTGAAATTAATGTCACATACCAAGGTCCACCACCACTGGGCTGTCGAAACAATAAAGCTTCTAAGGCAATGCAATAAAAAGATACGGCCATTTATGCCACGTATTTTGCTACTCGAAAACTCACTCACCAAAATCTATACCCTGATCAGCCAAAACATTATCACAATCTGCCTAATCTACCTTTGGCACGGATAACAGCGGCGACGCGTCGTGGCTTGGAAGCAATGAGGCCTTGGTAGGTCGCGGGATGTGTACGATTGGGTTCATATCTGCCGAGCTGGGGGTGCCAGCACATCAGCTGGAACTTGTCGCTGCTGTGTTCCTCGCACCACTCCATCACACTCCTGGTCTTTCGACATGACGTATCAGGTTGTTGAAAAATGCCACTGCTGTTGGGAAACATGATCGTCATGAATGGGTTATGTTGTGTCTAGACAAGACAGCCTAGACACAATGAGAGGAAGCCGAAAGGCACGCGCTAAGCTCACGCAGATGGGCGTGAGGTCTGAAACAGGATACGTAATGAATGCTATAAAGAAAAGTACGTAGCTTCTGGAATACTTAACTTTAATCCATCCTTGTTGTATACATGGCTATTGACGATATAAGTGAGACTCCATAGATACATGCAATGTTACTAATGGCGCCTCGCTAGGTCGTAGCCATTGACTTAGCTGAAGGCTATTCTAACTATCTGCTCGGCAAAGGAGCGAGGCTTCGTCAGTGTGCATCGCTAGCTACGTCGTCCGTACAACTGGGGCGAGTGCTAGCCAGTCTCTCGAGACCTGCCTTGTGGTGGCGCTCGGTCTGCGATCACACAGTGGCGACACGCGGGTCCGACATGTACTAATGGACTGCGGCCGATTTAAAACTACCACCTTGCAAGTGTGGTGTCTGGCAGTGACACCACAGGTTCAAAATGGGTCTGAGCACCATGGGACTTAACATCTAAGGTCATCAGTCCCCTAGAACTTAGAAGTACTTAAACCTAACTAACCTAAGGACATCACACATCCATGCCCGTGGCAGGATTCGAACCGGTGACCGTAGCGGTCGCGCGGTTCCAGACTGAAGTGCCTGGAACAGCTCAGCCACACCGGCCGGCGTCGTGAATGGGTGTACGTGGTCTGCAACGATACTCCTTGGCCGCCATGGTACCTTGCATGACCTCCGTTGGACCCATGGAGTTCCTCAGACCATAATGGGGCCGCCGGCCGCTGTGGCCCAGCGGTTCTAAGCGCTTCAGTCTGGAACGGTCGCAGGTTCGAATCCTGCCTCGGGCATGGATGTGTGTGATGTCCTTAGGTTAGTTAGGTTTAAGTAGTTCTAAGGTCTGGGGACTGATGACCTCCGATGTTAAGTCCCATAATGGAGCCGCCGCCAGCTTGCCTCCGTCCTGCAGTACAGGTGTCAAGGAGCTATTCCCCTGGAAGATTACTTATTCGCGCCCTTCTGTCCGCATGATGGAGAAGGTACTGAAATTCATTACACCTTGCAAAGCTCTGCCATTGCGCCAACGTCCAGTGCCAATGGTCATGTGCACATTTCAGTCATAGGTGCCGATGTCGTGGTGTTAAAATTGGCACATGCATGTGTCGTCGGCTACGGAGGCCAAACTCTAGCAGTGTCGGGTAGTCGATGTGTTCAGACACACTTGGACTCTGCCCAGCATTTGATGTTAATCCCTCCACACTTCACCACATGTTCCGTTTTACCAGTCTTCCCTGTCTACGACATTCGACATTTACCATTAGCATCGATAACAGCGGCGACGGGTCGTCGTATGGAAGCAAGATGCCTTGGTAGATCGAGGGATGTGTACAATTGGGTTCACATATGGCGATCTGGGGTGGGGGGGAGCCTGGAGGGGAGCCTGAGGGGGGGGGGGGGGCAGCACATCAACTGGAAACCGCCGCTGCTGTATTCCTCGCACCAACCACCCAACCCCACGACCTCTGTGAGTGGCTTCACCTTGGTTTCAGCTTGGTTTCACCACGTGAGGAAGACACTCACCACAGCATTCCTTGAACACCAGACAAGTCGTCTAGTTTCAGAAATGCTCGGGCCGAACCTCCAGGCTGTCACATTCTGCCCTCTGTCCAACTCAGACAAATCACGCGCCTTCCTCATTCTACGCATGGTCAGCATGCTCACTGATAATACACGCAGAGTGCGTGTGTCTGACTAGCAGTCATTCCTCTCCAGGTGTCGCTGCTATCGACTGGACGGGTCTATATACATAGATAGTAGGTCAGTGGTCATAATGTACTGCTTGATCAATGTAGATGAACTGTCTATATATATAATTAAGTCTGTACGGAACCCTCACAGCGGTAGTGTTTCTCGCAGTAGTCCAGGTTTCCTCTATTTCTTATTCTATCACCTGCACCCTGTTTCGAGGCTATGCTAGCTATCGTCTCGGCAAATGAGAGCGTAATTTGTCAGTGAACCGTCGCTAGCAAAGTCGGCTGTACAACTGGGCGAGTGCTAGGAAGTCTCTCTAGACCTGCCGTGCGGCGGCGCTCGGTCTGCAATCACTGACAGAGGCGACACTCGCGTCCGACGTATACTACCGGACCGCGGCCGATTTAAAGGCTACCACCTAGCAAGTGTGGTGTCTGGCGGTGACACCACAACTTCTCTGCAGTACTTGAAAAAATGATCATTCCCATAATCTGTTAGGTGGTGTGGATCATTTATCACTTTATCCACCATCCTTATCAGTAAGTTATTATATCTTTGTTTTTCTCTCCCTGTTTCCTTTTCTGTGACATCCCAGGCTGCTTTTCCTTTATTCTCTGCATTTTTGTCACTAAATGAGATTTTTGTAGCGGTCATCACCAGCTTATTAACATTTTTGTGCCTATGATAGGAATTTAATAATTATAGCTCATTATGACTTTTTCATGGAATTGAGGTAATGAAGAGTTTGGGAGGACCTTCTGTTAGCCATTTGTTTTTGTGAGACATTGATCCCGATGTGGATGCTTTTTAATGGTTTTTCAAAGTTCATTTTAAATAATGCTAAGATTTTAGATAATTTCACATTTACGTTGGTTTCTCTATACTGTTCGTCCAAGCTTAGTTTTGCTAGTTCTTTGGAAAATCTTGTATTTTGATTTCTTTTAAGTGTCTTTCGTAGGCTTGCAGTTTGAGGAATTTTTCCACACCTGATCTTGTTGTTGTTATTTTGCAGAAATTTCCTGAAGTCCCAAGATATTTTACAGTTAAATCACTCTTTTTCTAAAAAAAATGGCTCTAATCACAATGGGACTTAACATCCGAGGTCATCAGTCCCCTAGACTTTGAACTACTTAAACCAAACTAACCTAAGGACATCACACACATCCATCTCGGAGGCAGGATTCTAACCTGCGATCGTAGCAGCAGTGCCACTTTTTCTGTCTATCTTTGTGGCCACATGGTCAATTACTGATGCACTCACTGTAGTAACACTTGTTGCACTATTGACCAACAGATATGTGCCAAGACACGGAAAAGTATTTGAGAGATTGCAATTAGTTTCATTTATGATATATATGTTTATATTTACGCCCTCTCACAATATTTTGTTGACTTTTGTACTTGAGAATTTATCTAGAATTTCTGTTCATTTACCACTGGGAGATCGAAACACATGCAATATCACTAATTTCATGGTGTTAACAAGCCCTGTTAATTCAATAGCTGACATTTCAAAGTGTATTTATTCACTTCTTGTACTAAAGTCAGTCTTGATTTCAACTTTGTTCCTTTTCTGATACAATATATGATATTCACCCTTTGAAGTTATCCTAAAATAAGAGTCTGTCCTTTGATACAGTGATAATACTACATGTTGGATTTCTGATTCTGTATACCAGTGCTAAGTTCAAAGATTGGAGCTCAACTTGAAATTGTTTTTTTTTTTTTTTTTATTGGTTGCATGTTTCGATGCATTATTATCAAGCCTGTGAAATGCTTTTTCCAGTGACCCCTTTTTCTCTATGACACTTACCGTGTGTGTCACTAGGTGTGTTATAACATATTTTGTGAGTAATTGTTTCAGAATGTGTTAAACTGCTAGAAATATTCTGTAGGCGGGAGAACCCGTTGTCAGACTTCATCCTGAAAATGAGCTACTTCCCCTCACTGCGACAACAGGTATTTGACCATGTGTAGCCCGACATCCACTCTCTACACTTTCATCAATCAACTGTATCAGTCTTCCTGCCCAGGCCATTTTAGGTGTAGGTTATGCCAAGTGGAACCTCATTTATTGATATTACCGACAGGCTCCAGAACAATATGCACAAGGTCGGTCGCCATCAGAGCCATCTCTAACCCCACATTAATCCGCCTTAGGGCCCCACTAAGGTGTGGCTGATCATGAAGCTGGGCCAGCTCAACAAGGTTTACACTGGTGCCACGTCTCAGGGAAACTACCTTGTCCAGGTCGCTACCTATGCCATTTGCCCACCCATGTCCAAACTGTTTCCCCGCCCACCCATTACCAATACATGATTCCCATTGGAAAAATCCTTACATAAAGACCTTAAATAATCAATCATTTGACCTAGCCCTGCATTTGGTTTGAAAATTTTGGTGATGTGGTGCACTTTCCTAAGCTCTCACATATTAGAGGGCCTATACCTCGCCTATGGCTACTACCTAGCAGCAGCACTACGTTCTCCCTGGCACTTGGCACGTTCGTAGCCTTCCTGAAATCAGCACAAGTGCGCTGCACATATCTTCTCCTAGTCCTATCTGAGGTCCTTCACCACATAACTCTGGCAATGATAAATACTTGTTTTTAGTGTTGATAATGAAACTATCAGGTCACGTTCTCTTCCACCCTAATCTTCCCATCAGTGGCCAGCTTCTTCATTACGAGCAAGAACAACCCAACGTCGCACTTTACTAATGTCGATATAGTCGTAATTGTACACAGCTATCATTCTTCTATGGATTTCAATTGGAGACATGTTTCCTGCAGTTAAAATCTTGATTACAACACGCTGTTTCTCACGCACTGGCGTAGTTACGTTACACACCTCCGTCTTACACGCTAAGGTTCGGACCTCTCTATGGGGCAAGGGTTGAACTTGAGCGTCAGTGGGCCGGCAGGATTAGCCGAGCGGTTCTAGGTGCTGCTGTCTGGAAACGCGCGACCGCTACGGTTCGAATCATGCCTCGGGCATGGATGTGTGTGTGTCCTTAGGTTAGTTAGGTTTAAGTAGTTCTAGGTTCTAGGGGACTGATGACCTCAGGAGTTAAGTCCCATAGTGCTCAGAGACTTTTGAACAATTTTTTGAGCGTCAGTGAAGCAGGAAATTCAACCGAGTAATATGCATGACACGTAATGCTTCAGTTGATATTGCGAACAGAATAGCAAATGGGAGTCATTACTTTTCAGTACACGCTCATACTGTTGCTCTTTAATTAGTCAAAAACATTTAATAGTTCTGCGATGGAAGTGAAAAATCAATTAAAGTTTCATAACAGCAACCAGACGAGAAAAGAAGGAAAGAAGGAGAGTTATAAGAGATGAACACTAGAAGAGATTAGCTAGGTTAGACTTTAATGTTTGGTTAATGTCGAGATCAGTAGAGACTAGACACTAGTTCAGTTGGTCAAGGTCGGGGAAATGAAGGAACAGCGGCCTCCACGTGTTGAAATCACAGGAATCTAAATCGGGATGGTCAAACATTGAAATGCAAAGTGATCAATAAATTCATTAACAGATATGAACAGGATGTATAACAGAATGATCGTATTTACTGCACAGATGCCTAAAATTAATCGAGATGAACTGTTTTATATGTTTGTGCATACCATTCATAGCGATACGTCACGTTGCGAGAGAAAAATAATAATATGAGTCGAAAATAGTCGTAATACCAACATAATTTTATTCGCTTGGGTATCGTGTACAGTGTACGTAGGCGCCAGATCGACATTTTCAGTTTTCTCTAGATATTATCAACCACTGAAAACTAGAATCCACATTGGCTACTGCGAAATCAAATATTACTCTGTTTGTTCTATAATGTCAGAGACCACTACAGAGTTATAAAACCAAATTCCACTGGAATGTACAGTTAGTGAGAGAATTTGCGAGATTTCTCGCAAACTGCATGTTAACGCAGCGTAACGTGCAAGGAGTGAATCTAATGTAATCTAATAATATTGTCTATATACGTGAAGTCGAAAAACTATCCGAACATTGTCAGGCTGTTGTAGATAATGTAGGAGACTATATTGCTGCTGATTTGTATGTTATTGGGTCTACCTGTTGTGTTCAGTTAACTAACAAAACAACGCTTCCTGGTCTGCACTGTACTAATATACATGATTTACAACTTATAGTTACAACGTTACGAAAAAATTCTTTTTAACAAAAAAAAATATCCCAAAATGTTTTGAATTAGCAGCATAATACGCACTTTCGGCCTCTTCTACGTTCAATCCACAGTTACAATGAAATAGCGTTACTGTACTGCCACGGAAGTATACAAATGAAGCAGTAAGCGTAGAATATAACAAAATCCAATTTAAAAAAATCATTCAGTGCCACAATTATGTTAGTACAATGGAAAGAGGCAGGAGAAACAAGCAACACAAATGGCTAAGTATGCTTCAGTTTCTGTTGGAACGAGGTTCCTGGAATTAAAACCATAAATGTGCTATCTCCATGTCATACATTAAGTGACAATAATTCGGAATATTTAATCTAAATGACAAGAAAATATCGAGTGAATTTACTACGACCATTCGGAACAAAACCAGGAAGAGAGATTCTTATTCAGTTTATGAAAAAATGAATGATATGTCACATTTTAAACTTCATATTTAGAATAAACTCAAATTTTATAGTTAATTATCTCAATATTTACCACAGTTTTTAATAGATTTGGAAAATTCTATAGTTTCATACACATGTAAGAATAGTTTGTATGCTGCGCAAAATTCATCGAAGAATCTTTCTTACTTATGAAGAAAAGTGTACCTATAGCAACAAATGCAGCCAATAATAAGTGAAACGATGATGAAATTTCACATGTAAAAAATTATTTCACTATGTTTTTGAACTTCCACTGCTATGAGTGTGAATCCTGAATCCTTCTTGGTCATGTTGACAAAGTTTTATGGATTTATTTCTAAAAGTGTAGGCAGTGGAAATAAATATGTCCTGTGGAGCCTTTCAAGCCGGTTCGTTTGACGTCCTACCCCCATTTAAACGAACTGGGAACTAAACAAACCATTCACTGGAAGACATTCGTTGTTTTAGCATCTCCAGAGACTAGTAACATTATGAGTAAATAACATTAATTTTCATATTATATATCTGAAAACAATTTTCTTGATGAATGGTTGCATTGGCACCACCTCTGATACATAGTAACACAAATGAATAGACAACATAGCACTACTTGTGGATGCCCGAGTTTTGTAATCAGTTTTCATATACTGCAGAAAACGTACACTCGTAGTTTCAATCTGTAAAAGCAAACTATGCTAGGGAATTTTTCGCAATTACCGAAAAATAGGACTCAAAAGCTGCGAAGATAGTTGAGCAAGTTCGTCATTGCAGTGCAAGTTAGATTCCAGATTCTGATAGCGTGCAAGGAGAAGCAGTTGTGATGAGAGTGTGAAACAGGGAACAAAAACTGCGGAACATCATGTGTCAAATATGTCAGTCTTACGCAAAACTGTCATTCATTCTAAAAAACCAAAGAGGCGAAAAATATCATCAACTCGTAATGATTACATTTTAACTGTTGGTGATGCAGTGTCAATAACAGCGAAAAGCGACTCATAAATAAGCTTTTCAGTTATCGGAGAGCTTAAGACATAGTGGGACCAAGGTAAAAAGAAGGTCAACGTGCGATGGAATTTCTATGCACTATCTTGCAGTTGGCGCATTTTGTTCGTCGTTTGTTTCTCGTTTATTTCACACTAACGATCCCTCTAGGCTTTCACGTCATTAGTATGTGAATTATCGAGGTGCAATTTTGAAAACAGACTGATATATTAAATATTACGACATTTGTGGCCGTGTTTGACTCAAAGGACAAAGCTAACCGAAATTCCCCCCCAGGGGGTCCACAACTGTTTTGTGGATACGTGTGTAGCGAGCACGGGACCCCGAGCTAATATGGCCTTCCTTCCTTTCCGGGCTGCATACCTTCCCTTTCCGCAGCTTTCCCCATCCCCTATCTTCGCCCCCCCCCCTCACCTCCGCCTCTTTCCTTCCATTTCTCCCCCTCTGGGAGTATGTTTTGTGCCTACGTCCGGAGACGGCGTTTGAGACCTCTCTTCTTTTCTTTCCCTTTGTTTTTCCCTTTCTCTTTTATCCTCCCTGTGCGTGTCTGAAGGCTGACCCACGCATTTCCATGCGTAGCCGGTGACGGGGTAACGCATAATTCCCCACCCCGGGTAAACAGGTAGGACACGTACGTACCCCCTGGTAACGGCCAGGCCCAGGGAGGGGTGATTACCCGAGCTGATACCTTCCGAAAGTGCCGATTGGGCCATTCGTCCGTTTCTCGTAATCATGGGGGATACTTCCGCAATGGTTTCCTCATCTTCTACTATGTCTGCTCACAAGTGTAAAGGTCCAGCTCGTGGTCGTGTGGTAGCGTTCTCGCATCCCGCGCCCGTGTTCCCGGGTTCGATTCCCGGTGGGGTCAGAGATTTTCTCTGCCTCGTGATGACTGGGTCTTGTGTGATGTCCTTAGGTTAGTTAGGTTTAAGTAGTTCTAAGTTCTAGGGGACTGATGACCATAGACTTTAAGTCCCATAGTGCTCAGAGCCATTTGATCCATTTTATCCACAAGTGTAAGTTCAATGAGTCTCAGCCACAGACAGTTCTTCCATCATTGCCACAGTTCCTTATTCTTTCTTGGTCTGACGAAGGTCACGACTTCTCCACGGTCAACCGTTTCATTATTCAGAAAGGTGTCAACGCAATTGCAGGTCCTGTAAAGTCTTGTTCCAGATCACGAAATGGCACCTTGTTGTTAGAAACAGTCAGTACCCTCCAGGCACAAAAATTGCTGCGTACGTCACTGCTCCACACCTTCCCTGTCCGGGTGGAAGCGCACTGCACTTTAAATTCCTCACGCGGAGTCGTTTATACACGCTCCCTCTACGGATTGTCTGATGAGGAAATTCAACACTACCTGTCTGACCAGGGCGTAATGGCTGTTCATAGAGTCATGAAAAGGGTTGACATGAACATCATTCCAACACGTACTGTCTTCTTGATATTTGACAAAGTTCAACTCCCATTGTACATAAAAGTGGGCTATGAGATAATTTCCGTTCAACCCCTACGTCCCAAACCCTCCGCGTTGCTATCGGTGTCAGTGGTTCATTCATACCAGCCAGTCCTGATCCAACCTGGCAAAATGTGTTGCGTGTGGCAAGGATGCCCATGAGGGTGCTTGTCCACCTCCATCCCCTGTTGCATTAACTGTATGGGTGACCACGCTGCTTCCTCTCGAGATTGCCCTATTTTTAAAGACAAAAAGCTCATTCAGGAAATCAGAGTGAAGGAAAAGGTGTCGACCTTTGCTGCTCGAAAATTATTCGCCAGTCGAAAGCCCACTGTGCCTCAGACAGGAAAATACAGCACTGTCCTTGGCTCTCCTCGGTCAACAAAGGAGGCGGCCACGCAGACTTGTGATCTCACCTTTAGTGACACAGTCGTCAGATCGGCCAGCGCAAAGATCGCCCGTTCAACCTCCCCACTTTCGCCTGCTCACTCTATGGCTCACCCTTCATCGGGTTCTGCTAAGTCTCGATCTCAAAAGTCAGACACCCAGACCTCCAAAAAAGAGCATACTCGTGAAGATTTTTTACGGACCCCAACTTCACAACCATCGGTTCCTCCTTCATCTGTGTATCATGTTTCCAAGAAGGCTAATATGAAACCCAGTTCCTCTCTTTCTCCGCCACGACGTGTCTCATCTACAGCACCACCTGGCGGTAACTGCCCTCGGCCGTCTTCTGTGTCGCCGAGGCGCCCTGCTGGCGGCCGGTCAACCGGCCGATCGCTGGTGGCAGGAGCTGCTCCTGAACAACCTATGGATCAGGATCTTCTGCCTTCGGCTGAGTGCTGTTCCACGCTGTCGGTCGCAAGCTCTGAGCAGTAGTTGAGCTGACGGCAACCTTGGTCACATTCTTCCATTTTATGTCCACCCTATGTCCAATTTCCACTGGAATATCCGCGACATTCGAGCCAATCGGGATGAATTGACGATCCTCTTACGATCCTACTCGCCGGTCATCTTCTGTCTTCAGGAAACAAAGCTGCGTCCCCATGATCGCTTTGTTTTCCCCCAATTTCAGTCAGTCCGATTTGATGTCCCCTCTGTTGAAGGGACTCCAGCACATGGAGGACTCATGATTCTTCTCCATTATACTCTCCATTATCACCCAATCACCTTAAACACGTCCTTCCAAGCAGTCGCTGTCTGTCTCTCCCTTTCTGGATACACCTTCTCTCTTTGTACTGTAAACATTCCATCGTCCACACACTGGCACGTGCTGATCTCCTTCATCTTCTTGGTCAGCTTCCATCCCCCTATTTTCTGGTTGGGGACTTCAGTGCCCACCACCCGCTTTGGGGATCTCCACGTCCTTGTCCGTGTGGCTCACTATTGCTAGACGTCTTCCACCAAGCGGATCTTGTTTGCCTCAACACTGGGGACCCTACATTTTTGTCTGCCTCCACGACAAATTTCTCTCATTTGGACCTTTTGGTCGGTACTGATCCGCTAGCTCGGCGCTTCGAATGGTTCGCCCTTGCTGATACACACTCGAGTGACCACTTTCGCCCGCATCTCGTGGTCGTGCGGTAGCGTTCTCGCTTCCCACGCCCGGGTTCCCGGGTTCGATTCCCGGCGGAGTCAGGGATTTTCTCTGCCTCGTGATGGCTGGGTGTTCTGTGATGTCCTTAGGTTAGTTAGGTTTAAGTAGTTCTAAGTTCTGTGGGACTGATGACCATAGATGTTAAGTCCCACAGTGCTCAGAGCCATTTGAACCATTTGACCACTTTCCATGTGTCCTTCGATTGCAGCCACAACTGTCATATATGCGCCCGAGATGCTGGAAGTTTGCCCAAGCCGACTGGACACTTTTTTCGTCTCTAGCGACATTCGATGACCGTCAGTTTCCTAGCGTCGATGATGAGGTCACTCATATTACAGACGTTATTCTTACAGCTGCGGAACGTTCAATACCTCGCACCTCCGAATTGCCCCGGCGCCCCCCAGTTCCTTGGTGGAACGAGGCATGCCGTGACGCGATACGTGAGCGTCGACGTGCTCTTCGCGTTTTCAGACACCATCCCACTTTGGCCAACTGTATCCGCTATAAGCAGTTCCGTGCGCGGTGCCGTCGCGTCATCCGCGATAGCAAGAAAGCAAGCTGGGACTTCTTTACTAGCTCATTTAACACCTTCACTCCCTCCTCGGAAGTCTGGAGTCGGATTCGACGGTTATCAGGCGCGCCTAGTTCCTCCCCGGTCTCTGGGCTCACTGTCGCGCATGATACATTAGTGGACCCCGTCGCAATTTCTAACACATTGGGTCAACACTTTGCTGAGATTTCGAGCTCTTCAAATTACCCGCCTGCGTTTCTCCCGAAGAAACGTGCAGCGGAAGTGCGACCTCTTGCTTTCTCCTCTCAAAATCGCGAAAGCTACAATACTGTTTTCTCCATGCGGGAACTACAACATGCACTCTCTTCTTCTCGCTCCTCTGCCCCAGGACCGGATGGTATCCACATCCAAATGTTGCTGCATTTATCATACCATTGTCTGTGTTACCTCCTTCGCCTTTATAATCGAATTTGGACCGACAGTACTTTTCCCAGACGATGGCGGGAAGCTATCGTCCTTCCTGTTCCAAAACCTGGAAAGTACAAACATCTCCCCTCTAGCTATCGCCCCATTCCTGTCACGAATAGTGTATGTAAGGTTTTGGAGCGTATGGTGAATTGCCGTTTAGCTTGGTGGCTGGAGTCTCGCCGTTCAAAATGGTTCAAATGGCTCTGAGCACTATGGGACTCAACTGCTGTGGTCATTAGTCCCCTAGAACTTAGAACTACTTAAACCTAACTAACCTAAGGACATCACACACATCCACGCCCGAGGCAGGATTCGAATCTACGACCGTAGCAGTCGCATGGTTCCCGACTGGGCGCCTAGAGTCTCGCCGTCTTTTAACACCTGCCCAATGCGATTTCCGAAAGCATCGTTCTGCAGTTGACCATCTTGTTGCTCTCTCCACTTATATCATGAACAATTTTCTCCGGAAACGCCAAACAGTAGCAATATTTTTTGATCTGGAGAGAGCATACGATACCTGTTGGAGGACAGGCATCCTCCGCACACTATTCTCTTGGGGCTTTCGCAGTCGGTTGCCCCTTTTTCTTCGCGAATTTATGGCAGAGCCCACATTTAAAGTGCGGGTGAACACTACTCTCTCCCGTACTTTCTCCCAAGAAAACGGGGTACCCCATGGCTCCATGCTAAGTGTTTTACTGTTGGCCATTGCCATAAATCCAATTATGGATTGTCTCCTTCCTCATGTCTCGGGCTCCCTCTTTGTGGACGATTTTGCGATCTACTACAGCACTCAACGGACCAGCCTTCTGGAACGCCGTCTTCAGGGCCGTCTCGATCGTCTCCATTCTTGGAGCATTGAAACAGGCTTCCGCTTTTCTCCCAGTAAGACCGTTTGTGTTAATTTTTGGCGTCGTACGGAGTTTCTTCCACCTTCCTTACATCTAGGACCTGTCAACCTTCCGTTTTAGGACGTCGGTAAATTCTTGGGTCTCATGTTTGACAGAAAACTGTGCTGGTCCTCCCACGTTTCCTATCTTTCGGCTCGCTGTCTGCGATCCCTCAACACCCTCCGTGTCCTGAATGGTACCTCCTGGGGAGCGGACCGAGTGGTCCTTCTCCGCCTCTATGGCGCCTTAGTGCGCTCGAAATTGGGCTATGGCAGGATAGTTTACTCCTCTGCTCGGCCGTCTATTCTTCGGCGTCTCGACTCTATCCACCACCGTGGATTACATTTAGTATCTGGAGCTTTTCGCACCAGCCCTGTGGAAAGCCTTTATGCTGAGACTGCTGAACCTCCGCTGTCCAATCGGCGTGCTGTCCATCTAAGTCGTTATGCTAGCCATTTGTCTTCCATGCCTGCTAATCCGACCGATGACATTTTTTTCGACGCCTCCTTGGATTTAGGGTATGCAGGCCGCCCTTCCTCCCTACTACCACCGGGAGTCCGCTTCCGTCAACTGCTCCATTCTCTTTCCTTCCGCTTTCCTAAAACTTTCTTGACAACTTGGGATACAGCACCCCCTTAACTCCGTCCCCGGACTTGCCTGCTCCGTGACCTTTGTCAGTTTCCCAAGGATGGTACCGCTTCACTTGTTTATCGTCGGGCATTTTCTTCTCTATGTGCACAAATGAAGGAAGCCCCATTTATTTACACTGATGGATCAAAAACGTCGTTTGGTGTAGGGAGTGCCTATATTGTTGGCGACACCCCAAATCGATTTCGTCTTCCCGACCAGTGTTCGGTTTATACTGCGGAGCTTTACGCTGTTCTCCAGGCTGTCCAATACATGCGTCGCCATCAGCGGATACAGTATGTTATCTGTTCAGATTCTCTCAGCTCTCTCCTCAGTCTCCAAGCTCTCTACCCTGTCCACCCTCTGGTCCGCCGGATTCAGGACTGCCTACGCTTGCTCCACTTGGGGGGCGTCTCGGAGGCGTTCCTCTGGATCCCAGGAAACGTTGGTATCGGTGGAAATGAGGCGGCCGATATAGCGGCCAAGGCTGTAGTCTCTCTTCTTCGGTCAGCTATTCGCACGACTCCCTTCGCCGATCTACGGAATGTTTTATGTCGTCGTGTTGTTCTTTTATAGCACGCACATTGGTCGACACTTCCCCATAATAAATTGCGGGACGTGAAATCTCTTCCCTGTGCTTCGACCTCTTCCTCCCGAACGCGTCGTCGGGAGGAGGTAATTTTCACTAGACTCCGGATAGGGCACTGTATTTTTAGCCATCGACATCTTTTAAGCGGCGATCCTCCCCCACTCTGTCCCCACTGCTCTCAGTTGTGGACGGTAAGACACCTTTTACTCTAGTGCCCCTATTTTACTCCAGTACGTGCCCGTCTACAGCTGTCGCCTGAAATATCGTCCATTTTAGCAGATGACACGCGCTCAGCCGATCGCGTTCTCGATTTTATTAGTGCCAGCGATATTACGTCAGTCATTTGAAGCTCTTTTTGGGGACAACCAACCCCTTTCTGTAGTGAATATTTAAGAGTTCCTTCTGCTTTTAGTTTCTCCAATTTTTTCAGTTTCGTTCCCATTGCTGCTGGTTTCCCTTTTCGTTTTTTACCTTTTCCTAAGTCACAGACCGGGCGCTAATGACCATAGCAGTTTTCCGACCTAAAACCAAAACAAAAAAAATAATGAAAAAATAACCGTAATTCCATTTCATCTTGAAGACGTCTGGAAAGGCTTAATAATATTTTCAAGATAGACACTGCACACGTCAGCTTGTCTCCTGAGACAATTGCTCGTCGATTCCTGCTTACCTGAAACGCTAAGTGTCACATAGATGGAGTAACACCAGATAGCATGGAAGCATGGAGACTAGACACCTCATTCTTTACTTCACTGTGGAATAAGTTCAAAAAGTTAAGCACTATGAAGGAAACGAATTTAAGTGAAATGCTATTGATGAAAAAATTAAACATTTCTAGATGAAATCTAAATCATTTCTTCCGGAGGTATTTCCGTTTTGAAATCGTCACTACACAACTAAAAACACCAAATACGTGTCGCTTGAGATCTCCTTGAGTCGTTTTAAACACTTTGGTTATTGAAAAGTAGCAGTGAGAAGTGTCCACCACCCAATACTGTCCTTATCCCAGTCCCAGTGCGGTTCTGGCCTCAACTAGCATAGTAAAATTTCATTGAAAAGCTCAGCACTGATACAGTTTCAGGAAGATAGTCAAAAAGAGAGAATGAAACGTTCACAGATTGCAGGAAATGAAACATGTCGGCCTTCACGAAATGAGGTTCATAAAAACTCCAAGAATTCTATGTTAAACGTGGATTTGACACCGGCAGTTTCCTGAAACTATGTCTTACAAGGAGGAGCCGCAGCAGTTCGCTCTCTGACACAGTCGCAACTTCGATTGGTGAAAGAAGGGCTAAAACAAATGAACATTTAATTTCTCTTAGGTGCCAACACTCAATACTTCCGAAAAAGTGACATTGAAAGACCTGATGCTACTGCATCAGTTCACCCATACTGTACTACACCAAGCGAGCTGGTAGCGAAGTGGATAACTTCGATTTACTGTGCTCCGTGCTTTCGTACTTCAAGGGAACCATTGTCTTTCGCAGGGTGATATCTGTCGTAAAGACATTTAAAGCATAAAATACGGAAGAACCACGAGCAATGTGCGAAAGCACATATGCCAATTTCATATTCATTGATGTGATTATCATTAGGAGAAATAACTTCGTCATCTTTCTAAATACCTGGCTATTTGGCGATAATTTCGTCGCAAACCAAGCATATCAAAAATTTTCTTAAAAGCTGGAGTCTCTTATTGATCACGGACCCAGGCGTATATTTTATCAAATTCAGTGCTCCTTCTTGTGATTTCCGTTTGCTGTCCTATGACAATAGGGCACCTTCGTAGCAGGTGAATGTAACCCTTCATCTCTCAGTAAAAGTGTATGTCGTAGTGTTGACAGAACTACGGTCGCAGGTTCGAATCCTGCCTCGGGCATGGATGTGTGTGACGTCCTTAGGTTAGTTAGGTTTAAGTAGTTCTAAGTTCTAGGGGACTGATGACCGTAGATGTTAAGTCCCATAGTGCTCAGAGCCATTTGAACCATATTCTGATTTGATCGGCAAGCAGACCATCGTATAAGGAGGAATAAGGTTTGCCCATCCAACGAGTCAATAATGAAAACAGATTTTTCAGACAATTGTCAACAGCATTGATATACTTGGAGAAATGCATAATACACATTGTGCTATCTCACAATACATTTATTCACTACCGGTTACGATCATGGGCCATCTTCACGGTGGAAAAATATCTATTGTAGCGTTATGCTATTTAACCACAAAAGTATACGCCAATGCTGACTTGCAAAGGCAATAAAATTGGTATATAACACAGAAAACAACGTTGAACACAAGAAAACTTGAAAACAGAGTGATGTAGTAAGGCTTCACTTATTGCTGATTGACATACGGAACCTTACAAACAGAGCCATTTCTGTACGTGGGGTGTGCAAAGCATGGATTCGGAATACCAACGTTTTTAGAAAAAGCGATTACACTGATGTATAAGCCGTTGTGTCAACGCTATGATGTATACTTTTAGTGACAGGTGGAAAAATTACTTTCACCTTTAACAAAGTGCCCTTTTCTCACTGCGCAGGAGACGGAATTGCCAGTACGGGTGAGCAAATTTATAAAATATATGCCACGATCCGTAATCGTTTGCAGGCTCCAGCTTTCGAGGAAATACTTTGATGTGCTTTGTTTGCCACGAAATTATCATCAGATCGCGACGTATTTAGAACTTCAGGAAGTTACGTTTCTTAATGCTAATCTACATCTATATCTACGTGATTAATATTCACAATAAAGTGCCTGGCAGAGAGTTCAATGAACCACCTTCAAGCTCTCTCTCTACCGTGCCACTCTCGAGCGGCACGCGGGAAGAACGAGCAATTAAATTTTTCTGTGCGAGCCCTGATTTCTCCTATTTTATCTTGATGATTATTTCTCCCCATTTAGGTCGGTGCCAACAGAATGTTTTCAATCGGAGGAGAAAACTGGTGATGGAATTTTCATGAGAAGATCCCCTCGCAACGAAAAACGCCTTTGTTTTAATCATTGCCACTCCAATTCACCTATCATGTCTGTGACACTATCTCCCCCATTTCGCGATAATACAAAACGACCTGCTCTTCTTTCTAATTTTTCGATGTCATCTGTCAGTCCCACCTGATGCGGATCCCACACCGCACCGCAATACTCCAGAACAGGGCGGACAAGCGATGCGTAATCAGTCTCTTTAGTAGACCTGTTGCACCTTCTAAGTGTTCTGCCAATGGATCATATAGTAGTGAATGTGACGGTGGTGTACGTGTCTTCGTACGTTGCTCTTGGTGCTTCGATTTTTTATGCTCTGAACGTTTTTATTGTAGATATCACCCTAAGTAATACACTGGTTCTCTTGTAGTATAAAAGTAAAAATAAAAGCAAAAACTGATGTACTACAATTTATATGGTCTTCATTTTCAGTTACTGTTAGTTATACGAGGTTAAATATGAATTGTGACGATGAAATACAATTTTAATAATATTTGAAATGCTTATTTATTTGTTAACTAATTCAGTTGTAGTTCTCGATGTCACAAAATACTGATGTCATTGATCTCGAATACATCCACGACAACAAAATGAAAGTAGATCAAAAGAAGATATGTTAATATGGAATGCAAGAATTCGAAAGTGTGCTGTTAATCACTGTGCCACCAACTTGCTTGATATAACACCATGTGTGCGAACTGATACAGTAGCACCAAAACCTTGTCACTTTCTCGGAAATTATTGAGTGTTGACACCTAAGACAAATTAAGTTTCCATTTATTTTAGCATGTGTTCCACCAAGGTCGTTTTCGACTGTCAGAGAGCGACCGGCAGCAGCGCACCCTTGTAAGGTATAGTTTCAGGAAACTGCCGATGTGACTCCACACCTGCGCGTGGGACATGGAGTTCTTGCATCATTTCTGCACCATAAACATAGCTCGGTCAATCCGCATGCGCGCCAAATACCGGTCTTCAGGAGGTAACATACTATCGAAATTTGTCACCACGTCCTACATCCCTGAGGACTATTATGACGTAATTAGTCTTTTAAACGTAACAGTAAGCCGTATTGATTCCGTTGAAACTGAAATGTTTCATTTACGGCAGTTTGTTGACTTCTTTATTCTCTCTTTTTGGCTCAATTCCTGAAACTGTATTGTAGCTGAGCTTCTCAATGAAGTTGTAGGATTAAGCTGTCCGAAAGTTGGAAAACCCATTCATTAGGCACTTTTCACCGTTACTGAGAAAGCATCACCTGCAGTTATACTATAATCATTACAAGTAGGTGATACATCTCGTATCTTTGGTTTTTACGGAATGAATGATACTTTTTGTTCAAGAGTGACATATTTGACACATTACTGTCCGCACTTTTTGTTCCCTGTTTCACATTCTCATCACAACAGCTTCTCCTTTCATGTTACCCCAATATGCAACGATTAACTTGCTTAACTATCTCCGCGGCCTTGCATTGCAATTGCTAACTTTCTTAATTATCTTCGCGATTTTTGAGTCTCATTTTTCGGTAATTGCGTAAAATTCCCTTGTATGGTTTGCTTTTCTCATTTGAAACTACGAGTATTCGATTTCTGCAGCATATGAAATTTGATTACCAAACGCGAACATCCAAAAAAAAAAAAAAAAAAAAAATGGTTCAAATGGCTCTGAGCACTATGGGACTAACATCTATAGTCATCAGTCCCCTAGAACTTAGAACTACTTAAACCTAACTAACCTACGGACATCACACAACACCCAGTCAGCACGAGGCAGAGAAAATCCCTGACCCCGCCGGGAATCGAACCCGGGAACCCGGGCGTGGGAAGCGAGAACGCTACCGCATGACCACGAGCTGCGGACAACGCGAACATCCACAACCAGTAAAAAAAAAAATGTCGTGTGACTAGGGCCTCCCGTCAGGTAGACCTTTCGCCGGGTGTAAGTCTTTCGATGTCAAGCCACTTCGGCGACTTGCTCGTCGATGGGGATGAAATGATGATGATTAGGACAACACAACATCCAGTCGCTGAGAGGAGAAAATCTCGGAACTCGTGCCCTTAGGATTGACATTCTGTCGCGCTGACCACTCAGCTACCGGGAGCGGACACAGGAGCAGTAATACATTGTCTTTTCATTTGTGTGATTGTGCATCAGAGATGGTGCTAATGTAACCGTTCGTAAGGAAAACTGTTTTCAGCTATATGAAAAGGAATGTTATTTACTCATAATGTTACTAGTGTCTGGAGATGCTAAAACAGCGAATCGCTTCAGTGAATGGGTTTTTTAGTTTCTAGCTCGTTTACGGCAGTAAACAAAAATACCTACGACAGCTACACCGCAAGTTAACGTTCCCTGCTCTTTATTTATTATGTTCGAGTTGCAGTTGGTGCATCTAAATATTATTTGTAACAATGGTTTAGAATCAAATCATAGTTACAGAAATGCAAATGAAACATGTTGCCTGTATTACGTATTTCTGCTTCCACTCAGTGCAGTGACACTGCGTCAGACGAAGGAGAACTACACTGATGCTAGGCAGTTCAAGAATCATATCAGATGAGCAGCCAAATTCCTTCTCTAGTCTAATGGAGAACTGACGTCATAGAATACGTTTGGCAACAATTTCATTATCGATTTACTTCCTGGTTTGGTTTCCAATTAGCCTGGTATATACACTAGAGACTTTCGCGTCATTTGGATTAAGATTCTGAATTATAGTCACTTAATGTATGTCATAGAGATAGCAAATTTATGGGTGTAAGTCCAGGATGCTTGTTCCAACAGAAACTGAAGCTTACTTAGCCATTTGTGCTGCGAATTCTCGACACTGGTGACCAGTGGGACAACATGGGAGCGCTGTTTGTCGCAAGCGTATCCTACCTTAGCTGTAAAGTGTTCGCCCATCAAACGGAAGAGTTCGTTAGTTTTGGCTTCTGATCTTACCAGATACCAGCTTTTTAGCTCTTTGTGAAAGAGCCACTAGCAGGCAGATCGCAAACCAGTAACGAACTCATAAAACAACGTCTTCCCCTCCCCTCCAACTCCCCTCGACACACACACACTAACTCTTGTCTCAACCTTCATTCTGTACCCTGTGGATCTTAAGGTGAAGAACTTGCTGAATTGCACATTTTTCAGAGCTTGTTTTTTCTGCTTCTGTCAATTTTAATGAGATAATTGTGGCACTGAATGATTTTTTAATTTGATTTTGTAATGTATCAACTCTTACTGCGTCATTTGCTTACTTCCGTGGCAGTCCTGTAACGCTATTTCAGTATGACTGTGGACAGAACGTAGACACAAACCGTTTCGAGGCCGAAAGTGCGTTTTATGCTGCTAATTCGAGACCATTTGGGACGCTTAATTTTACTAAAAGGAATTTTTAGTAACTTTACCACTATAATTAGTAAATCACGTGTATTAGTTTAGTGCATACTAGAGAGCGTTTTTTTATTAGTTTATTGAACATAGCAGATAAACGTAAGAGATAAATAAATGAGCAGCAGTATAGTCTCCCACATTATCTAAAACAGTCTTACAGTGTTCGGCTAGTTTCTCGAATCGACTCTTTATTTCCTTTCATGTTATGCTGTGTTAACAGATAGTTAACGTGTGTGGTTTAGCATAATCATGAGGCTAGGTTTCTCGTAAATTCTGTCACCGACTGCTGTACATTTCGCCATATATAGCTCATGGAGTTACAAGATGATAGAAGGCTAATGGTATTCTTTAATTCATAGACTGGGATTCACAAACGATTATTAAGAAGGAGATACTGTATTGCACCTTGAATATGAGACAGACGATCTCGGCTACTTCTCAGTGTTTTTTCTCTGCCTTCTCTTAATCAGCCGCTATAGCTAGCTTGCTGGTATTATTTTGATGTTAATTATCATGCTCTCGCGTTATTATTAGATCTTAATGAATGAATGCAGTTTATTTTCTCATGGGTTTCTTCATGGAGGCAGTCAATTGTTGCATCCACATTTTCCTTGATTTCGTATAACATGCCATCATTTTAACTTATAACAAACCCTGAATTGATGCTTTGATGCTGGATCTGGCTAGATATAGATATCATTTCGGTTTTCACTTTGTTCTGGCTACTCTGGAAATTACGAGTGGGTTTTTTAAATAACTGTGTAGTGTGAGGTCCTATCCGCTTGTACGGTGATTTAATTTGCCCTCTTCATTGAACTTCTTATCGTGGCTTCCTTGTAACTTCGCTAAGCCAACGATTTCATTTTTAGAACTTTTGGGAAAGAGAACTTGTGGACCACTGGTAAAAGCTGTACTATTTTGTTAAAAAATTGATTAAAATACAAAAACATTAAAATTTTAGGTCTTTAGTGTTTTCAAAAACTAGTTTAGAATATTGTCTATATGATTTTTTCAAAAAAGCTGTGGTCAATTTATTGCATAATTTTTGACAGAAAGTAACAGTATGTAAATTACACTAACTGGATACTTCCTGTCTGATCCAAGTTTGCCTTAGAAACTTTCCACCCAGCTGCGAAATATTTCATTACACCCTTCCAGAGCAATTACTACCTTTCTTGCAATTCAACTTACACGCATCTTTTGATTCTATTTAACCGTATCTGATAATCGCTACTCACTTTTGTAACCGAAATATCTATTATTGTCCCACCGAGTTGAAAAGTCTCTCTGAATTTCGTAAGACATTTTGATACTTTATCCATCCACACCGTATCTCGCAAGCGCTATCACGTCAGTTATTCCTCGAGATATTAATTTATCACGCTTACGATGAGTAGCTGTTGTATGGCAAGTTGTTTAGATTAGGTACACTTTTACCACTTCATATATCCCGAGCTTCAATAACAAATTTGCAAGCCGGGCACTGTGGCCGAGCGGTTTTAGGCACTTCAGTCTGGAACCGCGCTGCTGCTACGTTCACAGGTTCGAATCCTGCCTCGGGCGTGGATGTGTGTGATGTCCTTAGGTTAGTTAGGTTTAAGTAGTTCTAAGTTCTAGGGGACTAATGACCACAGCAGTTGAGTCCCATAGTGCTCAGAGCCATTTGAACCATTTTGAACGGCGAGACTCCAGCCACCAAGCTGAACGGCAATTCACCATACGCTCCAAAACCTTACATACACTATTCGTGAGAGGAATGGGGCGATAGCTAGAGGGGAGATGTTTGTACTTTCCAGGTTTTGGAACAGGAAGGACGATAGCTTCCCGCCATCGTCTGGGAAAAGTACTGTCGGTCCAAATTCGATTATAAAGGCGAAGGAGGTAACACAGACTATGGTATGATTAATGCAGCAACATTTGGATGTGGATACCATCCGGTCCTGGGGCAGAGGAGCGAGAAGAAGAGAGTGCACGGCAGGAAAATAATCTGAATCTGGTTTTGTGCTTCCTTTGCAAGATCCTTAAGTGTGAACTGAATATTAATCATGTAAATACAGATCTAAATGTACAGGTATTTGAATCGTGTTCCTGCCCATCACGGGGTTATTATCTCAAGCTCATTTATTTATCTCTTACGTTTATCTGCTATGTTCAATAAACTAATAAAAAAACGCTCTCTAGTATGCACTAAACTAATACACGTGATTTACTAATTATAGTGGTAAAGTTACTAAAAATTCCTTTTAGTAAAATTAAGCGTCCCAAATGGTCTCGAATTAGCAGCATAAAACGCACTTTCGGCCTCGAAACGGTTTGTGTCTACGTTCTGTCCACAGTCATACTGAAATAGCGTTACAGGACTGCCACGGAAGTAAGCAAATGACGCAGTAAGAGTTGATACATTACAAAATCAAATTAAAAAATCATTCAGTGCCACAATTATCTCATTAAAATTGACAGAAGCAGAAAAAACAAGCTCTGAAAAATGTGCAATTCAGCAAGTTCTTCACCTTAAGATCCACAGGGTACAGAATGAAGGTTGAGACAAGAGTTAGTGTGTGTGTGTCGAGGGGAGTTGGAGGGGAGGGGAAGACGTTGTTTTATGAGTTCGTTACTGGTTTGCGATCTGCCTGCTAGTGGCTCTTTCACAAAGAGCTAAAAAGCTGGTATCTGGTAAGATCAGAAGCCAAAACTAACGAACTCTTCCGTTTGATGGGCGAACACTTTACAGCTAAGGTAGGATACGCTTGCGACAAACAGCGCTCCCATGTTGTCCCACTGGTCACCAGTGTCGAGAATTCGCAGCACAAATGGCTAAGTAAGCTTCAGTTTCTGTTGGAACAAGCATCCTGGACTTACACCCATAAATTTGCTATCTCTATGACATACATTAAGTGACTATAATTCAGAATCTTAATCCAAATGACGCGAAAGTCTCTAGTGTATATACCAGGCTAATTGGAAACCAAACCAGGAAGTAAATCGATAATGAAATTGTTGCCAAACGTATTCTATGACGTCAGTTCTCCATTAGACTAGAGAAGGAATTTGGCTGCTCATCTGATATGATTCTTGAACTGCCTAGCATCAGTGTAGTTCTCCTTCGTCTGACGCAGTGTCACTGCACTGAGTGGAAGCAGAAATACGTAATACAGGCAACATGTTTCATTTGCATTTCTGTAACTATGATTTGATTCTAAACCATTGTTACAAATAATATTTAGATGCACCAACTGCAACTCGAACATAATAAATAAAGAGCAGGGAACGTTAACTTGCGGTGTAGCTGTCGTAGGTATTTTTGTTTACTGCCGTAAACGAGCTAGAAACTAAAAAACCCATTCACTGAAGCGATTTGCTGTTTTAGCATCTCCAGACACTAGTAACATTATAAGTAAATAACATTCCTTTTCATATAGCTGAAAACAGTTTTCCTTATGAACGGTTACATTAGCACCATCTCTGATGCACAATCACACAAATGAAAAGACAATGTATTACTGCTCCTGTGTCCGCTCCCGGTAGCTGAGTGGTCAGCGCGACAGAATGTCAATCCTAAGGGCACGAGTTCCGAGATTTTCTCCTCTCAGCGACTGGATGTTGTGTTGTCCTAATCATCATCATTTCATCCCCATCGACGAGCAAGTCGCCGAAGTGGCTTGACATCGAAAGACTTACACCCGGCGAAAGGTCTACCTGACGGGAGGCCCTAGTCACACGACATTTTTTTTTTACTGCTTGTGGATGTTCGCGTTGTCCGCAGCTCGTGGTCATGCGGTAGCGTTCTCGCTTCCCACGCCCGGGTTCCCGGGTTCGATTCCCGGCGGGGTCAGGGATTTTCTCTGCCTCGTGCTGACTGGGTGTTGTGTGATGTCCGTAGGTTAGTTAGGTTTAAGTAGTTCTAAGTTCTAGGGGACTGATGACTATAGATGTTAGTCCCATAGTGCTCAGAGCCATTTGAACCATTTTTTTTTTTTTTTTTTTTTTTTTTTTTTTTTTTTTTTTGGATGTTCGCGTTTGGTAATCAAATTTCATATGCTGCAGAAATCGAATACTCGTAGTTTCAAATGAGAAAAGCAAACCATACAAGGGAATTTTACGCAATTACCGAAAAATGAGACTCAAAAATCGCGAAGATAATTAAGAAAGTTAGCAATTGCAATGCAAGGCCGCGGAGATAGTTAAGCAAGTTAATCGTTGCATATTGGGGTAACATGAAAGGAGAAGCTGTTGTGATGAGAATGTGAAACAGGGAACAAAAAGTGCGGACAGTAATGTGTCAAATATGTCACTCTTGAACAAAACGTATCATTCATTCCGTAAAAACCAAAGATACGAGATGTATCACCTACTTGTAATGATTATAGTATAACTGCAGGTGATGCTTTCTCAGTAACGGTGAAAAGTGCCTAATGAATGGGTTTTCCAACTTTCGGACAGCTTAATCCTACAACTTCATTGAGAAGCTCAGCTACAATACAGTTTCAGGAATTGAGCCAAAAAGAGAGAATAAAGAAGTCCACAAACTGCCGTAAATGAAACATTTCAGTTTCAACGGAATCAATACGGCTTACTGTTACTTTTAAAAGACTAATTACGTCATAATAGTCCTCAGGGATGTAGGACGTGGTGATAAATTTCGATAGTATGTTACTTCCTGAAGACCGGTATTTTGGCGCGCATGCGGATTGGCCGAGCTATGTTTCTGGTGCAGAAATGATGCAAGAACTCCATGTCCCACGTGCAGGTGTGGAGTCACATCGGCAGTTTCCTGAAACTATACCTTACAAGGGTGCGCTGCTGCCGGTCGCTCTCTGACAGTCGAAAACGACCTTGGTGGAACACATGCTAAAATAAATGGAAACTTAATTTGTCTTAGGTGTCAACACTCAATAATTTCCGAGAAAGTGACAAGGTTTTGGTGCTACTGTATCAGTTCGCACACATGGTGTTATATCAAGCAAGTTGGTGGCATAGTGATTAACAGCACACTTTCGAATTCTTGCATTCCATATTAACATATCTTCTTTTGATCTACTTTCATTTTGTTGTCGTGGATGTATTCGAGATCAATGACATCAGTATTTTGTGACATCGAGAACTACAACTGAATTAGTTAACAAATAAATAAGCATTTCAAATATTATTAAAATTGTATTTCATCGTCACAATTCATATTTAACCTCGTATAACTAACAGTAACTGAAAATGAAGACCATATAAATTGTAGTACATCAGTTTTTGCTTTTATTTTTACTTTTATACTACAAGAGAACCAGTGTATTACTTAGGGTGATATCTACAATAAAAACGTTCAGAGCATAAAAAATCGAAGCACCAAGAGCAACGTACGAAGACACGTACACCACCGTCACATTCACTACTATATGATCCATTGGCAGAACACTTAGAAGGTGCAACAGGTCTACTAAAGAGACTGATTACGCATCGCTTGTCCGCCCTGTTCTGGAGTATTGCGGTGCGGTGTGGGATCCGCATCAGGTGGGACTGACAGATGACATCGAAAAATTAGAAAGAAGAGCAGGTCGTTTTGTATTATCGCGAAATGGGGGAGATAGTGTCACAGACATGATAGGTGAATTGGAGTGGCAATGATTAAAACAAAGGCGTTTTTCGTTGCGAGGGGATCTTCTCATGAAAATTCCATCACCAGTTTTCTCCTCCGATTGCGAAAACATTCTGTTGGCACCGACCTAAATGGGGAGAAATAATCATCAAGATAAAATAGGAGAAATCAGGGCTCGCACAGAAAAATTCAATTGCTCGCTCTTCCCGCGTGCCGCTCGAGAGTGGAACGGTAGAGACAGCTTGAAGGTGGTTCATTGAACTCTCTGCCAGGCACTTTATTGTGAGTATTAATCACGTAGATGTAGATGTAGATTAGCATTAAGAAACGTAACTTCCTTAAGTTCTAAATACGTCGCGATCTGATGATAATTTCGTGGCAAACAAAGCATATCAAAGTATTTCCTCGAAAGCTGGAGCCTGCAAACGATTACGGATCGTGGCATATATTTTATAAAATTTGCTCACCCGTACTGGCAATTCCGTCTCCTGCGCAGTGAGAACAGGGCACTTTCGTTAAAGGTGAAAGTAATTTTTCCACCTGTCACTAAAAGGATACATCATAGCGTTGACAGAACGGCTTATACATCAGTGTAATCGCTTTTACTAAAAACGTTGGTATTCCGAATCCATGCAAGGAGTGATAGCTTTGCACACCCCACGAGTCAATAACGTACAGAAATGGCTCTGTTTGTAAGGTTCCGTATGTCAATCAGCAATAAGTGAAGCCTTACTACATCACTCTGTTTTCAAGTTTTCTTGTGTTCAACGTTGTTTTCTGTGTTATATACCAATTTTCTTGCCTTTGCAAGTCAGCATTGGCGTATAATTTGTAAGTAGGCTGTTTAGGTTTTTTTATTGGTAACGCCACCTTTGTATAAAAATCACTGGCTGTGCTGTGTGCAGTCTGTGGCTAGTTTGCATTGTTGTCTGCCATTGTAGTGTTGGGCAGCGGCAGCTGGATGTGAACAGCGCGTAGCGTTGCGCAGTTGGAGGTGAGCCGCCAGCAGTGGTGGATGTGGGGAGAGAGATGGCGGAGTTTTGTAATTTGTCATGAACTGCTATATATATTATGACTGTTAAGGTAAATACATTGTTTGTCCTCTATTAAAATCTTTCATTTGCTAAGTATGCCTATCAGTAGTTAGTGCCTTCCGTAATTTGAATCTTTTATTTAGCTGGCAGTAGTGGCGCTCGCTGTATTGCAGTAGTTCGAGTAACGAAGATTTTTGTGAGGTAAGTGATTTCTGAAAGGTATAGGTTAATGTTAGTCAGGGCCATTCTTTTGTAGGGATTATTGAAAGTCAGATTGCGTTGCGCTAAAAAATATTGTGTGTCAGTAATTTTTCTAAGGGGACGTTTCATATGTCGACCCTTAGCCGAGGGTACCTCACTGGAATCTTCTGATTTTTTGTTGTAGTTTGTGTAATTAGTGTAGCTTTTGTTTATTGCTAGCGCGTAATCATAGAGAGAATTTCCCTTGTAATTGTAGTTTTTCATTGTTGTACAGTAAAACAGTTGTGACATGCATGTAGATTTGCACCAAGTATTTCGCAGCTGCGCTTGCAATTAAGTAGATATTATTTTCATTGCTATGTTAATGTGTTTTCTTATTTTGCTCTTCAAATTGTACTTTTCTGTGTTATCGTGTGAAATACGTGATAAGTATGGCGTGTGAAAAACGTAACACTAGGCTCCAAAGTAAACTGAGAAATAATAGTGACGACGAGCGTAGCTTATCAGCACCACTGTGTAATGAATTAACTAATGTTCAAAGTAGTAATTTGGTAATTGCGCATAGGGAAATGGAGCGGGCGGCAAATAATGGCGTAGACAGTGAAACAAATAGTGAACAGGGAAGCATTATCGATCGATCGGTCGGCAACAGTTCGCTTCAGGAATCCGAAATGACAGGACACAATCTTGCAAATACTGTAGATTCAGGTTTTGTGTCTTCACCGTTTTCTCAAATAAGTCAAGACACATTTTCTGCTTGTCAAAATGTGAATGTTGCCAGTGCAACTTCACTGCCGAAAAGCACTGAGGAACATGTTTCAGACACCAGTGCATTGTTATTACAGTTAATGCAACAAAAGGGACATAGGCTACAAAAGTTAGACACAATGGAACAAAATCTTCAAAAGTGAGACACAACGCTTGAACAAAATCAGAAGCAAATGGGACAAAATCTTCAAAAGTTAGACACAATGAAACAAAATATTCAAAAGTTAGACACCACACTTGAACAAACACGTGAAGATTTAACTACTGAGTTACATAAAATCGAATCGAAATATCAAAAAGTCTGTAATGACGTAAAAAAACAAATTTGTGAACGTTTCCAACCTATTTTTTCGCGTCATGAAAATGCATTACAGAATCACGAAGCAGCCACAAAGGAACTGCAAACTATAGTTCATGAAAATCATGACACCTTGCAAGCTAAAATTGACTCAGTTGCATCTACCGATTCGGTTACGCAACTTGCAAAAACTCAAGATAACTTAAAGGACACAGTAGATTCGATTTCAACACAAATGGACACTCTGAAACTTGGTTCAGAAAAACACACTGAGGAAATGTGTTCACTATCGGAGAAAGTAGCCGAACTTTCGGATCAGGTCACTAATTTATCTACGAAGGTAGATGATAATCTGAATTACACAAAAGAGTGCAAACAAATTAGGAAATTCAAACAAAATCAGAATCAAATTAATACGCAACACCAAAGAGAAATCCGGGAAGTACAAGATCAGCTGACACAGGTAATACAAGAATTACGTATTTCAGAGGACACTCGCGCCCCAATACGGGAAGAGGGACATACAAATACGGAACAGCCACAAAATAATAACACAGCGCATTTCGGAAATTATGAAAGAAATTGGCAAGGTGCACTGAATTTTGAAATGGAACCGCCGAAACGACGTAACAATGACCGATATGCGACTCGCCGACATGATGACTTTGACTATATCTGTTCATTACTACACGTAAATTCAAAACATTTAAGAATTCTGGCAACGACATTCATCCACAAGCGTGGCTCCATCAATTCTCTCATTGTTTTCCTCCCAACTGGTCATTAGAGCACAGATTAGAATTTATGTGTGGCTACTTAGAGAATGAACCAGCTGTAAGAATGCGATCGGTCATTCACGATTGCCACAGTGAAGGAGAGTTTTACCATGCCTTCCTCTCAGCATATTGGTCTCAAGCTACACAAGACCGAGTAAAACATAGCATCATGATGATGAAACACTTTGAACAATCTGAATTTTCCAGTCTTGTCAAATATTTTGAAGACATGTTGCATAAGAATCAATATCTTTCAAACCCATAAAGCCCTTCAGAACTCATCTGCATTTGCTTAATCAAATTACCTGAACATTTACGACATATTATTTTGGCAGGACGTTGCAAAGACGACATTGAAGCTTTTCAGGGGCTCTTACAAGAATTAGAAATTGACACAGACAGTCGCGGGATGCGAAAACAGGAAAACAATCACTACAGGTCACATCCGTCACAATTCCGTGACGACTGAAACAATAACTGGACACGACAGGTCTATTCTTACAACGCAAATCGTGACCAAAATAGACACCACCCGTACGACAACCATTGGCAGAGAAGTAATAATTACAGGGAAAGATCACCTCTCCGCAGTAATGACTATCACAGAGACAATCAGAGAAACAGACAATATGGGAACCAAAATAATTATTATCTAGGGAGACAGAATAACTTTAGACGCAATGGTCCAGCGCGCAGTTACGACTCAGGGAGAAATTCTTCACCACGTGACCGACAAGAAAGAAACTATGGAATCTACCGACATGACGACAGACGATATGATCGTAACGACAGACCTGAATTGCATCAGAAGTGGCGGGATTCAAACAGAGCAGGGCACTCTCGACAAGGTGAATTTGTGGAAGTTAGGTCTCCTAATCCTAATAACGACACGCGCCAACATAGAGACAGACAATGACTCGCACAGCAGGCAGCCGCGTGCGCCGGCTGGCTCAGAGAAAAATAACATAGACACTAACCTTGAGAAAAATTCCAGCATTCTTTACCGACGTATACAACATGATAAATGCTTTGAAGTTGAAACTCTGCGTACTAGAAAGGGTAAAGCATTGCACCACATATCATATGTAAAATCGTTTATTGAGAGATGATCTGCTTTTTAACTTAGTCTTTGCCATATAACTTTTCACTTTACATTACTAGTATGCTTTGTCAGACTTAGAATCTGTTAATATGCAACAATGTTTGAAGTTAAATATCCAGTCAAGAACCAAGAGAACTTATTTAAAAGAAATTACGAATGCATTGTTGTAGTGAACAGACGACACAGCGTCATTGTGTGTGTACATTCTTGCTTGTTAGTGGCACGATTACGTAACGACCATAAGGCTCACATACTTAAAACATATACTGGTACTGCTAATGAGATTTTAATGCAACATTTTGGTTTACTTGAAAATACATTCTGGATTTAAAGTACTTTCTGTGAGATACCAGATGACACAGTGGTTAATTTATGTGACAGCTACACGACTATGTCACGACGCTACTAATGTGTGACACAATTTACCTCGTTGCTTTTGCAGTGTATCTGTTTTATATCTGCACAGTTTTTCTGAATTCTTCTGGAAAGTAAAACATGTTTTAGTAGTAACTTTTGTGGTACAGCAACAATGAGACAGCCTTTTTCGTGGCACAACAATACGTTACTGTACAGTAATTTCTTCATCACGCCAATAAACATAATAACTACGATATCTATTCGCAAAGCATTTCACTTTCGTTTATGATGAGGTAAGTACATTGACTTCAGCAGAACTTTGCTTACAGAGGACGATAACTACGACAGTTCCACAGAATTATCTTACAGCAAGACGCACATTCAGCGCTACAGGAGACGCATTTGAGTGATTAATTTTGTACTTAAACAATTTATTTTTCAAGATTTTTGAATTACAATGAAAGTTTTCCATGATACATTTCATTCCATTTCTGTAATCTGTAACACCTGAGGATATAATTACATTAATCCTCAGGGGGGTACACGCTTACTTTGTGTACCATGTGTTTGGCAAGCACAAGGAGCCCCAGCTAATATGGTATTTGCTTATACTCCTTTACACATCGGTACCATATTTCTCTAACACACAAATTACACTGCTATCTGATCATTTAACTGAGAGATAAACATTTTTTTTTACTACATCAGTTACACATGTTTACGCAATTACACAGTTGGGTAACTTCACATTTATGAAATTGTATTTTGTATGTACTTTGTGCACTCTTCATATTTTTTCAGAATCATTTTGATTCTATGAGAGCTTTGAATGGTGTATTTGCTATGGGTCATGATATTTAAAGTACGTTGGAGGTGGATGACACTATTTAAATGAGCAGAGAATTTTTTTTTTAAGTTTTGAAATTATTGCAGAAAGCTACGACGTTTTTGAGATTTGACTGAGGTCTTATGATGTTATTATTACGATGACGATGTGTATTACGTTGTTGAGGAATGTTTACTATGCTACGTATTTCTCATGATGAAATATTGAAGAAGTGTCGATGAATATGTATATGTACAATGAGGTAAGGAATAATGAGTAGTGGTTAGGGACTCTGATTTGTGAAAAAGGTTGTTGGAAACCAAGAATCGTACTTTAAGAGTTATGAAATGTGTGTAAATGCGTGAATGTATCACAATGCAGGCGAAAATTTTTTGCACACTGTTATATTCATAGAATTTTGTTTCTACACATTTGTAACGTAAATTTTCGACCTGTGAAATTTTCATATGAGACTGTCACTGTAGCGGAAACTGGTGTCGTAAATATTTTGGTAAGAAAGTTAAGTGACCACCTGCACGTAATGCGTCGTGGGCACCCAGCTGGGCGACAGTCGCCTGGAAAAAAGCCATTGGCGTGTGCCCCTTTCTGAGGTACAGGTGGAGAAAAAAAAAAAAAAAAAGGGAGGCCATTATCCTGGCTATTGACGTTCCTTTGTAGAAAGCATCGCAAAAACGACATGGTCGAACTTGAAAACATATGATTACACTGTGGAGCTCTTAATTTATGATATTTACTGAAATGCCTAATGAAATGACGAGAAATATTTTTATGTCTATACACCTGATTATGACTACTGTCTCTCTAGTTGAGAGATTTTTCTACTAACTTATGAAATGCCTCATGACTACTGAATGATGTTCTTATGCTTTACTTTGTACATAGTTGCTTATTTCATTTGATATCTGGTTTCCAGCTGTCTTGCAGCATTGGTTTCATAAAATAAAATTAAATGCATTTGCTAATGTGAACACTTTCTGTCAACAGATCTATTAAATAATAATTTTGTGATCCACATTCTTCGAAAAAGGAGCTCTTGGAATGGAAAGAACAATAAGAAGGGACTAATAACAGTAACTGCATACATAATATTCTTTTCAAGTACATGGTAATATATTTTTTTACAATAAGTTGTTGTGGTGCACCACTTTAATTACATAGACATTAAGATGTGATTATACATTACCTTTGTCTGCATTGTTATCCTTAGTGTACTATCTTTTCTGCTTGAGCTTTGTCATGCTTAGGTATACATTACAGCACTTACTGCTGCTGTTTGCCAGGCATAGTGCTACTGAATTTTAATTTGTGTTACTCTGCTAAGCCAGTTTTACTACACATTTATTTTTCTTGTTTGCTGCTCATTGCCTTATATTAGTTGTAATTTATGCTGCTTGCTTTGCTTTTTGTATTTCTTATCATTGCTGTTTGCGTTAATTGTTTTGTGCTGCTGCATTGCCTCGTCCCTTAGTTTAGCATCTGAGCTCAGTAGATTTAAGTTAGCTTAAGAGGGGGTAGACTATATAAGAAACTAACTATGTTGAAATGGAAGAAATGCATTGAGAAGATATAAGAAAATAGTTTGGCCAAAAAAAAAAGTAGTATACAGTGGAGAAAAACTATTTTGAAAGAGGATGTGAACAGAATACAGAAAGTAGGCTTAGATAGTACTTTTGGGAATACTGATGAACAAAGGGAGATCTCCATGCAAAATACTGCAGTAAAACAAACCCTGTCCTTTCCTTTTGTGTCATCCCTCTATATGTTTGTGTACCCTTGTATATTTGTGTTTTTCCTGTCTTTATGTGTTTAGCTGATGAGAGCTATGTTGTAGAATTGTTCTAACACTATGTTATTTACTTTGTTAAGATGTTGAGACATTATTTATTCTGTTTTGTTGCTCATGTGTGAAGTTGGTGTTTCAAAACTTATTCTGATCTTTTATGTATGTACTTATGTCATAATTCCTGTAACACTGATATATGTTATTTCGATTCTTTTGTAAAGCCCATATTACTACAAATGTTATCTGTACTATTATGTTCTTTAATGATGTATTTTGTACCTTTGTAATTGTATTTTCATGTTGTAAATTTATAATTGTATGGACACCAGTTCTTCAAATTAAGTTACATTTCACTGCACACGTTTCTGTTGGTCATAGTATATGGACAATATGTGAGAAGTAGGGACTGTTAGTGTTTGCACGTGTGTTAATAATTCAGCAAGGGACTGGATGACAGCATTGCTGGTTCTAAGGACAATTCCAAACACTTTGTGAGTGCACAAGTGGTGGTTATGGACTTGCTATATTATCTGCAAGACTCTTCAATGGTGATTGTGTACCTGAACAGTCACAACAGATGGCTGCTGGCCATCTCTACAAGGACTACAGTGGGTCTACACCTATGGTGATTCTCAGTACCATTATTTCTACAAGGACTGTAGTGGATCTGCACCTTTGGTGGCCCACCTACACCATACTCTGTACCAAGACTATAGTGGGTCTGCTCTGTGATGACCTACCTACCAATATTCTTCAAAACGTCGACTGACTCTGCTGTGGGTTTGCTCTGTTGTGACCCATTACTTGTCTGCATGTCGACAGTCAGCACTGTCTTTCTGTTGGAAGGACAACACTACTTCTTCAAGACTGCATGGAAATCCACTACTTCCGTGTGCATTTTCTTTTACTGCTCAGACTTCGAGAAAAGAAACGGCAGTTTTACTGTGATGAATGATCAGGACTGTTTTCATGGACTGTGAGAAAATTTTAGCTGTTGACCAACATTGTATCAATAAGTGTGTGCATTTGATATCTTTGTTATTGCAATTATGAAAAATTTTATCAAATCATTATTGGCCACTGTGCAAAACAATTTGTAAAATTTTTTGTGGAGAGCATGGGGGCTATGTAAGTAGGCTGTTTAGGTTTTTTTTTGGTAACGGCACCTTTGTATAAAAATCACTGGCTGTGCTGTGTGCAGTCTGTGGCTAGTTTGCATTGTTGTCTGCCATTGTAGTGTTGGGCAGCGGCAGCTGGATGTGAACAGCGCGTAGTGTTGCGCAGTTGGAGGTCAGCCGCCAGCAGTGGTGGATGTGGGGAGATAGATGGCGGAGTTTTGTAATTTGTCATGAACTGCTATATATATTATGACTGTTAAGGTAAATACATTGTTTGTTCTCTATTAAAATCTTTCATTTGCTAACTATGCCTATCAGTAGTTAGTGCCTTCCGTAATTAGAATCTTTTATGTAGCTGGCAGTAGTGGCGCTTGCTGTATTGCAGTAGTTCGAGTAACGAAGATATTTGTGAGGTAAGTGATTTGTGAAAGGTATAGGTTAATGTTAGTCAGGGCCATTCTTTTGTAGGGATTATTGAAAGTCAGATTGCGTTGCGCTAAAAAATATTGTGTGTCAGTAATTTCTCTAAGGGGACGTTTCACATTTTGTGGTTAAATAGCATAACGCTACAATAGATATTTTTCCACCGTGAAGATGTCCCATGATCGTAACCGGTATTGAATAAATGTATTGTGAGATAGCACAATGTGTATTATGCATTTCTCCAAGTATATCAATGCTGTTGACAATTGCCTGAAAAATCTGTTTTCATTATTGACTCGTTGGATGGGCAAACCTTATTCCTCCTTATACGATGGTCTGCTTGCTGATCAAATCAGAATATGGTTCAAATGGCTCTGAACACTATGGGACTTAACAGCTGTGATCATCAGTCCCCTAGAACTTAGAACTACTTAAACCTAACTAACCTAAGGACGTCACACACATCCATGCCCGAGGCAGGATTCGAACCTGCGACCGTAGTTCTGTCAACACTACGACATACACTTTTACTGAGAGATGAAGGGTTACATTCACCTGCTACGAAGGTGCCCTATTGTCATAGGACAGCAAACGGAAATCACAAGAAGGAGCACTGAATTTGATAAAATATACGCCTGGGTCCGTGATCAATAAGAGACTCCAGCTTTTAAGAAAATTTTTGATATGCTTGGTTTGCGACGAAATTATCGCCAAATAGCCAGGTATTTAGAAAGATGACGAAGTTATTTCTCCTAATGATAATCACATCAATGAATATGAAATTGGCATATGTGCTTTCGCACATTGCTCGTGGTTCTTCCGTATTTTATGCTTTAAATGTCTTTACGACAGATATCACCCTGCGAAAGACAATGGTTCCCTTGAAGTACGAAAGCACGGAGCACAGTAAATCGAAGTTATCCACTTCGCTACCAGCTCGCTTGGTGTAGTACAGTATGGGTGAACTGATGCAGTAGCATCAGGTCTTTCAATGTCACTTTTTCGGAAGTATTGAGTGTTGGCACCTAAGAGAAATTAAATGTTCATTTGTTTTAGCCCTTCTTTCACCAATCGAAGCTGCGACTGTGTCAGAGAGCGAACTGCTGCGGCTCCTCCTTGTAAGACATAGTTTCAGGAAACTGCCGGTGTCAAATCCACGTGGAACATCAAGTTCTTGGAGTTTTTATGAACCTCATTTCGTGAAAGCTGACATGTTTCACTTCCTGAAATCTGTGAACGTTTCATTCTCTCTTTTTTACTATCTTCCTGAAACTGTATCAGTGCTGAGCTTTTCAATGAAATTTTACTATGCTAGTTGAGGCCTGAACCGCACTGGGACTGGGATAAGGACAGTATTGGGTGGTGGACACTCCTCACTGCTACTTTTCAATAACCAAAGTGTTTAAAACGACTCAAGGAGATCTCAAGCGACACGTATTTGGTGTTTTTAGTTGTGTAGTGACGATTTCAAAACGGAAATACCTCCGGAAGAAATGATTTAGATTTCATCTAGAAATGTTTAATTTTTTCTTCAATAGCATTTCACTTAAGTTCGTTTCCTTCATAGTGCTTAACTTTTTGAACTTATTCCACAGTGAAGTAAAGAATGAGGTGTCTAGTCTCCATGCTTCCATGCTATCTGGTGTTACTCCATCTATGTGACACTTAGCGTTTCAGGTAAGCAAGAATCGACGAGCAATTGTCTCAGGAGACAAGCTGACGTGTGCAGTGTCTATCTTGAAAATATTATTAAGCCTTTCCAGACGTCTTCAAGATGAAATGGAATTACGGTTATTTTTTCATTATTTTTTTTGTTTTGGTTTTAGGTCGGAAAACTGCTATGGTCATTAGCGCCCGGTCTGTGACTTAGGAAAAGGTAAAAAACGAAAAGGGAAACCAGCAGCAATGGGAACGAAACTGAAAAAATTGGAGAAACTAAAAGCAGAAGGAACTCTTAAATATCCACTACAGAAAGGGGTTGGTTGTCCCCAAAAAGAGCTTCAAATGACTGACGTAATATCGCTGGCACTAATAAAATCGAGAACGCGATCGGCTGAGCGCGTGTCATCTGCTAAAATGGACGATATTTCAGGCGACAGCTGTAGACGGGCACGTACTGGAGTAAAATAGGGGCACTAGAGTAAAAGGTGTCTTACCGTCCACAGCTGAGAGCAGTGGGGACAGAGTGGGGGAGGATCGCCGCTTAAAAGATGTCGATGGCTAAAAATACAGTGCCCTATCCGGAGTCTAGTGAAAATTACCTCCTCCCGACGACGCGTTCGGGAGGAAGAGGTCGAAGCACAGGGAAGAGATTTCACGTCCCGCAATTTATTATGGGGAAGTGTCGACCAATGTGCGTGCTATAAAAGAACAACACGACGACATAAAACATTCCGTAGATCGGCGAAGGGAATCGTGCGAATAGCTGACCGAAGAAGAGAGACTACAGCCTTGGCCGCTATATCGGCCGCCTCATTTCCACCGATACCAACGTTTCCTGGGATCCAGAGGAACGCCACCGAGACGCCCCCCAAGTGGAGCAATCGTAGGCAGTTCTGAATCCGGTGGACCAGAGGGTGGACAGGGTAGAGAGCTTGGAGACTGAGGAGAGAGCTGAGAGAATCTGAACAGATAACATACTGTATCCGCTGATGGCGACGCATGTATTGGACAGCCTGGAGAACAGCGTAAAGCTCCGCAGTATAAACCGAACACTGGTCGGGAAGCCGAAATCGATTTGGGGTGTCGCCAAAAATATAGGCACTCCCTACACCAAACGATGTTTTTGATCCATCAGGCATGGAAGACAAATGGCTAGCATAACGACTTAGAAGGACAGCTCGCCGATTGGACAGCGGAGGTTCAGCAGTCTCAGCATAAAGGCTTTCCACAGGGCTGGTGTGAAAAGCTCCAGATACTAAATGTAATCCACGGTGGTGGATAGAGTCGAGACGCCGAAGAATAGACGGCCGAGCAGAGGAGTAAACTATGCTGCCATAGTCCAATTTCGAGCGCACTAAGGCGCCATAGAGGCGGAGAAGGACCACTCGGTCCGCTCCCCAGGAGGTACCATTCAGGACACGGAGGGTGTTGAGGGATCGCAGACAGCGAGCCGAAAGATAGGAAACGTGGGAGGACCAGCACAGTTTTCTGTCAAACATGAGACCCAAGAATTTACCGACGTCCTAAAACGGAAGGTTGACAGGTCCTAGATGTAAGGAAGGTGGAAGAAACTCCGTACGACGCCAAAAATTAACACAAACGGTCTTACCGGGAGAAAAGCGGAAGCCTGTTTCGATGCTCCAAGAGTGGAGACGATCGAGACAGCCTTGAAGACGGCGTTCAAGAATGCTGGACCGTTGAGTGCTGTAGTAGATCGCAAAATCGTCCACAAAGAGGGAGCCCGAGACATGAGGAAGGAGACAATCCATAATTGGATTTATGGCAATGGCCAACAGTAAAACACTTAGCATGGAGCCATGGGGTACCCCGTTTTCTTGGGAGAAAGTACGGGAGAGAGTAGTGTTCACCCGCACTTTAAATGTGGGCTCTGCCATAAATTCGCGAAGAAAAAGGGGCAACCGACTGCGAAAGCCCCAAGAGAACAGTGTGCGGAGGATGCCTGTCCTCCAACAGGTATCGTATGCTCTCTCCAGATCTAAAAATATTGCTACTGTTTGGCGTTTCCGGAGAAAATTGTTCATGATATAAGTGGAGAGAGCAACAAGATGGTCAACTGCAGAACGATGCTTTCGGAAATCGCATTGGGCAGGTGTTAAAAGACGGCGAGACTCTAGGCGCCCAGTCGGGAACCATGCGACTGCTACGGTCGTAGATTCGAATCCTGCCTCGGGCGTGGATGTGTGTGATGTCCTTAGGTTAGTTAGGTTTAAGTAGTTCTAAGTTCTAGGGGACTAATGACCACAGCAGTTGAGTCCCATAGTGCTCAGAGCCATTTGAACCATTTTGAACAGCGAGACTCCAGCCACCAAGCTAAACGGCAATTCACCATACGCTCCAAAACCTTACATACACTATTCGTGACAGGAATGGGGCGATAGCTAGAGGGGAGATGTTTGTACTTTCCAGGTTTTGGAACAGGAAGGACGATAGCTTCCCGCCATCGTCTGGGAAAAGTACTGTCGGTCCAAATTCGATTATAAAGGCGAAGGAGGTAACACAGACAATGGTATGATAAATGCAGCAACATTTGGATGTGGATACCATCCGGTCCTGGGGCAGAGGAGCGAGAAGAAGAGAGTGCATGTTGTAGTTCCCGCATGGAGAAAACAGTATTGTAGCTTTCGCGATTTTGAGAGGAGAAAGCAAGAGGTTGCACTTCCGCTGCACGTTTCTTCGGGAGAAACGCTGGCGGGTAATTTGAAGAGCTCGAAATCTCAGCAAAGTGTTGACCCAATGTGTTAGAAATTGCGACGGGGTCCACTAATGTATCATGCGCGACAGTGAGCCCAGAGACCGGGGAGGAACTAGGCGCGCCTGATAACCGTCGAATCCGACTCCAGACTTCCGAGGAGGGAGTGAAGGTGTTAAATGAGCTAGTAAAGAAGTCCCAGCTTGCCTTCTTGCTATCGCGGATGACGCGACGGCACCGCGCACGGAACTGCTTATAGCGGATACAGTTGGCCAAAGTAGGATGGTGTCTGAAAACGCGAAAAGCACGTCGACACTCACGTATTGCGTCACAGCATGCCTCGTTCCACCAAGGAACTGGGGGGCGCCGGGGCAATTCGGAGGTGCGAGGTATTGAAAGTTCCGCAGCTGTAAGAATAACGTCTGTAATATGAGTGACCTCATCATCGACGCTAGGAAAGTGACGGTCATCGAATGTCGCTAGAGACGAAAAAAGTGTCCAGTCGGCTTGGGCAAACTTCCAGCGTCTCGGGCGCATATATGGCAGTTGTGGCTGCATTCGAAGGACACATGGAAAGTGGTCAAATGGTTCAAATGGCTCTGAGCACTGTGGGACTTAACATCTATGGTCATCAGTCCCACAGAACTTAGAACTACTTAAACCTAACTAACCTAAGGACATCACAGAACACCCAGCCATCACGAGGCAGAGAAAATCCCTGACTTCGCCGGAATCGAACCCGGGAACCCGGGCGTGGGAAGCGGGTGAACGCTACCGCACGACCACGAGATGCGGGCGAAAGTGGTCACTCGAGTGTGTATCAGCAAGGGCGAACCATTCGAAGCGCCGAGCTAGCGGATCAGTACCGACCAAAAGGTCCAAATGAGAGAAATTTGTCGTGGAGGCAGACAAAAATGTAGGGTCCCCAGTGTTGAGGCAAACATGATCCGCTTGGTGGAAGACGTCTAGCAATAGTGAGCCACACGGACAAGGACGTGGAGATCCCCAAAGCGGGTGGTGGGCACTGAAGTCCCCAACCAGAAAATAGGGGGATGGAAGCTGTCCAAGAAGATGAAGGAGATCAGCACGTGCCATTGGGGTGGACAATGGAATGTATACAGTACAAAGAGAGAAGGTGTATCCAGAATGGGAAAGACAGACAGCGACTGCTTGGAAGGACGTGTTTAAGGGGATTGGGTGATAATGGAGAGTATCATGGAGCAGAATCATGAGTCCTACATGTGCTGGAGTCCCTTCAACAGAGGGGAGATCAAATCGGACTGACTGAAATTGGGGGAAAACAAAGCGATCATGGGGACGCAGCTTTGTTTCCTGAAGACAGAAGATGACCGGCGAGTAGGATCGTAAGAGGATCGTCAATTCATCCCGATTAGCTCGAATGCCGTGGATATTCCAATGGATATTGGACATAGGGTAGACAGAAAATGGAAGAATGTGATCAACGTTGCCGTCAGCTCAACTACTGCTCAGAGCTTGCGACCGACAGCATGGAACGGCACTCAGCCGAAGGCAGAAGATCCTGATCCATAGGTTGTTCACGAGCAGCTCCTGCCACCAGCGATCGGCCGGTTGATCGGCCGCCAGCAGTGCGCCTCAGCGACACAGAAGACGGCCGAGGGCAGTTACCGCCAGGTGGTGCTGTAGATGAGACACGTCGTGGCGGAGAAAGAGAGGAACTGAGTTTCATATTAGCCTTCTTGGAAACATGATACTTAGATGAAGGAGGAACCGATGGTTGTGAAGTTGGGGTCCGTAAAAAATCTTCACGAGTATGCTCTTTTTTGGAAGTCCGGGTGTCTGACTTTTGAGATCGAGACTTAGCAGAACCCGATGAAGGGTGAGCCATAGAGTCAGCAGGCGAAAGTGGGGAGCTTTTTTTCTTTAAAAATAGGGCAATCTCGAGAGGAAGCAGCGTGGTCACCCATACAGTTAATGCAACAGGGGATGGAGGTGGACAAGCACCCTCATGGGGGCATCCTTGCCACACGCAACACATTTGGCCAGGTTGGAACAGGACTGGCTGGTATGAATGAACCACTGACACCGATAGCAACGCGTAGGGTTTGGGACGTAGGGGCGAACGGAAATTATCTCATAGCCCACTTTTATGTACAATGGGAGTTGAACTTTGTCAAATACCTAGAAGACAGTACGGGTTGGAATGATGTTCATGTCAACCCTTTTCATGACTCTATGAACAGCCATTACGCCCTGGTCAGACAGGTAGTGTTGAATTTCCTCGTCAGACTATCCGTAGAGGGAGCGTGTACAAACGACTTCGCGTGAGGAATTTAAAGTGCAGTGCGCTTCCACCCGGACTGGGAAGGTGTGGAGCAGTGACATACGCAGCAATTTTTGTGCCTGGAGGGTACTGACTGTTTCTAACAACAAGGTGCCATTCCGTGATCTGGAACAAGACTTTACAGGACCTGCAATTGCGTTGACACCTTTCTGAATAATGAAACGGTTGACCGTGGAGAAGTCGTGACCTTCGTCAGACTGAGAAAGAATAAGGAACTGTGGCAATGATGGAAGAACTGTCTGTGGCTGAGACTCACTGAACTTACACTTGTGGATAAAATGGATCAAATGGCTCTGAGCACTATGGGACTTAAAGTCTATGGTCATCAGTCCCCTAGAACTTAGAGCTACTTAAACCTAACTAACCTAAGGACATCACACAACACCCAGTCATCACGAGGCAGAGAAAATCCCTGACCCCGCCGGGAATCGAACCCGGGCGCGGGATGCGAGAACGCTACCGCACGACCACGAGCTGGACCTTTACACTTGTGAGCAGACATAGTAGAAGATGAGGAAACCATTGCGGAAGTATCCCCCATGATTACGAGAAACGGACGGAGGGACCAATCGGCACTTTCGGAAGGTATCAGCTTGGGTAATCACCCCTCCCTGGGCCTGGCCGTTACCAGGGGGTACGTACGTGTCCTACCTGTCTACCCGGGGTGGGGAATTATGCGTTACCCCGTCACCGCCTACGCATGGAAATGCGTGGGTCGGCCTTCAGACACGCACAGGGAGGATAAAAGAGAAAGGGAAAAACAAAGGGAAAGGAAAGAAGAGAGATCTCAAACGCTGCAGCGGAGAAAGAGGAAATGAGAAGCGGTAAGGACAAGAGAAGGACAAAGGAAGGACGAAGACTGGCAAGCAGAGAAAGCAAGGAATGTGTTAGATTTTCGAGCGTCCGTCTCCGGACGTAGGCACAAAACATACTCCCAGAGGGGGAGAAATGGAAGGAAAGAGGCGGTGGTGAGGGGGGGGGGCGAAGATGGGGGATGGGGAAAGCTGCGGAAAGGGAAGGTATGCAGCCCGGAAAGGAAGGAAGGCCACATTAGCTCGGGGTCCCGTGCTCGCTACACACGTATCCACAAAAGAGTTGTGGACCCCCTGGGGGAGGAATTTCGGTTAGCGTTGTCCTTTGAGTCAAATACGGTCACAAATGTCGTAATATTTAATATATCAGTCTGTTTTCAAAACTGCACCTCGATAATTCACATACTAATGATGTGAAAGCCTAGAGGGATCGTTAGTGTGAAATAAACGAGAAACAAACGACGAACAAAATGCGCCAACTGCAAGATAGTGCATAGAAATTCCATCGCACGTTGACCTTCTTTTTACTTTGGTCCCACTATGTCTTAAGCTCTCCGATAACTGAAAAGCTTATTTATGAGTCGCTTTTCGCTGTTATTGACACTGCATCACCAACAGTTAAAATGTAATCATTACGAGTTGATGATATTTTTCGCCTCTTTGGTTTTTTAGAATGAATGACAGTTTTGCGTAAGACTGACATATTTGACACATGATGTTCCGCAGTTTTTGTTCCCTGTTTCACACTCTCATCACAACTGCTTCTCCTTGCACGCTATCAGAATCTGTAATCTAACTTGCACTGCAATGACGAACTTGCTCAACTATCTTCGCAGCTTTTGAGTCCTATTTTTCGGTAATTGCGAAAAATTCCCTAGCATAGTTTGAAACTATGAGTGTACATTTTCTGCAGTATATGAAAACTGATTACAAAACTCGGGCATCCACAAGTAGTGCTATGTTGTCTTTTCATTTGTGTTACTATGTATCAGAGGTGGTGCCAGTGCAACCATTCATCAGGAAAATTGTTTTCAGATATAAAATATGAAAATTAATGTTATTTACTCATAATGTTACTAGTATCTGGAGATGCTAAAACAACGAATGTCTTCCAGTGAATGGTTTGTTTAGTTCCCAGTTCGTTTAAACGGGGGTAGGACGTCAAACGAACCGGCTTGAAAGGCTCCACAGGACATTTTTATTTCCACTGCCTACACTTTTAGAAATAAATCCATAAAACTTTGTCAACATGACCAGGAGGGATTCAGGATTCACACTCATAGCAGTGGAAGTTCAAAAACATAGTGAAATATTTTTTTACATGTGAAATTTCATCATCTTTTCACTTACTATTGGCTGCATTTGTTGCTATAGGTACACTTTTCTTCATAAGTAAGAAAGATTCTTCGATGAATTTTGCGCAGCATACAAACTATTCTTACATGTGTATGAAACTATAGAATTTTCCAAATCTATTAAAAACTGTGGTAAATAGTGCGATGATTATCTATAAAATTTGAGTTTTTTCTAAATATGAAGTTTAAAATGTGACGTATCATTCATTTTTTCATAAACTGAATAAGAATCTCTCTTCCTGGTTTTGTTCTGAATGGTCGTAGTAAATTCACTCGATATTTTCTTGTCATTTAGATTAAATATTCCGAATTATTGTCACTTAATGTGTTACATAGAGATAGCACATTTATGGTTTTAATTCCAGGAACCTCGTTCCAACAGAAACTGAAGCATACTTAGCCATTTGTGTTGCTTGTTTCTCCTGCCTCTTTCCATTGCACTAACATAATTGTGGCACTGAATGATTTTTTTAAATTGGATTTTGTTATATTCTACGCTTACTGCTTCATTTGTATACTTCCGTGGCAGTACAGTAACGCTATTTCATTGTAACTGTGGATTGAACGTAGAAGAGGCTAATTCAAAACATTTTGGGATATTTTATTTTTGCTAAAAAGAATTTTTTCGTAACTCTGTAACTATAAGTTGTAAATCATGTATATTAGTACAGTGCAGACCAGGAAGCGTTGTTTTGTTAGTTAACTGAACACAACAGGTAGACCCAATAACATACAAATCAGCAGCAATATAGTCTCCTACATTATCTACAACAGCCTGACAATGTTCGGATAGTTTTTCGACTTCACGTATATAGACAATATTATTAGATTACATTAGATTCATCTCCTTGCATTTTACGCTGTGTTAACATGCAGTTTGCGAGAAATCTCGCAAATTCTCTCACTCACTGTACATTCCAGTGGAAATTTGTTTTATAACTCTGTAGTGGTCTCTGACATTATAGCACAAACAGAGTAATACTTGATTTCGCGGTAGCCAATGTGGATTCTAGTTTTCAGTGGTTGATAATATCTAGAGAAAACTGAAAATTTCGATCTGGCGCCTACGTACACTGTACACGATACCCAAGCGAATAAAATTATGTTGGTATTACGACTATTTTCGACTTATATTCTTATTTTTCTCTCGCAACGTGACGTAACGCTATGAATGGTATGCACAAACATATAAAACAGTACATCTCGATTAATTTTAGGCATCTGTGCTGTAAATACGATCATTCTGTTATACATCCTGTTCATATCTGTTAATGAATTTATTGATCACTTTGCATTTCAATGTTTGACCATCCCGATTTAGATTCCTGTGATTTCAACACGTGGAGGCCGCTGTTCCTTCATTTCCCCGACCTTGACCAACTGAACTTGTGTCTAGTCTCTACTGATCTCGACATTAACCAAACATTAAAGTCTAACCTAGCTAATCTCTTCTAGTGTTCATCTCTTATAACTCTCCTTCTTTCCTTCTTTTCTCGTCTGGTTGCTGTTATGAAACTTTAATTGATTTTTCACTTCCATCGCAGAACTATTAAATGTTTTTGACTAATTAAAGAGCAACAGTATGAGCGTGTACTGAAAAGTAATGACTCCCATTTGTTATTCTGTTCACAATATCAACTGAAGTATTACGTGTCATGCATATTACTCGGTTGAATTTCCTGCTTCACTGACGCTCAAAAAATTGTTCAAAAGTCTCTGAGCACTATGGGACTTAACTCCTGAGGTCATCAGTCCCTAGAACTTAGAACTACTTAAACCTAACTAACCTAAGGACATCACACACATCCATGCCCGAGGCATGATTCGAACCGTAGCGGTCGCGCGTTTCCAGACAGCAGCACCTAGAACCGCTCGGCTACTCCGGCCGGCCCACTGACGCTCAAGTTCAACCCTTGCCCCATAGAGAGGTCCGAACCTTAGCGTGTAAGACGGAGGTGTGTAACGTAACTACACCAGTGCGTGAGAAACAGCGTGTTGTAATCAAGATTTTAACTGCAGGAAACATGTCTCCAATTGAAATCCATAGAAGAATGATAGCTGTGTACAGTTACGACTATATCGACATTAGTAAAGTGCGACGTTGGGTTGTTCTTGCTCGTAATGAAGAAGCTGGCCACTGATGGGAAGATTAGGGTGGAAGAGAACGTGACCTGATAGTTTCATTATCAACACTAAAAACAAGTATTTATCATTGCCAGAGTTATGTGGTGAAGGACCTCAGATAGGACTAGGAGAAGATATGTGCAGCGCACTTGTGCTGATTTCAGGAAGGCTACGAACGTGCCAAGTGCCAGGGAGAGCGTAGCTGCTGCTGCTAGGTAGTAGCCATAGGCGAGGTATAGGCCCTCTAATATGTGAGAGCTTAGGAAAGTGCACCACATCACCAAAATTTTCAAACCAAATGCAGGGCTAGGTCAAATGATTGATTATTTAAGGTCTTTATGTAAGGATTTTTCCAATGGGAATCATGTATTGGTAGTGGGTGGGCGGGGAAACAGTTTGGACATGGGTGGGCAAATGGCATAGGTCGCGACCTGGACAAGGTAGTTTCCCTGAGACGTGGCACCAATGTAAACCTTGTTGAGCTGGCCCAGCTTCATGATCAGCCACACCTTAGTGGGGCCCTAAGGCGGATTAATGTGGGGTTTGAGATGGCTCTGATGGCGACCGACCTTGCGCATATTGTTCTGGAGCCTGTCGGTAATATCAATAAATGAGGTTCCACTTGGCATAACCTACACCTAAAATGGCCTAGGCAGGAAGACTGATACAGTTGATTGATGAAAGTGTAGAGAGTGGATGTCGGGCTACACATGGTCAAATACCTGTTGTCGCAGTGAGGGGAAGTAGCTCTTTTTTAGGATGAAGTCTGACAACGGGTTCTCCCGCCTACAGAATATTTCTAGCAGTTTAACACATTCTGAAACAATTACTCACAAAATATGTTCTAACACACCTAGTGACATACACAGTAAGTGTCATAGAGAAAAAGAGATCACTGGAAAAAGCATTTCACAGGCTTGATAATAATGCATCGAAACATGCAACCAATAAAAAAAAAAATAACAATTTCAAGTTGAGCTCCAATCTTTGAACTTAGCACTGGTATACAGAATCAGAAATCCAACATGTAGTATTATCACTGTATCAAAGGACAGACTCTTATTTTAGGATCACTTCAAAGGGTGGATATCATACATTGTATCAGAAAAGGAACAAAGTTGAAATCAAGACTGACTTTAGTACAAAAAGTGAATAAATACACTTTGAAATGTCAGCTATTGAATTAACAGGGCTTGTTAACACCATGAAATTAGTGATATTGCATGTGTTTCGATCTCCCAGTGGTAAATGAACAGAAATTCTAGATAAATTCTCAAGTACAAAAGTCAACGAAATATTGTGAGAAGGCGTAAATATAAACATATATATCATAAATGAAACTAATTGCAATCTCTCAAATATTTTTCCGTGTCTTGGCACATATCTGTTGGTCAATAGTGCAACAAGTGTTACTACAGTGAGTGCATCAGTAATTGACCATGTGGCCACAAAGATAGACAGAAAAAGTGGCACTGCTGCTACGATCGCAGGTTAGAATCCTGCCTCCGAGATGGATGTGTGTGATGTCCTTAGGTTAGTTTGGTTTAAGTAGTTCAAAGTCTAGGGGACTGATGACCTCGGATGTTAAGTCCCATTGTGATTAGAGCCATTTTTTTTAGAAAAAGAGTGATTTAACTGTAAAATATCTCGGGACTACAGGAAATTTCTGCAAAATAACAACAACAAGATCAGGTGTGGAAAAATTCCTCAAACTGCAAGCCTACGAAAGACACTTAAAAGAAATCAAAATACAAGATTTTCCAAAGAACTAGCAAAACTAAGCTTGGACGAACAGTATAGAGAAACCAACGTAAATGTGAAATTATCTAAAATCTTAGCATTATTTAAAATGAACTTTGAAAAGCCATTTAGAAAGCAACCACATCGGGATCAATGTCTCACAAAAACAAATGGCTAACAGAAGGTACTCCCAAACTCTTCAGTACCTCAATTCTATGAAAAAGTCATAATGAGCTATAATTATTAAATTCCTATCATAGGCACAAAAATGTTAATAAGCTGGTGATGACCGCTACAAAAATCTCATTTAGTGACCAAAAATGCAGAGAATAAAGGAAAAGCAGCCTGGGATGTCACAGAAAAGGAAACAGGGAGAGAAAAACAAAGATATAATAACTTACTGATAAGGATGGTGGATAAAGTGATAAATGATCCACACCACCTAACAGATTATGGGAATGATCATTTTTTCAAGTATTGCAGAGAAGTTGTGGTGTCACCGCCAGACACCACATTTGCTAGGTGGTAGCCTTTAAATCGGCCGCGGTCCGGTAGTATACGTCGGACGCGAGTGTCGCCACTGTCAGTGATTGCAGACCGAGCGCCGCCACACGGCAGGTCTAGAGGGACTTCCTAGCACTCGCCCAGTTGTACAGCCGACTTTGCTAGCGACGGTTCACTGACAAATTACGCTCTCATTTGCCGAGACGATAGCTAGCATAGCCTTCAGCTACGTCATTTGCTACGACCTAGCAAGGCGCCATTATCAATTGCTATTTATCTTGTGATGCATGTACCGTCAGACCGATGTTCACCAATTAACAGTTTGATCCTTTCCTCGTCGCCAAACTGTTGTGGACTGGCAAGACAGCCAATCCACGAGGACGGGGGGCCGAAGGGCACGCGTTTAAGCTCACGCAGGATGGCGTGAGCTCTGGAAAATGACAAGGTCTTTGTAGTAGCAAAAATAGTACGTAGCTTCTGGAATATTTAACTTTAATCCTTAGCCGGCCGAAGTGGCCGTGCGGTTAAAGGCGCTGCAGTCTGGAACCGCAAGACCGCTACGGTCGCAGGTTCGAATCCTGCCTCGGGCATGGATGTTTGTGATGTCCTTAGGTTAGTTAGGTTTAACTAGTTCTAAGTTCTAGGGGACTAATGACCTCAGCAGTTGAGTCCCATAGTGCTCAGAGCCATTTGAACCATTTTTTTTTAATCCTTAATTGGTGAACATCGGTCTGACAGTACATGCATCACAAGATAAATAGCAATTGATAAGGCACCTTGCTAGGTCGTAGCAAATGACGTAGCTGAAGGCTATGCTAATTATCGTCTCGGCTAATGAGAACGTAATTTGTTAGTGAACCATCGCTAGCAAAGTCGGCTGTACAACTGGGCGAGTGCTAGGAAGTCTCTCTAGACCTGCGGTGTGGCGGCGCTCGGTCTGCAATCACTGACATTGGCGACACGCGGGTCCGACGTATACTACCGGACCGCGGCCGATTTAAAGGCTACCACCTAGCAAGTGTGGTGTCTGGTGGTGACACCACAGAAGTTATAGCAAAAATTCTCAATAACAAATATAACACCTGTAAATAATTATGCACTGAATACAGTGATGTTACTGCCAACTACAGAGCATGAAGACAGTAAAACTGTACAAAAGCTACAAAATAAAAAGCCCATAGGGTTTGAAGAAGTAACATTGTGTGTACTGAAAGGATGCATAGAGAGTAAACAAGCTCCCTTAACAAATGCTATAAACGAATCCTTCACATCTGTCAAATTTCCAGGGAATTTAAAACAGGCAAGAATTATACAGTTAAACCTCGGCTAAGAAAGGTAACGCAGATGGCACAGAAACCTATTGGCCCATTTTCCTGCTAGCGCCATTCTAAAAAATAATGCGAATGATTATGAAAACAGATTAATGAATTACTAAAATTAATACAACTTTTTAAGTGAATTACAGTTTGGTTTCTGAAGCCGTAGGAGTACGCAATCAGCCACAGTAGATTTCACATAGGTGGCACATGATGCATATTTTAATATCTTTCTAAGACTTTTCATAGTGCTGACCATAATATTCTACTAAATTAAGCTAGAAGCATTAGGAGTAAGATGTGTAGCTAATGACTGGTTCCGATCATGTGTAGTAGAGACTTACAAGGAGAAGATATAACACATACCTCAAATAAGTGTAAACGTTTGATAAAATACTTATCAGATCCAAAATGCATGAATGTTGGAGATCCACAGGGGAGCATTTTAGTACCAATATTATTCCTCATATACATCAACGACTTTCACAGCAGTGTTAATCACGGGGAAAAAATTCTCTTTGCTGATGACACTAAAATTATAGTCACTGAGAAAACAATAGGACTTCTTGCTGAGAAAGTAAATGAAAAGGTCAAGGAAGTTTACAACTGGTCAATAAGCAATAAAGTGACGCTGAATATAAAGGAAAGAAATACCATGAGTTTAAATTTGAAGAAAGATAATGAGATTGTTAAATTAAACGCAAATGTCACCTCTATGGACTGTGTAATAAATGTAAAATTTCTAGTAATGAATATTGATTCTTAGCTGAAGTGGTGTGAACACACAAATATAATTGCAAACAGAATGTCATCAGCATGTTATGGCTTTAAAGTCTTATTATCAGTGTGTGACAGACAGTGTCTTTTAGTTACATACCATTTGTCTGTAAACTCAGTTGGCTATGGCATTCTTTTAAGGGGAACAAATGCACAAGATATGAACACAGTTTTCAGTCTGGAGAAAAGAGCCATAAAAATAATAACGAAAGCTAGTAGCCGAGCTCATTGTAAAGATCTCTTCAAAACAGTGGATTTTAAGAGCACTCTAAGGGCACGTTTACCAATCCCAATCAATTGTACACATCAAAAATAACATTGATAAATACTGCACAGACATCTCGATCCATGGTTATGGAACAAGATCTAGACTGAACTTGCGTTTACCAAGAAAGAATGAACATAAAACTCAAAATAGCATTTTCTAGCAAGGAATAAAACTTTGCAATAAATCACCAAAGGAGATGAAAGACGCTGTTAAAACAAACTTGTTTGAAAAAAATAATTAAAATTACCTGTTAAGCTGTACATTCTATGCATTGAAGGATTACTTAGATAATACAGAGTAGGGGTTGGTAAGAAATCTAACACAAATAAATAATTATAGCTATAGCACGACATATAGCATTCCACATAACAGTTTCACACTATATTTTTTTCTTCCTTCTACTTATTTTGGGGAAACTTGTCCCTAAAGTTATGCATTGTATAATACTTACACCTTATCCTCTTTCTGTGCTTAACATCTCACTCGTAGAGGGATGCTGAATCAGTTTTTCACCCTAGTAAATGGGGAGCTGCGCTGCACAATATGGTCATGACATCAGCTGACAGTGTGTGTAACATTATGAAATAATGCGTATGTAGTGTGAGCAGTGACTGGGAATGTGAAATGAGTGAACAGTGTAACATTAGCCTGTTTCATTACAAAACAACTTACCTGTAAAACACTACGGTTTTCCAAAGAGTACTTTACGGCATTGGCCCCTTAATTAGCTTACATTTATCGTCAATCTCTCCGCCAGCGTAAAGTCCCTAGCGACAGGAAAAAAGCGCAGGTGACTCCTGTATGAGAAGGGCTAAAGAACGGACCAACAAAATTAAAACCAATATCCCTAATATTGGTTTGTTGCAGAATCCTTGAACATATTCTCAGTTCGAATGTAATGAACTCTCTTCAGAGCAAGAAGCTTACGTCCACTAATCAGCATGGTTTTAGAAACCATCGGTCGTGGAAAAATCAGCTTACCCTTTTCTCACATGATACACTGAGAACTATGGATGAAGGGGAACAGCCATATTTCACATTTCTAGATTTCCGAAAATCATTTGACACGGTGGCCCATTATAGGCTGTTAAAGAAGGTACGAGTTTATGAACAGATTCTCAGATATGTGAGTGGCTTGCAGACTTCTTGAGTTATAAAAAACGGTATGTTGTCCTCGACGGCGAATGTTCATAAGAGACAAGGATATCGTCAGGAGTGCAACAGGGAAGCGTGACAGGACCGCTGCTATTCTCTATACATCCAGATGATTTGATGGATAGGGTGGGCAGACGTCTGCGTGTGTTTGTTCATGATGCTGTGGTGTACGGTCAGGTGTCGTCGTTGAGTGACTGTAGGAGGCAAGAAAATGACTTAGAAAAGTTTTCTGTTTGTTGTGTTTAATGGAAGCCAGCTCTGAATGTAGAAAAGTACAAGTTCATGTGGATGAGTCAGAAAAACAAACCTGTAAAGTCCAGATACATCATCAGTATTGTCCTGCTTGACACAGTCCCGTCGTTTAATGACCTGGACGTAACGTTGCAAAGCGATGTGAAATTAAATGAGCATGTGAGGATTGGAGTATGAAAGGCAATGGTCGACTTCGGTGTATTGGGAGAATTCATGGAACGTGTGGTTCACCTGCAAAGTAGACTGCATATAGGACGCTAGTGCGACACGTTTGTGGATACTGCTCGAGTGTTTGGGATCCGTACCAGGTCCTATTAAAGGAAGACATCGAGGTAATTCAGACGTAGGCTGCTGGATTTGTTACTGGTAGGTTCGAACAACAAGCAAGTGTTACGGAGATCCTTTGAGAACTCAAATGGGAATCCCTGGAGGGAAGGCGACATTCTTTTCGAGGAACACTATTGAGAAAATTTAGAGAACCGCCATTTGAAGCTGACTGCAAAAAGATTTTGCTGCCTCCAACAAACAATGCGCGTAAGAATCATGAATATAAGATACGATAAATCAGGGTTCATACGGAGGCATATAGACAGTAGTTTTTCCCTCGTTCTGTTTTCGTGTGGAACAGGAATGCATAGACTATTAGTGGTACGGAGTGCTCTCCGCCAAGCGCTGTACGGTGAATTGAGGAGTATTGATGTAGATGTTGAGATTGTAAACTAGGGACAAACGGAAGAGTGTAGCAGTGTCCAAAACAGAGTGGCCTTGTATTCAGGAGGGTGGAGGCTCCAGTTTTCATCCAGCCTTCATGATTAAGGTTTTCCGTGGTTTCCTTAAACTACTCCGAGTAAATGCCGGGATCGTTCCTACTATAATACCGCAGCCGACTGCCTGTCCTACCTTTATCTTACTAGATCTGTAAGTCTGTAAATGTCTGTGCATATGGATAACTTTATTTTTGCTGTTCTTAAATTGCAATACAATGTCACGTTCAGTATCTCTGTAAAAGAGATTTACAGATGAATAAAACTACTGCTACTAGTAACCTCAACGTGTGTGACAGAGCTCGGAATGGAGTGGACGACCGCATACGGCAACCGACGACACTCATCGGAATCGGATTGATGCACTCATCAGGGAAAATCGTTGGGATAAGACAGGCACAGCTTCCAGGTAAGTGTGGCATATCACGAAAACGTTTACAGGACATCATTGCAGAACCGCGTTATAGAAAACTATGTGCAAGGTGTCTCGAATGTTCATTCCTGACATGAAACGGAGAAGATTGGACGCCTGCCAACAATTTCTTTTGCGTTTTGAACGTGAGGGTGATGAGTGCTTTAATAACACTGTGGTAGGTGATGGAAACAGGGTTCACCATTCCACCCCGAAGACAAGTGAGAATCAACGGAGTTTCGCCACAAATTATCACACCGACGCCAAAAAAGGTCAAGGCCATGTCGTCAGCAGCCACAGACATGCTCACAGCTTTCTGGTGTGCTCAAGATGTGGTGCATTTGGAATTCATTAATGACGGCAACACCATAAACTGTTCAAAGTAGTGTGAGTCTCTCAGAATACTAAAAGCCTGAATTCGAAGTGGCCGTCCACATATGTAGCACTCTCTCCTTCAGCATGACAATGCCGAATCACACACGAGCACAGCGACATCTGCAACAATCCGACAGCTTTGGTTCATTGTCATCGATCATCCACCATACAGTCCCGTCTAGGCTCCATCCCATTTTCATCTGTTTCCAAAATTTAAAGTACACTTTCGAACACTTCACTCTGACAGTAATTAGGCAGTGCATGTAGAGGTGACGTTGTGGCTCCGTTCAAATGGCTCTGAGCACTATGGGGCTTAACTGCTGTGGTCATCAGTCCCCTAGAACTTAGAACTACTTAAACCTAACTAACCTAAGGTCAACACACACATCCATGCCCGAGGCAGGATTCGAACCTGCGACCGTAGCGGTCGCGCGGCTCCAGACTGTAGCGCCTAGAACCGCTCGGCCACTCCGGCCGGCTGCGGCTCCGTCAGCCGACTCTTGCAGTCTACACTGACGGTATCAACTAAACGGTTTCTCGTTGAGAGAAATACACTATGTGATCTAAAGTATCCGAACACTCGGCTGAAAATGACTTACAAGTTCGTGGCGCCCTCCATCGGTAATGCAGCAATTCAGTACTGTGTTGACCCACGCTTAGCCTTGATGACAGCTTCCACTCTCGCAGGCATACGTTCAATCAGGTGCCAGAAGGTTTCTTGCGGAATGGCAGCCCATTGTTCACGGAATGCTGCACGGAGGAGAGGTATCGATGTCAGTCGGTGAGGCCTGGCACAAAGTCGGCGTTCCAAAACATCTCACAGGTGTTCTATAGGATTCAGGTGAGGACTCTGAGCAGGCCAGTCCATTACAGGGATGTTATTCTCGTTAACCACTCCGACACAGGCCGTGCATCATGAACCGGTGCTCGATCGTGTAGAAAGATGCAATCTCCATCCCCGAACTGATCTTCAACAGTGGGAAGACAGAATGTGCTTAAGGCATCCATGTATGCATGTTCTGTGATGGTGCCACGCAAAACAACAAGGGGTGCAAGCACCCTCCATGAAAACCACGACCACACCGTAACACCACCGTCTTCGAATTTTACTGTTGGCGCTACACACGCTGGCAGATGACGTTCAACGGGCATTCGCCATATCCACACTCTGCCATCGGATCTCCACATTCTGTACGGTGACTCGTCACTCCACACACCGTTTTTCCACTGTTCAATCGTCCAATGTTTACGCCCCTTACACCAAGCCCAAGCAAAGCGTCGTTTGGCATTTACCGGCGTGATGTGTGGCTTGTGAGCAGCCGGTCGACCATGAAATCCAAGTTTTCTCACCTACCGCCTACCTGCCATAGTACTTGCAGTGGATCCTGATGCAGTTCGGAATTCCTGTGTGATGGTCTGGATAGATGTCTGCCTATTACACATTACGACCCTCTTCAACTGTCGGCGGTCTCTGTCAGTCAACAGACGAGTTCGACCTGTACGTTTTTGTGTCCCTTCACGTTTCCACTTCACTATCACACCTGAAACAGTGGACCTAGCGATGTTTAGGAGGGTTGAAATCTCGTGTACAGACGTATGACACAAGTGACACCCAGTCACCTGACCACGTTCGAAGTCCGTGAGTTCTGCGGAGCGCCCCATTCTCCTCTCACACGATGTCTCATGAATACTGAGGTCGCTTATATTAAGTACCCGGCAGTAGGTAGCAGCACAATGCACCTAATACGAAAAACGTTTGGTTTTGTTAATGTCCGGATACTTTTGATCACATAGTGGTTATTCTTCACTAGTGTGACTACGTTCAAAAACAAATATGTTGAAATGAAGAGTAAGGATGTAGAAAGATAATAAAGTTTATTGTATTTAAAAAGCTGTATCGGTTTTCACAACAAAATTTGGAGGCATTACTTTTCAGCGCGCCCTCGTACATAGGTAAAAATTGTTCCCACTTTATGTTGTCATCCATTTAAGACGGGCAGTAACAGTTTCCAGTGTAGAGTATACAGCAAACTATATTCAGTTACTGGATCTCATGTCCGCCTGTTATGCAGATAATTGCTTTTTTGTATAAACTCAACCATGTTTCAGCACTATTTTGCCATCGTCAGTGGGTGCTCATTATTCATTTCTGTTAAATGTAATCATATTTTAAGTAATAATTATTCTATAGAAATTAGTTCTAAATACTGTTTTGTCTATTGTTATCATTGCTGCATATGAGATTATGGTATGGCTTTTAACTGGATCTGAACTCAATTATCTGCGGTAGCTCTTCATTTTAAGCCGTGAGTTCAGTTACCTATATTTTGAAATTTGCTCACAGTAGGTTGCAATTCATTTTCCTGGTGTCCTAAATAAAAAAAAAATGGTTCAAATGGCTCTGAGCACTATGGGACTTAACTTCTGAGGTCATCAGTCCCCTAGAACTACTTAAACCTAACTAACCTAATGACATCACACACATCCATGCCCGAGGCAGGATTCGAACCTGAGACCGTAGCGGTCGCGCGGTCCCAGACTTTAGCGCCCAGAACCGCTCGCCCCCCCCTCCCCCCCCCCCCCCCCCCGCCCGGCTGGCCGTAAATCAAATTGTGCCAGCTGCCAGCAGGACTCGCTCATCTCCATGTCTCCAGGAGACGTAAAGTTTTGCCAAAGTAACATTTGTGTTTGTGTCTTCTTCTGTTCTGTTGTGATTCAGTGATGTGAGAACTGATCTGTTTAACACTTCGAGCTACAATTCAGTAACATTGTCGACCAGTTTCACAAATTTTTCTTTCGCTGCACGGCTCAGTCAGAGTGCGTATTTGGTGTTAGCATCTAACATAAAAACGTACTTTCAGTGTTTTCCCTCCCCAGCAACCGCTTTTAACCGTTCCAGATAGGAACGAATGTCAGACCCACAATAAAAACAGACGTTCGTTAGCAAGTATTTTCGTGATGGCTTGTGACATCTATGGTTATTGCGTGCTCATCGCACACTTGCTTTATTGATGTCAAAATGATATCCTCACACGACAACTTGGGCTGACAACAGCTTCTTCCCTGTTATTGTTACCTGGGCTGGATATCAACTATCTACTTTCCCGGCTTTTAGTGTATGAATTCTATAAATCAGAGTCTGCATGTCTATACACCACCTGACCAAAATTAAGTAATCGCAGGGGGAGTAGGAAACAAAATGAAACTTTAGGGATTAAGAGGGTATGGGATGTTTATTCAGTGATTATAAAATCGAGTCACATTTACAAAGTACTGGACTGTGTTAGCCCCCTTATAAATATGACGTCGTGCTCTCTCTGGCCTGGATTCCGTGATTTCCCTAAGTCGCTTCAGGCAAATGCCGGGATGGTTCCTTTGAAAGGGCACGGCCGATTTCCTTCCCCATCCTTCCCTCACCCGAGCTTGCGCTCCGTATCTAATGACCTCGTTGTCGACGGGACGTTAAACACTAATTTCCTCCTCCTCCTCCTCCTCCTCCTCTCTGGCCTGGATGCATGCAGTGGTTCAGTTGCGGAGGGCGTCACAAAGCCGTTGTAGCCTCACCTGTGGCAAGGTGACCCACAGCTGCTGTGAATGCTCTTTGTCATTCTGGATACTGCCAATGAGACGGAGTTGCCGTACGAGCTGGTCCCACATACGATCTATCAGGGGCAGATTTGGGGATCTTACTGACAGCCAGAGCACCTCAGATCACGCAAAGAGGTCATAGATACACATGCCATATCAGAACAGGCATTGTCCTGTTGAAAAAGGACACCACGATACTGTCGCACGAGAGGTAACTCATTTGCTTTCAGAGTTCTCTGACTCACAACCAGCCGTGACCTGAAGTTATACCCTATGACTTCTCTCACCATAAGGCGAAGAGTAGCACCTTTGTGCCTCTCCAAAACATTGAAAAAATGGGACCTCTTCCCAGGTCGTCACCATACTCGCCGACAATGATTATTTGGGTGCAGAACCGTGATTCATCACTGAACAAGAGGCCACATCAATCAACAGCAGGCCATACTTCCCAGATACGGCACTACTCCAAAATGCAGCAGTATGTATTGTGGTGATAACAGCATCATACTAATGAGAAGGTAATTCCATAGCCTGGCTGCTGATAGACTCTAACCAAAGGTGCATTATGATGGAGAATGTTGCAAGGAATCCATTGCTCTTCTCGAATGGCTTGGGTCACAATACCGTTAGATGTGCATGGGGTGCAATACCGCTGTCCTCTCTTGTGAGGGCCAGACATGGTCGACCAAAATGTTGATGAAGAGTACGCCTGCCCTCACATTCCCATGCTGCCCCACATCGGGTCATTGTCACATCCGAATGCCTCATAAATCCAGATATAGAAAGATTTGAACATCCTGCAAAATTGGGACCCAGTGACGCCCGTCTTAGACTCTGTTAGTTATTAATATCGCTGTGTCATATGAGCAAGCTGCTTCCAGTTATCACTCAATGTCTGATGCTGTTCGTGTTCCTTGGACACTCTACTAGGCCTTGTAACAACACTGAACACGAACAACACTAATTCACTCAAGTTGCCATTCTTTCTGTCACAAATGTTCAAATGTGTGTGAATTTCTAAGGGACCAAACTGCTGCGGCTATCGGTCCCTAGACTTACACACTACTTAAACTAACTTATTCTACGGACGACACAAACCCACCCTTGCCCGAGGGAGGACTCGAACCTCCGGCGGGTGGGGTATCTCTCATAGAGAATTGTAACTCAAATCATATACATATATCCTGATGGTGTGTACGTTTATGGAGGTACAGTGACATCCGGCCATGTGTTCTAGGTCCTTTACTCTTTTTCTAAGGAAGTGTATATACTCCGGAGCCCACTGAACAGTGCATACTGTAGAGGCAGTGCGTTTTCAGGATCCATACGAGAGTTATGTGTTGCTAGCAGCATAATGGCAGCACAAAAATACTCTTTCTCTAAATTTACCCAATAGGGTTACATTATGACTTTGTCTTTCCTCCAAAGATTCGTATTTAAGTTTCCTGAGCATTTCTCTTACACTTTTGTGTTTTATTGATTGGCGACTCCATGGAGTACTGTGTGCACAACGACCATACATGTGAAATTAAAAGGAAGGTCAGCGTTGGCCGTAATATTGATGGTCTATTGATAGCAAAGTCGATTTTCAATCACATAGTGATCATCTTCAGTGCTGTGGTGTACAAATTAAACTCATAGGCACTGGTATCAAGTTTTCATCAGTAACCAAAGGTGAGAAACGTTTCTCAGCTTTGGTTACTGATAATGTGAAGAGAACGAAGACCGCTGGGAAGATCCCCTGCAACGGCGCGCTCAATGGTGGCAGCCCCGCCCGCCCGCATGCCGGCAACTTGCTTCTTCAGGCTTTACGGCTCGCATCGGATTCTGCGCTTGACTCCCCTCCGTCAGCGTGTCTGATTTCGTGCGTATATCTCTGCACTCCCCTTCAACGATTATCGTGCGTGGCGTGGCTCTTACTTCTTCTACGGCAGTGCTTATATGGGCGGAAACTTCCAAGAGGGTTTGCACCAGTACGGGAGAAACCAAGTAACTGAATTTGATTATGTTTAAGTTGCTAACCTCTTCTGCGCTACTGAACTTTCAGCCTAATGCAACTGTCATTCAGGTTTCTGTGATTCCGTATCGTTCCCGAAGCTATCGAGCTTAGTTGCCTTGAATTGATACAAATCTTCACAAGAAAGAAAGAGCTGTTTGTCCCGGTGCATTAGTACGTGAAGTATTTTTGACTGAACTGTTTCCTCACTCTTGAACATACTTTATTAAATCAATCAAATTATTGTCCACAAATTAGCAATTCGCTATATTGCCCCAGTGGAGAGATACAGGCCACGTATTCTGGGGGCGACGGTTCAAGCCACCGACCGGCCATCCGGATTTAGGATTTCCACGATTACCTTAATTCGCGTAAGGTGAATTAAGGATTGTTTTCTTTCAAAGTGCACAGTCTAGCTCGTTCCTTATACTTCCCTGATCCGAACTAGTGTTCTGTCTCTAATGGGTTCGTCGTCGACGGAACGTTCAGTCCTAATTTTAATTGTTTTTAATTTTTACGGACGTATTCTGCCGCTCTACAGGAAGTCCTTAGGTTAGTTAGGTTTAAGTAGTTCTAAGTTCTAGGGGACTGATGACCACAGCAGTTGAGTCCCATAGTGCTCAGAGCCATTTGAACCATTTGACGTTCCCGCATGACTGCGCAGCATTTCTGTCAGTTTTGACTCCTGCCAGATCAAAGCAATATGTCTATAGTAAACAGTTCGTCCTCTCTCACTGAGCTGATGAACATGATGAAGTTCTCACACTATAATGACACAGTTCAAATTCAAAACAAATACTTCCGCACTTAATTATTAGTAATAAATATTTCCTGATAACTTGAGACTCGTTTCTTTTGTGTCAAGGTATTTTATCACAATTCTCTACGGTAATTTATCACGTCATTATAAATGTATTTTTATTTATGAGCTAAGTCGACAACAAGAATGCAGCTTGTCAAAGAGAGGCAATCGTTCATAAACTATCTAGATGACTTCGAATACATTAGGCGAAAGAGGATGGTACGCACGCTTGACAAGATCAACATGTGGCCGTATTCACACCATCTTCTTGTATTCGCGCTGCAGTAGTCCAGTACCAAATGCCACAGTTACCTCACTATGTACGTCCCGCTGTGTTCTAATCTCTTTATTGTATATCCAAGTTTGCACGTCGATGATGAATAACGGGAGACTGCGACAATACACAACTTATGGTTTGGAAAACTTCATTCTGTGAGTACTGCATCTGCTAACACATATTTAAATCACAACTGACTGTTCACCAACCGTGAATGTTTCAAAAATTTGAAAAGGTTTTTGGTAGACTGCTAGCAATCACAAATTTTGTTGATTTCCTTAAATTATGTAATGAAGCGACGTATTTCGAGGTACAAACTACATCTTAAAGTAGCTTTACGAAAGACGTTTACACAAGTACATTCCGATATTATAGTTGTTCACTACAGTCTTGGTGTGTGCTGTAGCCATTCTGCGGAGAAAGATATGGTTATATGGGAATATTTACGTCGTTCGTTAATCTGCTGTCAGCCAAACATTTTTTTTAAATGATTTCCCACTTCATCCACATAAAACGACTGTCTTCTTGTGGTGTGTTGAGTTGCATCCATGGCTATGGCACCTTGCATCTTGTTAACCACCGATCACACTCAACTCTGCTGTGCAGTATAAACTAGATGGCGGTAAAAATAAAGGTTTTCTCGATTTAACTATCTATGTGTCGGTCCTAGTGTTATCTGTCACTTCGATGGAGGTATAATAAGGGGAGATAGCGCAACAGACTTACGCTATACGTTGCTTTATGCCAACGCCACTATATTAGCTGCCCCAAAGTATTAGCAGTCTATTTGCGATTGTTTCTTCTTAATTTCTGTGGTTTGCGCGCAACAGTTGTTTTAAATAATAAACGTTACAGTGCTTTCGTAAATAACACAGTGTCAGGAAGGCATTTCCAGACTTTCTTTAGCCTCAAAAGTATACGAGTATTTTACCCAGTAACACGACGCATTTGGACTCATTAATCTAACTCTTTGTTATACGCTTCGAATAACAAAGAACAGAAGCATGTGACGTGAAAAAACTGCTTTCGTAATACAGTACTTTGCTTTATATAACAGACGGGACTGACTTTCGGTCTTCCCCTCTTCCCCAAACGATGAGAACATATTTGGCTACGTCTGGTTGGTTTCCAAACTTTCCTTCTCAAGGCATTCACCCAGAGAGCTTTTCGAGTTTCACTGACAGAAAATCTGAAATCAAATGGCAGAAATAAAATCACTACAGTAAAAGTAAACAGTGCAACCACAACTGATGTATCTAAAGGAAAATATTTCTTGAACGGAACCACTTGCGAATGAAATGTGATTCCTTTACACTTTAGACTGTAATCATAACGATTCGTACACACGTAAAGGATGTTATCTGGCATTTTTTTACCAAAGTACTTCTGGCAGAAGCTAATGCTCGGGGCAGTTAACGAGACCGACGTCGGGTTAGACTTATGACGCCATGACAACTACAGTTCTACACTTCCATATTCGTTTGCAGCATCTTCTCACACCTTGTTGACACATTCCTCTAACGTTGATCGATGAAATACATTACAATAAGAGAGACTGACAATTTCATGTTAACAACGACAGTATAAGAATTGTGTTAAAGAATTACAAAGATACTGCTACTGGAATATAGATACATACTACTGAGATGATCTTTATCATAATACCGGTACCTTATTTAAAGTGCGTAATTAAAAATATCCCTGCCCAAAAGTAAATACGGATAAAAAGAAGAAAGACGAATACGAAATATACGTAATTTTAGAATCAATTGTTTCATGAACTGTATGTTTCATATCCATTTTAGCATGCGAAACGTAAATATGACAAAATTTAATTAACATTAAAAATACTTGTTGCCGGCCGAAGTGGCCGTGCGGTTCTAGGCGCTGCAGTCTGTAACCGCGAGACCACTACGGTCGCAGGTTCGAATCCTGCCTCGGGCATGGATGTGTGTGATGTCCATAGGTTAGTTAGGTTTAACTAGTTCTAAGTTCTAGGGGACTAAAGACCTCAGAAGTTGAGTCCCATAGTGCTCAGAGCCAGAGCCAAAAATACATGTTATGCTAGACTCTGCCGGGAAGTCATTTTCGTGTTTAGGGTATTAGAAATGCAGAATGTTTTCCTCTCGTACGTTATCGAAACCTGAAATTTTGCACTTTTTTGAAATTATTATCGTGCCATAATACTCTCACAACGGATACAAACCATAATTCCTCATCTTATTCTTTGTAATATAACATTTGCTCTGCAATTATCCCTGTGACGCTACATCAGACGCTACAGTGTTGACTGAGTAAGGCTTACATCTTATTTGGTCAGCAGTGTTGTCGAACCGTACAACTACTTTCTAGACACGCGGAGTGGCCGCGCGGTTTGAGGCGTCATGTCACGGACTGCGCGGCCCCTCCCGCCGGAGGTTCGAGTCCTCCCTCGGGCGTGGGTGTGGCTGCTGTTCTTAGTATAAGTTAGTTTAAGTAGTGTGAAAGTCTAGGGACCGATGACCTAAGCAGTTTAGCCCCTCAGGAATTCACACACGTTTGAACATTTGAACCACTTTCTATACCCACAGTTCTTGCAGCGATCGTTGTCAGGTCTGTAGGCGTATTAGTATTAATGAGAAACATGCATTCTATGGTTTGAATTAGTAAAGTACTTATTTCCAAATAGTATCGTTTATAGACAATGTTACCGAACAAGAACAGTGGACGTTGATTCGTCTTTCAAAATTCCTTGAATAAAAGCACGGTAGTAAGAATGAATGCCATAGGTCACTGAGACACATTCAATAATGCAGTGGTAAGTAATCCGCTGTTCAGAGTGTAAGTGAGAAAAGACGCATCGTGCTTTGCAGAATTATTCTGCAAAGGAGTTTGAACAGACACGAAACATTTTTGGTATTGGGCTGGGAGACCGGGTACATTTTTTCTTTTTTTGCTTTTTTGTTTTTTGACATAAGTGAATTGTAAAACATTTGAATACGTACTTCAGACGGTTGGTTGAGAGGGTATCACTGTTCACACTCAGCTCACAAAAACTCAGTTAACAACCAAGAGAGATAGCTGTATGTCATACATAGCGATAAACATTTCCATTTACTTGATTCCTATCGCCTCAATTCATAACAGTGAATTTAGTTCAGCTGGTAAATTTGCCTACGCCATTCTAGCGAAATGCGAGACACACAGCTTCTGACACCTTCACTTGAAATTGAAAGATATACACTATGTGATCAAAAGTATCAGAACACCCACAAAATCATACCTTTTTCATATTAGTTGCATTGTGCTGCCACCTACTGCCAGGTACTCCATATCAGCGAACTCAGTAGTCATTAGACATCGTGTGTAGTGCTCAGAGCCATTTGAACCATTAACAGTTAGGGAACCTGACAATGATTTGCAATTGCTAAATATATAAGGGAATTGCATATACATCCTAATCTTGTTCAGCCCCTCCCTTTTCTAACTCGTCCTCCTATTTCCTGTCTCTGCCCATCAATGCTCCCCTCTCTCCCTGTCCATCTCCTCCTTCCCCACTTTCTCTCAATCTCCTCCTTCCCCTCTGTTTGTCCGTTTCCTCTCTGTCCATCTCCTCTGGCCCCCTCTTTCTGATCTAGAGTCTTGTTTGTTGTTAATGCAAAGGATAGATTTACAGGGAACTGAAGCCGTTTAAAATGAATCAGTCAATCAGTTGAGATCATTGGCACTCGAGGTATGAGACAGACCTCTCCAGCTGCTGGATCTGTGAGGACAATAGCTACAATGATAATATTTCAATTAGTTTTAATCTGCGAACTGGTAGGAATAGAAACTTAGCCATAAATAAAACTTTCCTGTTTTCTGTTAAAACCGACTGCGAGGAACAAAACAGCACAATGATGTGTATACAATTTTTATGTAAAATTTATGTATAAGGGGAAAGAATAGTATATTGGAAAAGCGATTTCTGTAAATGCCGTGCTATCGTAGTCAACGTAGTTAAAAGAGAACCTGAACATTGTTGTCTAAAATCAACATAACGTATGTCTGTCTGAATGTTTATAAGAGTACCGTGTAAAAATCTGAAGTAAATGGGTCAAGAGGTTTTCGAGATTTCTGCTAACAGCTTTTCCCAGATACATATCATATATATAATATTTATGTACCATATATATTAAAATATTTGGCATATGTCCATCTGAACGTTTGTTAGAGTATTGTGTAAAAGTTCGCAGAAATTGGTAAAGAGCTTTTCGAGTTTTCTAATAACAGCGTTAAACAACCACTTGTCTTTATGTAGTAGTTCAGATATGAATTCGTGGAATAATTTTTCTGTTTCCTGACATCACATGAAATTGAAAGTCTTCTTCATCTTTTACACTGAACATTGATTAAGGTGGTACCAACCCTTTTTTTAATCCCTACACCAGTCATCTCACACAACAAAACCATAGAGTTTGGTAAATCTTACCACCTTTTTTTTCACTTTAACCGTAAGTTTGAATACAAAAGATTGCACAAAACTCGAACAAGTTTTAAACTCATCTAGGTACTCTTCGAACCACGCACGTACAATGTGGTCTGTGTGACACGTTGCATTCTCCTGCTGGTAGAAGCCGTCGTACCGAGGAAAAAACTGCATGTAGGGGTGGACATGGTCCCTAAGAGTTGATGCATAATTGTGTTGATTCCTTGTGCCTTCCAGAACGACGAGTTCACCCAGGGAATGTCCACCGGTCTAGATCCTTCGTACGATTGTTGCAGGTTGTTTGCTTTCGGACGTTTCACTCCATACACGCCAACGGCCCTATGTCCGATGGAACATAAAACGTGATTCATTCGAAAGGACCGCTGCCGCCACTCAGTGGGACGTCCAGTTCGTGTATCTCTTCTTGTCCAAACCATTTATCGTCCATCTTTCACTTCCATACGTGGCTACACTCTATATCTTTCAGAAAAGACTTCCTGACATTTAAATATATACTCGATGTTAACAAACTTCTCTTCTTCAGAAACGCTTTCCTTGCTATTGCCAGTCTACATTTTATATCCTCTCTACTTCGACCATCAACAGTTATTCTGCTCCCCAAATAGCAAAACTCCTTTACTACTTTAAGTGTCTCATTTCCTAATCTAATTCTCTCAGCATCACCCGACTTAATTCGACTACATTCCATTATCCTTGTTTTGCTTTTGTTGATGTTCATCTTATATCCTCCTTTCAAGACACTGTCCATTCCGTTCAACAGATTTTCCAGGTCCTTTGATGTCTCTGACAGAATTACAATGTCATCGGCGAATCTCAACGTTTTTATTTCTTCTCCATGGACTTTAATACCTACTCCGTATTTTTCTTTTGTTTCCTTTACTGCTTGCTCAATATACAGATTGAATAACATCGGGGACAGGCTACAACCCTGTCTCACTCCCTTCCCAACCACTGCTTCCCTTTCATGACCCTCGACTCTTATAACTGCCATCTGCTTTCTGTACAAATTGTAAATAGCCTTTCGCTCTCTGCATTTTACCCCTGCCACCTTTAGAATTTGAAAGAGTGTATTCCAGTCAACATTGTCAAAAGCTTTCTCTAAGTCTACAAATGCTAGAAATGTAGGTTTGCCTTTCCTTAATCTATATTCTAAGATAACTCGTAGGGTCAGTATTGCGTCACGTGTTCCAACATTTCTGCGGAATCCAAATTGATCTTCGCCGAGGTAGGCTTCTACCAGTTTTTCCATTCGTCTGTAAAGAATTCGCGTTAGTATTTTGCAACTGTGACATATTAAACTGATAGTTCGGTAATTTTCACATCTGTCAACACCTGCTTTCTTTGGGATTGGAATTATTATATTCTTCATGAAGTCTGAGGATATTTCGCCTGTCTCATACATCTTGCTCACCAGATGGTAGAGTTTTGTCAGTAGTTCTAATGGAATGTTGTCTACTCCCGGGGATTTGTTTCGACTCAGGTCTTTCAGTGCTCTGTGAAACTCTTCACGCAGTATCGAATCTCCCATTTCATCTTCATCTACATCCTCTTCCATTTCCATAATACTGCCCTCAAGTACATCGCCCTTGTATAGACCCTCTATATACTCCTTCCACCTTTCTGCTTTCCCTTCTTTGCTTAGAACTGGGTTTCCATCTGAGTTCTTGATATTCATAGAAGCGGCTCTCTTTTCTCCGAAGGTCTTTTTAATTTTCCTGTAGGCAGTATCTATCTTACCCCTAGTGAGATAAGCCTCTATATCCTTACATTTCTCCTCTAATCATCCCTGCTTAGCCGTTTTGCACTTCCTGTCGATCTCATTTTTGAGACGTTTGTATTCCTTTTTGCCTTCTTCATTTACTGCGTTTTTATATTTTCTCCTTTCATCAATTAAATTCAATATTTCTTCTGTTACCCAAGGATTTCTACTAGCCCTCGTCTTTTTACCTACTTGATCCTCTGCTGCCTTCACTACTTCATCCCTCAGAGCTACCCATTCTTCATCTACTGTATTTCTTTCCCCCATTCCTGTCAATTGTTCCCTTACGCTCTCCCTGAAACTCTATACAACCTCTGGTTCTTTCAGTTTATCCAGGTCCCATCTCCTTAAATTCCCACCTTTTTGCAGTTCCTTCAGCTTTAATCTACAGTTCATAACCAATAGATTGTGGTCAGAGTCCACATCTGCCCCTGGAAATGTCTTACAATTAAAAACCTGGTTCCTAAATCTCTGTCTTACCATTATATAATCTATCTGATACCTTCTAGTATCTCCAGGATTCTTCCATGTATACAACCTTCTTTTATGATTCTTGAACCAAGTGTTAGCTATGATTAAGTTACGCTCTGTGCAAAATTCTACCAGACGGCTTCCTCTTTCATTTCTCTCCCCCAATCCATATTCACCCACTATGTTTCCTTCTCTCCCTTTTCCTACTCTCGAATTCCAGTCACCCATGACTATTAAATTTTCGTCTCCCTTCACTAAATTTCATCAATTTTTTCATCATCTGCAGAGCTAGTTGGCATATAAACTTGTACTACTGTAGTAGGCATGTGCTTCGTGTCTATCTTGGCCACAATAATGCGTTCACTATGCTGTTGGTAGTAGCTTACCCACACTCCTATTTTTTTATTCATTATTAAACCTACTCCTCCATGACCCCTATTTGATTTTGTATTTATAACCCTGTATTCACCTGACCAAAAGTCTTGTTCCTCCTGCCACCGAATTTCACTAATTCCCACTATATCTAACTTCAACCTATCCATTTCCCTTTTTAAATTTTCTAACCTACTTGCCCGATTAAGGGATCTGACATTCCACACTGATAACGACGTCCTCCTGATTAGTCCCCACCCGGAGATCCGAATGGGGGACTATTTTACCTCCGGAATTTTTTACCCAAGAGGACGCCATCATCCTTTAACCATACAGTAAAGCTGCATGCCCTCGGGAAAAATTACGGCTGTAGGTTCCCCTTACTTTGAGCCGTTCGCAGTACCAGAACAGCAAGGCCGTTTTGGTTAGTGTTGCAAAGCCAGATCAGTCAATCATCCAGACTGTTGCCCCTGCAACTACTGAACAGGCTGCTGCCCCTCTTCAGGAACCACGCGTTTGTCTGGCCTCTCAACAGATACCCCTCCGTTGTGGTTGCACCTACGGTTCGGCCATCTGTATCGCTGAGGCACACAAGCCTCCCCACCAACGGCAAGGTCCATGGTTCATGGGGGTAGGCTGCCGGTAATAGGGGCTCGTAATTGCAAATTGTTAATGTGCCATTCTCAGGAGTGTGTGGGTGGACAAAGAGATTCACATTTTTTTTTTTTTGTAAATTTTTGTCAGTTGTGAGGAATATCAAATTTAAATGCCAATATTACAATCGAATTGTAGCTAGCATTTACCCTGTCCCAGTAAGCTTTACATGTACTCTAGTCACTGCACAGCTTGCCCAGACGGGAAGGAAAGAAGGTTTGCGGTCTTCTATGTCAGCGACGGACAAATAAGCTTACAATGTCACTTTAATGTGCGTTAATGATATCACATTGACACCAAATTTCGCTACAATTCTGCCCAGCACCACCGAGGACGTGTCACTCGACTGGAAGACCGTTGCACCCGGTCTCACACACATTTCACCACTTCTTTTAGTGCCTCTGCGATGGAGGTCAGAACCCCGATGTTCACTTTTCACCTCATGCAGTTTTCTTATGAATAGCGGAGGGAAATATTTCAGACACATAGCCACTCAGAATCGACACGAAAAGGCCTTAGGAGGTGACATAAAGGGGCTCAATGAAACCACTAATTCGTTGGAGCGTTGATTCCCACGCATTTCGCTTTTGGAAGCGACAGTTTGCAGTGCAGTGAGCAACAGGACAACATTCTTGTCAGTCTTCGACACCGCTAACACCTCCTCCCTCCTCCGCCCTCTGGACGATTCAACTCTTCTCTAAAGAAGGGCTGCAAACTCATAGAGCACGATCTGACCCCATTTGGAGTGTAACATGAAGGCGATTTTGGTTCTAGTATACAAGGTGGAACCACTAGGAACCGTTCAAAACCACTCGACGAAATTTGAATTTCATTCGAAGCAGCAAAGGATGCATATGCTTTTTCGCGTACTCACGTATCGCGCTTGCCGGTGACGTGATCACAGGGCGAGGAGGGGGAGGGAGAGCGTCAGCAGTGTCGAATATCGTAAAGAATTTTGTCCTGTTGCTCATCGCACTGCAGTCTTTTGTTTTTAACCATGAAATGTGTGGTAATTAGTGCCCCAAGGCAAAGGGTGGTTTCATTGACGCCAACTCTTAGCGACCTATCCGTGTCTGTTCTGAGTTGCTGTGTCTGGTATGTTTTCCTCTCCCACCCATACCAGCACCGCGTGATTTTACCGGTAATGCTGGGCTACGCGCTTCTGATCTCCATCGTGGAGACGTCAAGAGAATAGGTGAAATGTGGGTAAGATGGGATGTGACGACCTTCCCTTCGTGTGACACGTCCACGGTGACGTTGGACATAAGTGTGGTGAAATTTTCCACGCATGAGATATAATTAATCCACCTTACTTGACATGTGTCGACACCTTGCTGTTCGAAGCGCCACGAGCCCGTAGGTGAAGTCACAGGGTATCACCCGTTTACACCCTTGCAGAGTAACACTGTAGCACCTTTGAACCGAATATCAAATTTTGGAAGGTTTTTTTTTCAATATAATGAAGATTAGGGACCCTAGGCGGGTCAGCCAAATGTCGGGGGGTTTTAACAAGAATACCTTTACTTGTGCACTTTGCCTACTGGATCGGGTCGTTGGCTCTGGCTGAAGGCCTGTTATGAGACCCAAACTGTTAATTAAAACTGCCCCTTCACTAATTTTGACTAATATTTAATAACTAAATAGTGTTCGGGGAACTGATCACTACTAAACAAACAAGGATAGCACTGAACACATTTATTGAACAACAACCTTTCTAACATCAAACTGAACAATGACAGACATTTATAAGTGCTAAAATTAAGCTAGTAATGGCAATGGCCCTTAAATTCCAAAACTAACTCTTAAGGTCAGGTAACGCATCTGTACTTGTTATTTTCTACTCTCTCCCCTTGTCCGACGGCATAAAATACGTCAGATAAACCTACTGCAATTAACAAATTCTCAATAAGAGCGTGGCTGGAAAACTGAGCTCTGGTAATCACAGGCGTGCGTAATATCGGATTTGTGGTGTCACCGCCAGACAACACACTTGGTAGGTGGCAGCCTTTAAATCGGCCGCGGTCCGTTAGTATACGTCGGACTCGCGTGTCGCCACTATCAGTGATTGCAGACCGAGCGCCGCCACACGACAGGTCTAGAGAGACTCCCTAGCACTCGCCCCAGTTGTACAGCCGACTTTGCTAGCGATGGTTCACTGTCTACATATGCTCTCATTTGCCGAGACGATAGTTTAGCATAGCCTTCAGCTGCGTCATTTGCTACGACCTAGCAAGGCGCCTTATTCAGCAGCTATGAATGTATTCTGAACAGATAATATTGTGAATCATGTACCGTTAAGAGCGACGTTCATCATTAATGGATTAAAGTTAAGTACCAAACTAATTACGTCTGCTTTCTGAATTCTAATTCCTTGTCATGTTCCAGATCTCACATCGGTATAGTTCTTCCCTCCTCACGCCAGCCTGCGTGAGCTAAAACAAGTGTATTTCGGCCTCCACTAGTAACACAGTGTTGGCTCTTCTGCCAACACAACATTGGCGACGAGTGTAAAAACGGTGTTCTTATCTATACTGCCCTGATTTAATTGTGTAATGGCTTCGCCACAATCTCCAGATGTACCATCCGAATTTTATCGCTAACAGAATCAGCAGACGCAGGCATGACCGGATGCTCTTGGACAGCTTGTCCAGGGTCGACGTGCAATGCAAAACGATGCGGCAACCGCCGCTCCACCGCTAACGCAGCCACAACAAGCAGTTGCAAAGACCTTCCGACCTTTTGATGCAGCACTGGAAAGCTGGGCGGAGTGGTCACGCCAATTTGGATTTCATCTCGCCACCTACAGAATTCAAGGTAACGAGCAGCAGCCTTTTTTTTGTCGTCCGTTGGTGTGCAAACCTACCGTGTGATAGTCAAATTATTTCCCCTACGCGACGTAGCAACTGTGTCGTACGAAGATATTTTGTCTGCATTAGATGCATATTTCAAACAATCAGTCAATGTAGTTGCGTAACGGTATACCTTCTTTCGCGCAAAACGTACGGTAGGTCAGACTAATCGGGAGTGGGTTGCAACCTTGCAAGGCCTTACTAGGGATTTTGCTTTTGAGTGTCAATGTGGACTCCCATATTCAGGTACTATGGTATGTGATGCAATTGCACAGAACATTTCTGATGTTCGTATAAGGGAACAGATTTTGAAACTAGTCAATCCCTCCCTTCAACAATTGATGGACATACTGGATCGGCAGGACACACTTGACTTTGCTGAGGAATCATTTGAACTTTGGCCAGCCGTGTGTCAGGTTACTCAGCCCGCCAGGCGAGCTGCATGGAGCAGTAAACAGCCCTCGCGCCCGACCGCGCCGCTGCCACTGCCTTCACGTTGCGTGAGACAGTCGCTCTTGTCGTCAGCAGGGCAATAAACTTTTTGTAGACTTGGACATTAACGGCAAAGTGATACCATTCCAGCTCGGTACCGGAGCTGCAGTTTCACTGATCAATCAAGACACTTACAAACAGCTGGGCACACCTCCGTTATGTGCTGCAAATGTTACATTAACTAGCTATTCAGGTCAAGAGATCCCTGTGTAAGGACAGTGCAGCCTTCTTACAACATACAAAGTACAAACAAAACTTGTGTCATTTTACGTCCATCGTTCTTCTTCTGCAGTGAACTTGTTTGGTTTCGATTTATTTCAGTTGTTTAACTAGTCTATAGTAAATCAGGTCCTATCAGTGGACCAGACTGTGCCTTCAGACAGTGTTTCTCGTCTATGAGATGAATTTGCAGACATTTTTGCACCGGACCTCGGTTGCGCTACGAACTATAAAGCACATTTGGAACTGAAAGTAAACGCGCGACCGAAATTTTTCAGAGCGTGCAATGTTCACCACACATTGCGTGATGAGGTTGCAAAAACATTACACGATTTGGAATCACAAGGTGTAATTGAACGTGTGCGGGCTTCTCTCTGGGCATCACCCTTAGTAATTTTGCCGAAACCTTCTGGAAAATTGAGACTTTGTGTGGACTTCAAGGCAACAGTGAATCCACAACTGGTAATTGCAACTTGTCCTTTACCCTGCCTGGAAGATCTTTTTGACAATTTGTGCCCGGGCAAATATTTTTCGAAGTTGGACCTAGCAGATGCGTACTTGTAAATACCGGTGGACGAACAATCCCAGTGCGTTTTGGTGGTTAACACGCATCTTGTTTTGTATCAATTCAAACGACTGCCATTCGGGTGTGCATTCGCCCCTGCATTGTTTCAGCAATATCTAAAAACTGTTTGTGCGTCGGTCCCTAGTGCAGCAAACTATCTGGACGATATTGTGATCTCCGGAAAGACGGAAGAAGAACATTTAGACAATCTCAGAACATTATTTCAGGTCTTGAGAGAAAATGGTCTTCGCTTACGGAAGGACAAATGTGTGTTTTTTGCTCGTGACTTGCCATACCTGGGAAATGTACTCAATACCCAAGGCATACACCCCAGTCCCACGCACCCCCTTTCGCCGGTTGAAATCGGCGTTGCTTTCCAATACATGCCTTACGCCATTCGAGCCCCGGAAGCCCTTTTTCCTGATGATGGATGCATCGGATTTCGGGATCGGTGCTGTGCTTGCGCGCAAAGAAAGCTCGCACGATCGCCCTATTGCCTTTGCGTCCAAATTGCTCTCGTCTGCGCGAAGAAATTATTCACAGATCGAGAAAGAAGCATTGGCTCTCGTATTTGGTGTTACAAAGTTTCATTACTTCTTTTATGGTCGTCCCATTATCATAATCACAGACCACAAACCTTTGACATCGCTTTTTCATCCGAACTAGCCTGTACCTCCACGTACAGCGCAGAAATTCATTCGCTGGTCTATTTCCCTCTAGCAGTACCGCTACGATATCTTGTATCGGTCCAATGCTAAGCATGGAAACGCCGATGCGTTGTCCCGTTTGCCTGTTGCTGAGGATAGGGCACTCGTTTCTTCCGAACTTGCTTGCATGTTCATTGATTCGGAAACCGATGACGTGGTCGAATCGTTTCCGATTGATTTTAGTCGTGTAGCTACAGCCACAACTGCCGACCCTGTCCTTGCTACCGCTCTCCGTTTTGTTGCTACGCAATGGCCCTTGTCAAAGTCACGGATCGGGGACCCGTTGGTTCGCCGATTTTTTGCTCACAAGGAGAGAATTTTTGTTCGACGTGGTGTTTTGCTGTTGCGTTCTGATAATGATCAGTCCAGAGTCGTGGTCCCACGTTCGTTACAGTCCTCTGTCTTAAAGCTTCTCCACCAAGGACATTGGGGTATAATGAGAACGAAACGACTTGCTCGTCAGCTCTGTACATGGTTCGGAATCCATGCCACGATTACGAATATGTGCTCTTCTTGCATGGTGTGTGCCAAACAACAATCAGCACCACCGCGGAAATTCTTTGCATGGCCAAAAACCACTTTCCCTTGGCAACGCTTAGACATCGATTTTGCTGGTCCATTCTGGAATGCTCGATGGTTGGTTGTGATAGAATCATTCAGTAATTTTCCTTTCGTTGTCCAGATGTCTTCCACGACATCATCTGCCACCATCCAAGCGTTATCTGCTATCTTTTGCACTGAAGGTCTTCCACAGGCAATCGTTTCCGACAATGGCCCACAATTCATGTCTGCAGAATTTCAGTCATTCTGCAGGGTCAATGGTATTCAACATCTGACGTCCGCGCCGTTTTCGCCACAGTCAAACGGTGCTGCTGAACGATTGGTCAGGACTTTCAAGTCACAGATGTTGAAGTTGAAAGAGTCGCATCCTCGGGAGGACGCGTTATTGCTCTTTTTGTCCTCGTATCGCTCTCAGCCCCGAGATGGTCGCTCGCCGGCTGAGTTGCTCCACGGTCGCCTTCATCGAACCTCGATGTCTTTGCTACATCCGCCGCATCAGGTTCCTGTGCAGCGGCAGACACCTGCTTTTGCCGCAGGCGACGTTGTTGTCTACTACCGCCACTATCGAGGTTCACGGCATTGGTTCAAAGGGCACATTCTTCGCTGCGCTATGTATCTGGTTTTGGGGGCTTCTGGTGAGGTGCGCCGGCATCTCAATCAGCTGCGCATCTGTCGTCGCACGGGATCTGCCGCTCGCCGTCTGCTGTCAGCGACGGTGCCGTCCGGTCAGCGCCCCGGGGACCCATCTACTGGCTCGCATCTGCCCCAGGTGTTACCGACGCTGCCTTCCATTTTGCCCCATGGCGACGCGCCGCGGCCGCCGCCTGTTCTCCCGCCGGCGACGCCCGCAGTGGACGCGTCGCTGCAGCCGCTGGGCGCCCCACTGGGTCGTGCGCCGCCGATCGCTTCCCGTGACCAGCTGTCCTCAGACATGTTACTCTGGCCCGCTCCGGACCAAATGTCGTCTTCGCCCGCCGGGTGCCCGGGCCCGATGGAGGTCCACCCTTCGGCCCCGAATGTCTCTCTACGGGCGCATACACCGTATGTTTGCGTGCACCCTGGAGTAGGTTTTCAGGCGTTCCCTAGCTCCCCGCGGTCCGAATGGCAGCGTGCGGATGGCACAGCCTCGCCTGTTGTTAGGCTCACCACCGCGTCGCATGCATGGGGTCCTCCCCACGGCGGGCGGAGGCTTTATACCACAATCGTCCGCCGATTTGCGGGGGAGGAATGTGGTGTCACTGCCAGACACCACACTTGCTAGGTGGTAGCCTTTAACTCGGCCGCGGTCCGTTAGTATACGTCGGACCAAGGTGTCGCCACTATCAGTGATAGCAGATCGAGCGCCGCCACACGGCAGGTCCAAAGACACTCCTTAGCACTCGCCCCAGTTGTACAGCCGACTTTGCTAGCGATTGTTCACTGACTACATACGCTCTCATTTGCCGAGACGACAGTTTAGCATAGCCTTCAGCTGCGTCATTTGCTACGACCTAGCAAGGCGCCTTATTCAGTAACTGTGAATGTATTCTGAACAGATAATATTGTGAATCATGTACCGTCAAGAGCGGCGTTCATCATTAATGGATTAAAGTTCATACCAAACTAATTATGTCCGCTTTCTGAATTCTAATTCCTTGTCATGTTCCAGACCTCACGTCAGTATAGTTCTTCCCTCCTCACGCCAGCCTGCGTGAGCAAAAACGCGTGCATTTCGGCCTCCACTAGTAACACGGTGTTTTCTCTTCTGCCAACACAACAGGATTAAATGCCAAAACTGAGCACCACGTTACCAAATGCAGCATCGTGGACAGGTCAGCAAGCTGCCGATGTCGTCTGCGTCGTCGAGGAGCCTCAATTGCAACAAAATGAATATATTTTTGCGAACAGGATTACTATTCGTAAACTCCTATTCAGAAGCTAATTTTGCTTTCTTTCCAATCGTCTCGCACTTGTTAAGATGGGACTCACCAGCCCAAAGGCGGAATCCAGTAACGTGTTTAATAAAGTGTGGCTCAAGGAAATTGCTCTGCTCCTTTATGCTTCCTGTGAGACAGTATTCCCAACCGTAATTAGCGTAATCAGCCTGCCTCTAACAGTAAAACATGACAGTACCCCTAACTGAATACTAGATTCAGTTGCAGCTGGCAGACTTATTCAAAGTTCTGCACAGCACACTGAAAAGAATTTACTTTCCTACAGCAGAGCCGAAAGCACGACGTCCGCTCGCTACAGGAGCTAAGACGCTTCTCTTCGATAACAGCTCCAAAAGCTTTTATCTGCAAAAATCAGCACCCCCACGCTATTTTTCGAGCTGGCCAATCCCGTGGCTCTAGACCAGCACAGTTCGCTCCCACTATTATTTCCTGGCTTCTTCCAGCCAATTATAACATTTTGCGCCTTACTGCGCCTAGAATGTTCTGGAACAAACTGAAACTCCGTTCAAAATTGAACCCACCAATCATGTCTCTATGTTTGCCCTCGCGCGGGAAAAGGTCATTGCACTAGCTTAACCGCGTTTCTTAGAAAGCCCCAGAAAACGTTAAGATTCGTGGGAAGGCTCCCTTAGGCGCCAGCTCATCTCGACATAGTGGCGTCGGCGTAACGTCCAGCGCCAACGAGGCGCCGCCCCTCGAAGGCCTGCCTGTGTTGTCCGCGCAATGGGTGCCTACCTGCTCCGGGGGTGCGTCTCTCCCAGTGGGGCGCTTTCGCATGCCGACTCGTAATGGTCGGTTGTAAACTCCTGCACCCCTCCGCCCTGCCTTTGAGCAGTGCCGCTCGTCCGCTCCAGCCAAACTCCGTGAAAATACACTCCTGGAAATGGAAAAAAGAACACATTGACACCGGTGTGTCAGACGCACCATACTTGCTCCGCACACGGCGAGAGGGCTGTACAAGCAATGATCACACGCACGGCACAGCGGACACACCAGGAACCGCGGTGTTGGCCGTCGAATGGCGCTAGCTGCGCAGCATTTGTGCACCGCCGCCGTCAGTGTCTGCCAGTTTGCCGTGGCATACGGAGCTCCATCGCAGTCTTTAACACTGGTAGCATGCCGCGACAGCGTGGACGTGAACCGTATGTGCAGTTGACGGACTTTGAGCGAGGGCGTATAGTGGGCATGCGGGAGGCTGGGTGGACGTACCGCCGAATTGCTCAACACGTGGGGCGTGAGGTCTCCACAGTACATCGATGTTGTCGCCAGTGGTCGGCGGAAGGTGCACGTGCCCGTCGACCTGGGACCGGACCGCAGCGACGCACGGATGCACGCCAAGACCGTAGGATCCTACGCAGTGGCGTAGGGGACCGCACCGCCACTTCCCAGCAAATTAGGGACACTGTTGCTCCTGGGGTATCGGCGAGGACCATTCGCAACCATCTCCATGAAGCTGGGCTACGGTCCCGCACACCGTTAGGCCGTCTTCCGCTCACGCCCCAACATCGTGCAGCCCGCCTCCAGTGGTGTCGCGACAGGAGTGAATGGAGGGACGAATGGAGACATGTCGTCTTCAGTGATGAGAGTCGCTTCTGCCTTGGTGCCAATGATGGTCGTATGCGTGTTTGGCGCCGTGCAGGTGAGCGCCACAATCAGGACTGCATACGACCGAGGCACACAGGGCCAACACCCGGCATCATGGTGTGGGGAGCGATCTCCTACACTGGCCGTACACCACTTGTGATCGTCGAGGGGACACTGAATAGTGCACGGTACATCCAAACCGTCATCGAACCCATCGTTCTACCATTCCTAGACCGGCAAGGGAACTTGCTGTTCCAACAGGACAATGCACGTCCGCATGTATCCCGTGCCACCCAACGTGCTCTACCCTGGCCAGCAAGATCTCCGGACCTTTCCCCCATTGAGCATGTTTGGGACTGGATGAAGCGTCGTCTCACGCGGTCTGCACGTCCAGCACGAACGCTGGTCCAACTGAGGCGCCAGGTGGAAATGGCATGGCAAGCCGTTCCACAGGACTACATCCAGCATCTCTACGATCGTCTCCATGGGAGAATAGCAGCCTGCATTGCTGCGAAAGGTGGATATACACTGTACTAGTGCCGACATTGTGCATGCTCTGTTGCCTGTGTCTATGTGCCTGTGGTTCTGTCAGTGTGATCATGTGACGTATCTGACCCCAGGAATGTGTCAATAAAGTTTCCCCTTCCTGGGACAATAAATTCACGGTGTTCTTATTTCAATTTCCAGGAGTGTATCACCTGAACCCCGACTTCATGCAACATGCGAATTTCTTAAAGTTAATACGCGTCTTATGGCGTCTGATACTCCCTATATTAATTTCAATAGGCTGATTGCCTGATAAAGAACATAATAACCGATATCCAACTCGTCTTTACAACAATTATTATATTACAGTAGGGTGCAAAATACTGCTACCTTACAAGTTCTGTAGCATAATGGGACACAATTATGGGATTTCAGAAAAGTAACCCTTTAATAGGGTTGTGCAGTGTATTTCTAATCGTTTACCACTGAAATAGGGTTGTTTTAATCATAATTTTGCAGTCTTACATCTTGCATCCAGTTCATGTCTTTTTGCGTTCCGTTGGCATCATAATGCTACGACTCTTTCCAATGGACAACAGCGCGCCCATCTGTAGATATAATCTAATAAATATTTTAGATGGACAGAGAAATTAGTACGACTTTCGGAAATCTATGAGGACGGATTCTATCTATTTGCCTATATTTACTGTCTGCAAGATATCGCACATGAGAAATTCGTTCAGTGGTGTGCCTCATTGCGTGCTCGCTTCGATTCTTTCCCTCCGGATGCGCCATAATTTTGAAACTATAATGTGGTCCGGACCGGTAGCTGCGCGATCAGTGATTCCAGGCCGGATTGGAGATTTTCTCTACTCGGGGACTGGCTGTTGTGCTGTTCTAGCCTTCGTATCGTCATATTTGATATTCCGCAATTGAGGTAGCTGTGCGGGTGCGTCCCGAAAGGAAGTAAATTACAAAACAAACAAACAAAAAGAAATTCTGTATTATGCTGCATCATGTGCATGTCACTAACATTGGAGAGCGTACGTACTTTAAACGCAAACATGACGTACGTTATTATCGAATCAAGCGGGAATTATTCGTTGCACGTTAGGTTCTCGATCAATATAAGCTAGGAATGATGGTCATTGATGTTAAACCTTAAGTAAATCCTACAGGACCTGGTGCTTTGTTCACTCTTTGTGTAACGGAGTATTTTGATGATTTTTCACACATGCACAAGAGAAAGAAAATAGCATGTTGACTCCCGCCTAGATAGTGGGAGTAACCAAATAAGTAGAATTTGCATGGAAGGATTCCATGGTAAAGTGCGGAAAAAAATCGTACGGTAGTGGTGCTGAAAGATTGTGAGTATTTAGGGACAGAGACGCAGTAAGAAGTGCCGGCTCTCACGGCTCGCATGTGATATGAGCTTTCCAGAACTGGCTACCACCGTGCGTAGTCATACACTGCCAGGAACGGTAACTGTACTGTGAAACTATAATCATTGCTAAGCATGTAATACATGCAGCTCAGAGAGACATCATGTTGCTTGGAAATGAGGAAGAGAAAATAGGATCTTCCTATCGGAACTCCCCTGCAAACTCTACGTTTCACATGAGATAAGCACTTCACGCACACTTCCCGCATGTTCAGCGAGAGTTCACACGCTGTGCTCATGGCAAACAGTCATAGCTTGTTTACAAAAGTATCCAGTTATCTAATACTTCAAGGGTCTCAAAGCTAGCTTCTCTCTCAGAAATCTCTGACTGAGATATACAGAAACATCAAAGAAACTGGTATATGCATGCGTATTCAGAGATATATAAGCAGGGCCGGCCGCGGTGGCCGAGCGGATCTAGGCGCTTCAGTCCGGAACCGCGTGACTACTACGGTCGCAGATTCGAATCCTGCCTCGGGCATGGATGTGTGTGATGTCCTTAGGTTAGTTAGGTTTAAAATAGTTCTAAGTTCTAGGAGACTGATGACCTCAGATCTTAAGTCCCGTAGTGGTCAGAGCCATTTGAACCATATAAGCAGGCAGAATACGGCTCTGCGGTCCACAACGCCTAAATAATACAACAAGTGTCTGGCGCAGTTGTTATATCGGTTACTGCTGCTACAATGGCAGGTTACCAAGATTTAAGTGAGTTTGAACGTGGTGTTATAGTCGGCGCACGAGCGATAGGACACAGCATCTCCGAGGTAGTGAGAAAGTGGCGATTTTTCCGTACGACCATTTCAGGTGTGTACCGTGAATATTAGGAATCCGGTAAAACATCAAATCTCCGACATCGCTACGGTCGGAAAAAGATTCTGCAAGAACGGAACCAACGACGACTGAAGAGAATCGTTCAGCATGACAGAAGTGCAACCCTTCCGCAAATTGCTGCAGATTTCAATGTTTGGTCATTAACAAGTGTCAGCGTGCGATCCATTTACTGAAACATCATCGACATGGGCTTTCGGAGACGAATGTCCATTGGTGTACTCTTGATGACTGATGACTGCACAACACACAGCTTTACGCCTCGCCTGGGCTCGTCAACACCAACATTGGAAACATGTAGCCTGGTCGGATGAGTCTCTTTTCAGATTGGATCAGGCGGATGGTCGTGTACCAGTATGGATGATAACTCATGAATCCATGGACCCTGCATGTCAGCAAGGGACTGTTCAAGCTGGTAAAGGCTCTGTAATGGTGTGAGCGCGTGCAGTTGGAGTGATACGGTACCCCCTTTTTTTTTTCACTATGGGACTTAACAGCTGTGGTCATCAGTCCCCTAGAACTTAGAACTACTTAAACCTAACTAACCTAAGGACATCACACACATCCATGCCCGAGGCAGGATTCGAACCTGCGACCGTAGCAGTCGCACGGTTCCGGACTGCGCGCCTAGAACCGCGAGACCACCGCGGCCGGCTATGGTACACCTAATACGTCTAGATACGACTCCGACAGGTGACACGCACGTACGCATCCTGTCTGGTCACCTGCATCCATTCATGTCCATTTTACATTCCAACAGACTTGGGCAATTCCAGCAGGACAATGCGACACCCCACACGTCCATAACTGCTGCAGAGTGTCTCCAGGAACACTCTTCTAAGTTTAAACACTTCCGCTGGTCGCCAAGCTGCCCACACATGAGCATTTCTTATCATATCTCGGATGTCCGCCCCGCTAGCTGAATGGTCAGCGTGACGGACTGCCGTCCTAAAGGGCCCGGATTCGATTCCTGGCTGGGTCGGGGATTTTTCTCCGCTCAGGGACTGGGTGTTGTGTTGTCTTTATCATCATTCCATCTCCATCCGGTGCACAAGTCGCCCAATGTGTCGTCGACTGTAATGAGACCTATATCTAGGCGGCCGGACCTGCCCCGTTGGGGCCCCCCGGCCAATGACGCTAAACGCTCACTTCATTTTTTCATATGTGGGATGCCTTGCAACAGACTGTTCAGAAGAGAGCTCCACCCTCTCGTACTCTTACTGATTCATGGACAGCCCTGCAGGATTCATGGCGTCTAATCCCTCCAACACTATTTCTGACATTAGTCGAGTTCATGTCACGTCGTGATGCAGCAATTCTACGTGGTCCCAGGGGCCCTACACGATATTAGGCAGGTGTACCAGTTTCTTTGACTCTTCAGTGTACGATGGCGCAAATATATAATTCTGCCACAATATTTTTTTTCTGCTAAATCAGCAAAAGATAGCATTAGACCTACACGTACTCTCCGACTATGTTTCATTGATGTGCTCCTGGTGTGGGATAGATTCAAAATAATTCACTTCTCATAAGCAGCCCTCCTTCTGACCGTGATTTTTTGAGTATCATCATAATCATCATCGGACTATGTCTGCACATACTGTCCTTGTCAGTGCTGCTGTTATTGCAACTGCTGCGGACGCAATCAATACTGCTGCTGTTTGTCAAACGAGGAGGGGAACGTTTCGGACATTGAAGGTGGAGTGCTGCAATGCTGTGTGTTTGAGAGGTTATAGCTCACCTGCCGAGGTGCGGACCGTGCTCCTCGTGTCCGGTCCCACATGTCTCGTCTCGGCCATGTACTCGCACCATGTCTGTTACCCGGACTCTAGGTATGTGAATAACCGAGCATGTCCGGTCATCGCTAACATGCCGTCTCGCCCGTCGTCTCTCGCCTCGCCGCACTGCACAAGTCAAACACTTACGTGAAGGTCGCATCCGACTTTCGAGAAATACACATTTTCCTCAGAGTTCTTGATAAGTATGTCACAGTTCAACAGTTCTCCGTACAAAATTGGAATAGTTCTATAGAATTTCGCGAAGAAAACACTAGTAACCAGAACAATTTCAATCTTGTACAAAACATTAACTGCCAAATTTGCAAAAAAAAAAAAAGTTAAATAAAATAAAATAAATAATAATTCTGAATAGCTCCCCAAGAGTTCTATAGAAAACCCTATTGACATGTGCAGATAACAGTTTATGAAATAGCTGAAATAACGAGGGACCCTTTTTCACATCGTTGTGAGAAGCTGGCAGCCGATAAGCAAGAAATATACATTTTTTTCAGAGCTCTTGGTAGACACACTTTAGCTCTAGACTCTGTACAAATTCTGAATAGTTCTATTGAATATACGAAAAAATTATGCACACATTTCTGAATGGTGAGTAGCTGTGCAGTTGGCGCCCGACTTTCGAGAAATATACATTTTTTCAGAGTTTTTAGTCGATATGCTGTAGTTCTGGAGTTCTCTATACTAAATTTCAATAGCACTGCAAAATTTCGAGAAGAAAACACTCGAATCTCGAAAATTTTAATGCTGTAAAAATATCATAAGGCAAATTGCGAAAATAAAATTCCGATCAAAATTCTGGATAGATCCCCAAGAGTTCTACAAGGAAGTTATTGTCGTGTAACCGCTCCGTCACAGGCTGTGCATTATGAACAGGGGCTCTATCGTGTCGAAAAATGCAATCGTCATCCCCGAATTGCTCTTCAACAGAGGATAGCAAGTAGGTGCTTGAAACATCAATGTAGGCCCTTGTTGTGATAGTGCCGCGCAAAGCAAGCAGTGCAAGCTCCCTCCATGAGTAACACGACCACACCATAACATCACCGCCTCCGAATTTTACTGTTGGCACTACACACGCTACCAGCCTTGTCTTCATCTGCATGTCGTCTCAAAATACACTGCCATCGGATCGCCATATTGTGCACCGTGATTCGTCATTCCACACAACGGTTTTCCACTGTTCAATTGTCCAGTGTTTACGCTCCTTACACCAAGGAAGGTGTCGTTTGGCATTTACCGGCGTAATGTGTGACGTATGAGCAGCCGCTCGACCATGAAATCCAAGTTTTCTCCCTCCCGCTTAACTGTCATAGTACTTGCAGTGGATTCTGATGCAGTTTGGAATTCCTGTGTGATGGTATGGATAGATGTCTGCCTATTACACATTACGACCCTCCTCAACTGGCGGCGCTCTCTGTCAGTCAACACACGAGGTCGACCTGTACGTTTTTGTGCTGTACGTGTCCCTTCACTTTTCCAGTTTCCACTTCACTACCACATCGGAAACAATGGAATTTGGATGTTTAGGAGTGTGGAAATCTCGCATACAGTCGAGTGACACAAGTGACGCCCAATCACCAGTCCATGTTCGAAGTCGGTGAGTTCCGCGGAGCGCCCAATTCTGCTCTCTCACGATGTTTAATGACTACTGAGGTGGCTGGTATGGAGTACCTGGCAGTAGGTGGCAGCACAATGCACCTAATACGAAAAACGTCTGTTCTTGGGGGTGTCCGGATACTTTTGATCATATAGTGTCCCATTAATATAATTCTCTTACGCATCACGTTGTTTTGCGTTTAATAAATGTTATGGATGGAAAGCCTTGTCTTCATCTGCATGTCGTCTCCAAAAGGCATCAACGTGCAAATGTTCTGTACTCTAGGATTGTCCACTGCGTAATGAATGCCAGAAATTAACTATGGCAGAATTATTTTGATGTGAGTTTATAAAACTAGTCACCTCTCTGAGTCAATTTCAGGAACGAAAATGGACTCAAATGTTAGTTTTAATGTAATTTAAATGGAGAGATGCTTTCGCCTTCTAGTTTTAATTTTAGACGTTTCGATGGCAACCAATTTAAACTAAAAATTTCAAAACATTGGCAACTAGAAAAATGATTCTGCATTTTTCTCAGAGCTTAAATTTATAACTAAAAGGCAGAAGTATCTGTCAATTTAAAATTATATTAAAACTGATCATCTCTCAGTCATAAAAAGAGAATATGAGTCAATTTCCATACTGAAAGAACAGAATGAATGTGGTGCTGATAACAACAATGTGACCAAATATACTGAAAAACGTAAATACTGCAACGGTCATTTGAAAGCCGTTTTCGTAAGTTTTAAACCAATTTGTAGTTAGAGAACAAAATATAATGCACATTCCTAGGGACACAGAACAGAAGTGATTAGTTTAAAAATAATTTCATTGCTAAAACTTAAATCTGATATGCTTTATCATGTCAAAATTATACTACAATAATTAATTTCTGGCATTCATTACTAAGTGAACATTTCTTAGAGCTAATAACGTTTTCACACAGTGACAGAGGCCTAGGACTCATTGAGACGACATACTGATGAATACAAGGCTTTTCATCAACAGCGTTTATTAAAGGCAAAACAGCGTCACGGATAAAAGAATCCGATTAGTGGTACGTAAAAGCAAAACGAGGATAATGGAATGTAGACGAATTAAGTCGGGTGATGCTGAGGGAATTAGACTAGGAAGTGAGACACTTAAAGTAGTAAAGGAGTTTTGATATTTGGGGAACAAAATAACTGCTGATGGTCGAAGTAGCGAGGATATAAAATGTGGACTGGCAATGGCAAGGAAAGCATTTCTGAAGAAGAGAAATTTGTTAACATCCAGTATTGATTTAAGGGTCAGGAAGTCGTTTCTGAAAGTATTTGTATGGAGTGTGGCCATGTATGGAAGTGAAACATGGACGATAAATAGTTTAGACAAGAAGAGAATAGAAGCTTTCGAAATGTGGTGCTACAGAAGAATGCTGAAGATTAGATGGGTAGATCACGTAACTAATGAGGAGGTATTGAATAGAATTGGGGAGAAGAGCAATTTGTGGCACAACTTGACTAGAAGAAGGGATCGATTGGTAGGGCATCAAGGGATCACCAATTTAGTATTGGAGGGCAGCGTGGAGGGTAAAAATCGTAGAGGGAAACCAAGAGATGAATACACTAAGCAGATTCAGAAGGATGTAGGCTGCAGTAGGTACTGGGAGTTGAAGAAGCTTGCACAGGATAGAGTAGCCTGGAGAGCTGCATCAAACCAGTCTCAGGACTGAAGACCACAACAACAACATGGTTCCTGTGCTGTAACAGATGTTACTTGAATACAATCATTTAAAAACATTAATTAAGTCTACATGATTTGCTCCTCAATTTAGTCCTACGGAGTGGCCGAGCGGTTCCAGGCGCTACAGTCTGGAACCACGCGATCGCTACGGTCGCTGGTTCGAAACCTGCCTCGGGCATGGATGTGTGTGATGTCCTTAGGTTAGTTACGTTTACGTAGTTCTGAGTTCTAATGGACTGATGACCTCAGCAGTTAAGTCCCATAGTTCTCAGAGCCATTTGAACCATTTAGTCCTACGGAACTAGACGTTTAAAAAATAAAAATTTATGTTTTTAGGCTAGATAGGGTGTACCGGGACTCCTTCCAGTACGCAAAAAGAACGGACAACTCCAAGTTTCAAGCTCTCAGTACTCCAAATGATTTTCAAATGGCTCTGAGCACTATGGGACTTAACATCTGAGGTCCTCAGTCCTCTAGAACTTAGAACTATTTAAACCTAACTAACCTAAGGACATCACATACATCCATGCCCGAGGCAGGGTTCGAACCTGCGACTGTAGCAGTCGCGCGATTTCGGATTGAAGCACCTAGAACCCCTCGGCCACAGCGGCCGGCTCTCAGTACTCCATCTCGCTCCAAGCTCTCTCTCTCTCTCTCTCTCTCTCTCTCTCTCTCTCTACCTCTCTGTCTATTTATATATCTATCTCTGTGTCTATCAGTTTCTGTCACTGTCGCTATCTCTCACTCATCGCATTAATAATTCTAGCCCAGAGTTATTTTCATCAAACGAAGCGCTTCGGCAGCCGTAGCACCATAAGCGAGGGGCGCGACCGCACTCACCCTCTCATCGAAGGGATTATTTCCGGTTATTGCTGAGTGGTGCTTCAGTAAGGGTGTGTGTTTTGAACTGCAGTAAATTAATTGATTACTTGCATGCATCCTACCTCTATCCCGATTTTCCAACCCTAGCATTGAACGTATGGAATGTGTGACGCCTCTGAACTCATCTGTGAAAAAAATCGCGTATGTCTTGTTAATGTTGGAGATCCCAGTATGTATCGAATATTGAAGTAACAGTAATTCATGAAGGCACATTATAGTGACAGTTATCTTCAAATCCGGTACATAATTGTAGCAGAGAATATAAAATTAATTAGCCGGCCGAAGTGGCCGTGCGGTTAAAGGCGCTGCAGTCTGGAACCGCAAGACCGCTACAGTCGCAGGTTCGAATCCTGCCTCGGGCATGGATGTTTGTGATGTCCTTAGGTTAGTTAGGTTTAACTAGTTCTAAGTTCTAGGGGACTAATGACCTCAGCAGTTGAGTCCCATAGTGCTCAGAGCCATTATAAAATTAATTAAAGCTGTTGTAATACAGTTCAATCAGTAGGCGAAAGATGGAAAATCCATAGATTGGTGAGGTTGTCCGCGATCGGATGCACAACGACATTCGACACGATGGGTGCCGACCTGTACCTACATGCACCGATCACAACTAGGATAGCTCAGTTCACCTTCCGATCGAGAAGCTGTATGTTCGTAAAGTGGGTCCCACATTATTGCAATTATAAACGATTACCTTCACAATACATTGTGTTAAGATTTTCGATAAAAATCTTGGGGTGCTGTCCAGAACTGTGGTCGGAATTGTCATAAGAACTCTAGTATGACTTCGTATATTTTATGTAATGAAAATGGATCTCTCATTACTGCAATTATATGGGAAACTATTACCTGCACTAAAAAACGTCGTGAAGGTTTTCTGTAGAACTCTTGGGGAGCTATCCAGAATTGTGCTTTACAACATTAAAATTTTCCCGATTACGAGTGTTTTCTTTGCGAAATTCTATCACGGGGTTTCGGGTTAGATTCCCTGCCGAGTTGGAAATTTTCTCTGCCCGGGGACTGTGTGTTTGTGTTGTCCTCATCATGTTACGATCATCATCATTCGCGACAGTGGCTAGATTGGACTGTGTTTAAAAAATTGGATTGTGTAAAAATTGGGACTTTTTACGGACGCTGATGACTCCGCAGCTGAGCGCCCAGCAAACCAATCATCAGCACCCTCATCATTCGCGAAATTCTGAAGAACTATTCAAATTTTGTACGGAGAACCGTTAAACTATGGCATACCTATCAAGAGCTCTGAAAGAAATGCATATTTCTCGAAAGTCGGTTGACAACTTCACCAGACTAAATCGAACGCTTCTCTCTCTCTCTCTTTCTTTTTTTCCTTCTCTTTCTTTTTTTCCTTCTCTTTCTTTTTCTTTCTCTGTTTGATAACACCAAAAATGTCTCCAAGAATGGTTACGTGACACAGTTAACGTCATGAAGTACGAGAAAAGTAATTTGATATTCAGTCCAAGCATGGAAAAAGAGACTTATTCCAAACAGAAGAGTTATTCTGTTTATCAGTTATAGAGAACTACATGTAATTTCAATAAATGCTAGCCTTGATATCTACAAGACGAATATTCGTATAAAGAAATCATACAAAGAACATTATATGCACATAAAAAAAAGTTTTGCATCACCTCAGTTCCGAGAGTCCCGGAACCTGTACAGAAAATTGGAACAGACATCAACATAAACATAATTTCCGCCCTTTTTATTGCTCATGAAAACCACACATTGCATGTTGTACCACCATACAGCGAGACCTTCAGAGGTTGTTGTCCAGATTGCTGTACACAACTGTAACTCTAATACCCAGTAGCACGTCCTCTTGCGTTGATGCATGTATGTATTCATCGTGGCATACTATCCACAAGTTCATCAAGGCACTGTTGGTCCAGATTGTCCCATTCCTCAACTGCTATGCGGCGTAGATCCCTCAGAGTGGTTGGTGGGTCACGTCGTCCATAAAGAGCCCTTTTCAATCTATCCAAGGCATGTCCGATATCTGGAGATCATGTTGACCACTCTAGTCGAGCGATGTCGCTACCCTGAAGGTAGTCATTCACAAGATGTGCACGATGGGGTCGCGAATTGTCGTCCATCAAGATGAATCCCTCACTAATATGCTGCCGATAAGGTTGCACTATATGTCGGAGGATGGTATTCTCGTATCGTACAACCGTTACGGCGTCTTCCATGACCACCAGCGGCGTACGTCGGCCCCACATAATGCCTCGCCAAAACAGCAGGGAACCTCCAACTTGCTGCACTCATTGGACAGTGTGTCTAAGGCGTTTAGCCTGAGCGGGTTGCCTCCAAACATGTCTCCGATGTTTCTCTGGTTGAAAGCATATGCGACAATCATCGGTGAAGAGAACGTGATGCCAATCCTGAGCGGTCTATTCGGCATGTTGTTGGGCTCATCTGTACCGCGCTGCATGGTGTGGTTGCAAAGATGCACCTCGTCATAGACGTCGGGAGTGAAGTTGTGCATCATGCATCCTATTGCGAACAGTTTGAGTCGTAACAAGACGTTCTGTGGCTGCACGAAAGGCATTATTCAACATGGTGGCGTTGCTGTCATGCTTCCTCCGAGCCATAATTTGTAGGTAGCGCTCATCCACTGCAATAGTAGCCCTTGGGCGGCCTGAACGAGGCATGTTATCAACAGTTCCTGTCTCTCTGTATCTCCTCCATGTCCGAACAACATCACTTTGGTTCACTCCGAGACGCCTGGACACTTCCCTCGTTGAGAGCCCTTCCTAGCACGAAGTAACAATGCGGACGCTATCGAACCGCGGTATTGACCGTCTAGGCATGGTTGAACTACAGACAACACGAGCCGTGTGCCGCCTTCCTGGTGGGATGAGTGGAACTAATTGGCTGTCGGATCTCCTCCGTCTAAAGGCGCTGCTCATGCGTGGTTGCTTACATCTTTGGGCGGGTTTAGTGACATCTCTAAACGGTCAGAGGGACTTTGCCTCTGATATAATATTCACAGCCAACGTCTCACTTCAGGAGTTCTCAGAACCGGGGTGATGCAAAACGTTTTTGTATGTATGTATATTGACAACTGTAACTTCTTACACCTTTCTTTTCAAGAAAATTTATAGTTACTGTTGAACAGTAGATCATGGATCAGTCGGGATTTAAATGGTTGTGACGATTCGTTAGTAACATGCCAGACTTTCTAAAATTTAAAGGACTGTTTACTAGGTGCGATTGCTACAAGGATACATAAAATACGTTATGTAACTGCAGCCATCTTTGCTATATCCTTCTCATGTCTGCAAAACCCCTTTAACAAGGTCATCATCATCTCCAGTGTGCATTAAAATATAGGGTTCTGCATCGGAGACTATGTTATTCTTCCAGTCCGTTCAAATGGTTCAAATGGCTCTGAGCACTATGGGACTTAACTTCTGTGGTCATCAGTCCCCTAGAACTTAGAACTACTTAAACCTAACTAACCTAAGGACATCACACACATCCATGCCCGAGGCAGGATTCGAACCTGCGACCGTAGCAGTCGCGCGGTTCCGGACTGAGCGCCTTAACCGCGAGACCACCGCGGCCGGCTTCCAGTCCGTGAAACGATCTCTCTCTCTAAGTACGATGAAACTATGCTTGAAGGCTCTATGTGAACAAACAACAGAGAGAAAAGTGAGACTGCATGATGTTGCATTCGAAAAAATATGTATTTTACACTGATAAAGTATTATATGAATTAAAATGCTTCGTATAGCTGTAAGACACTACGCAGTAACTATACAACAACGATTATATTAATAGATGCATGTAACACCCGCAAAATTAACACACTTCTTTCGGACACTGCTAAGAATTTCCCGCTTATCATTTATGTCAGGCTTACTGACATCACGATAAGACGGCCAAACGAACGTAGCAGTATTATGTTTGTAAGTAGGCAATTGAGGGCTCGGTTTTTAATTCCTTGTACCTCCTGTTAGCAGAGACATATGTCAGTTTACACCAGTTAGGCTTGTTACTTACAAATTTATGCATTCCTAGTAACGTACTAAAACATGACTGTAATCGTAATAATTTAACTCACCTCACAGTTATTCTCACTGACCCTGTAGGTTTTTTGTCAAACCAAAGAAGAATTCACGATTTTAAGTCCTTTTTCGTCTTATAATTCACCTGAGCCTGTTTATATGGTTTCAAAAATCTTCTATTTCCTCTTCTAGCTCCATCATAACGTGTAAGCGGAATTACTTTCCACTGCTAAAGCAACAACTTCGTTATAGTGAGTATGTAAGGGCTCTAGCATAGTGTACCAGCTCTTCCAGCGTGTGTTGACCTATTGTTTGAAAGATAAGCGAAGATCACTTTCCTCCCTGTACCATGCAATGAATTTTGGAGTATTTATTGCATCTGCGATGTTCGCAGCATCATGTAACAATAATCTATCTGCATCGAAAATGTGGCTAAGACCTGTGTTGATACAATGAGCACCACAGAGAAGCCTTCCGCGAATTTCAAAAGCTTTTATTATATTGGTACTATGGTCGGAGATAAAATTCCAATCAACCATACTCTCCTGTATCACGTTCTTCATAATTATTCCATCTTTTTTTAAAGTTCGGGAATTGAGTTGTAAATAAAACATTATTCACAAGAGACCAATTCGTGTTTATTTAATAAGCTGTAAGATTCCAATAATACATATGGTTATGTGAATCAGCCCATATATCAGCTATTGCAGCACATGTTTAATAATAACTGCCGTAAAACCAGAACGCGCTATGCTGTTTCAAACAGTATCAACCTGTTCTTTGACATGCCTGCTTATAGTAGAGGGATGTAGCATGACATCTCAAACACTGACTTTTCCATAACGTGCAACTATACATTCTTGGTTAAGTTCTTTGTAACCTTCACCAGAAACAGCATTAAAAAATCTCATATCTTCAGAACACATTGCAACTCATTTTGCTGTTATACTATTTTTTATTACTCCCGGTATACTGAAGCAGCTGTATCAGCGTAGGATGTCGTACAACTACGTTTCTGTAAGTGAGTAGCCGCCGACTGAAAATACAGTAATGTAGGGCAGTTTATGCACGAAACGTACCCAGTAGATTTTCTGTTTTTGGCTGCTACCAGGAGATATTTCTTCTGTAGCTCACGTTTCCGTTTCTTTAACTTCTATGCAATCGTTTCAATATTACTGCAATGAATTCCTCATGCTGCATCATTACAGACACACCACAATTGAAAATCCTTTGCTGACCGTAGTTGTGAACGGATAAAGAGCCTATGCTGACAGTAGTTGCGTACGGAAAAAGACACGTTTATCGTCTTTGGAGTCAGACATTACCTAGGATTTGATCATGACTTCTGTGCTTGGCCATGATGAGTGATGCGGACAGCCTATCCAGTTAGGCTGTGCTCGTCGCATCTCGCATTTTGTGCTCGCTTACTTGGCCATACAGGACTCTAACTGATAACAAGCTCTATCTTGGTTTAATTATTAGCTTTCCAATAACATTGTACAAAATATTTATACTACTATTTCCACGAACTACTTTTCCACAAACTAATCGATGTAAATGTACTGGGTTGTTATAATTAAACTTTCGCTACTTGACAGGGCCCGCATGAAAAACGAGTGACCGTAATACCATGAAACTTTGTGGAAACATTTGATAGGACATGGGAAAGAGAAATAATGAAGAAACCACTGAAAGGAACAAATTTTCATTTCCACATGAGAGGGTAACATTTATTAATTGTGTAACATATTTGTGTGCCAAATTACAAACGTTGCTCAGTGTGACGACCATCTGCATCCACGAGAGCGTGGAACCGCACTACAGATACCATTTCACAATTTTTCGCAGCATTTTTCGAATAGTGGACCATGGACTGTTTAGCTGTCGTGACAGGGCTCGTGCATAGCTTAAAAATCATACATTGCGTCCATTATTCTCGGCCATAATTTCTTCTACAAATTATGGCGCAATTGGCCGTTGGCCTCTCCCAGGAGCAGTTCCCAAATCGCCAGTGAATTCTAACTTCCAAATAATTTTCTTCAACATCGGTGCGGAAACAGGACCTCTCCGTATTCCTTTAATGCACTGATACTCGCTAAGAGCGGCAGTACTATTGCTGTTGCTTTGATAAAGCTGAGAGGTGGCATGAGCCCCCTCTCATATTTCTATCTTACGATTTTCCTCTCTAATTGCATGCAGTGAAAAGTCGCTATTCCTTCACATGCGGACTTCCCACGCAGCGTCTCTCGTCACCCGGGTGGTCCGGTGACAGGCGGGCTCTGCTGATCTGGAAAGGGTTAAGCCGAAGGGTGTGAGGAAGTCGAGTGAATGCTTTGCAGACGCCGATATTGTCAAAAGACACGCCCGGAGGGGTCTGAAGTAGCGACTGGGCTAGAGGTTCCGTTACTTCGCAGAAACTTAGCGAAAACACTTTCTGACGGGCTACCAGCGAGGCGTGGGAATGACTTGTGTACCCAGGCAGTTGTGACGGGAAAATTCCCGCGCTTTCTGCACAATAGTAACTGTGATTGGCTTGCTCAGGGCATAGCTCCGTGACGTAGCAAAATCAGTGCAGAAATTGGCGCCAAGAATCTCCATTGGTGGAATGGTAGTGCTCCGGCATTAGAGTGGAATTTTCCGCCGGTTTTCGAGTTGCTGATTGTAACGTTTAACCACGGCGACTGTCGTGGGGCGGGAATTTTGTGTGTTTGGCCTGTACGGGTGCTCTAAGTAGTCGGCTCTCGCCTTTCGGTCAAGGACGTCGAAGCAACCAGCCATCGCCTCCGGTACGCCAGATCGTGTTCTGGCAGTTAAGAAGACAGTTTGGTAATGTATGTTCGCAGCACCGGCAGATAGGGATTTTCCTAGGTGATACTCAGAGCTGTTCGTCTTTTTCCAACTTTGTTCTGTCTTGAGTAGCAGCAATTAATGTTGGGTTAGCTGTTTGTCTATCTTAAGATTTGAGTGGCAAGGAATTGGCTCCACATACCACTTCGTCATAAACCTCACAATCTAGTGTAGGGACAACTTCACCTTCACAGCGTTTGTTTGAGTATCCAATTTCAGCCAATATGATGTATTATTAATGTTTCATGTGTTTTTGTTTATTATTTTGTGTTTAGTCTTAATAAATCATATTGGTATATTGGACAGAACTTTCATTCTGTTAATCGGTAGAGCAACCCTATCATTCCTCACTATGTTAATGAAACCTTCGTTTATTTAACTTATTTATCATATTAAATTATTGCAGGTGCCAAATTCTCTTCTACTCCACTGGCAGGGTTGATTAGAGTCAGTTCGCGTATTTTTTTTAATTCTTGTGCAACAGCAAAAGTCGGAGCTAGAATAGGGGGGGGGGGGGGCTTAGAGCATCATTTACATATGTAGATTCTAGAAGTATTTAGTGTTAAATACTCTGCTAGCCCCAGCACCTCGCAAAGCAACCTACGAGTATATAATCCTATAAGTAGGGCATCCAAAGCTAAAAACAACTGCAGGTATTGAAAGGAACACACAAACAAATGAAAATATGTTAAGGTGATTAAATTATGGTAAAACTGATTGAGAGTTCAGTTTGCCGTTTTAGCTTTTTTACTGAAGTCGTTCAGAAACAGGTACAAATGGTTTCATACCACGCAGGTACATTTCAGGTGTATTTCTACGAAAATATTGTATACAATACTTCATGAGAGCCATACTACTGTCTTATTAAGTTCATAATTCTTAATACTAAAAAAATTATATCATGGCACTCAAATTAATAACAAACGATATCAGTCGCTATCACAAAACTACTTACAAAGTCTAATGACCCACGCTATCTAAATGATTCGATGCGTGATCCAAGGTGCAATTAGGAGCACTAATTGCAACCACCAACGGTAGACAAGCTTAATAAAGCCAGTTTTCACCAATAATTTACGTTCGGAGAGCACCTAGTGTCCCTAAAATAACAATGTTATAAAATTAATAGTAAGGAAGGTCGGACAGGGGATATAAGTAGAACCGAATCAACGAATAATGAAAACAATATTATCGGACTCACTTGTGGTAACGTGGAACCATATAGACATTTGAACATCTGAATTTAGCGATAACAGCGGTGAATACACCTGTGTCTACCGCTCCCATTTTGGCAACAGACATAGGCACCAGAAGTCGTAGTTGAGTTTCTATACCAAACGTCTATGTGTGGGGAAATTTCTCACCGTCCCAGTTAACACGAAGGAAACAGGACCTAAGGATGGCACCTACCAGAAAGTGATGCTGTGTCTGTGCGTGCAGAATGAAAATTCCTTCCGCATAGTAGTGAGGCCGTCAAAGTTGGTTTCCTAGGTTAAGGACGATTTAGACTCCGTGACGAGCATTCGGGGCACAAGTGACAGTAACACGGTAAACCGGTGTGGTGCGTGGATGACAACAAGAGTGGGAGGCATGAGCGCCATCAACCGCTGTGAGGTTCCGAGAAAGCAGTACGCTGATTGGACCCTGGCGCTCTCTCGCAGAACTGATAGAGAATGTATATATTTGTGTTGTCGTAGATAAGGGTAAAAATATGAAAAATTATGCTAAAACCCTTCTGCATAAAGGAACTTACTGTTATATAAAATACATAAAATACAATCTCCTTCCCCCTTCTCGGCCGTTCTACTCTAGAATAGCACGTATGGGAAAATGAGCATCTTGTCAGCTCTGATTTCTTTGGTCATTTCTCCAGATGTAGGTAGGGGTCAACAAAGTAGTTTACCATTTAGAGAAGAAAGTATTCGATTGAAATTTTGTGAAAATGTCTCGCCGCAACGAAAACTGACTTTGTTTTAATTATTGTCACCCCAGTTTGCCATCGTACCCGCGTCACTCTCTCCTTTATCTCGCCGTAACACAAAACGAGCTGCCATTCTTCACACTTTTTCGATGTTCTCCAGTCAACGGCCAAGCACAGTGTACGCAGCGTCTGTAGTAGACTTGTTGGTATCTTCTAAATGTTCGACCAACAAAACTCAGTCTTTGGTTCGCCTCCCTCACAACATTTTCTGTGTCATTGTTCCAAATTATATTGACCGTAATTGTAGTCCCTAGGTACTTAGTTGAATTGAAATTTAACGGATTCTATTGAGTACCCATATGGACGATCTCATACTTTCATTACCACTTTTCGCACCACGTAGGTATCTTGTTGGTTGGTTGATTTTGGGGGAGGGGACCAAACAGCGAGGTCATCGGTCCCATTGGGTTAGGGAAGGACAGGGAAGGAAGTCGACCGTGCCCTTTCAAAGGAATCATCCCGGCATTTGCCTAAAGCGATGTAGGGAAATCACGGGAAACCTAAATCAGGATAGCCGGACGCGGGCTTGAACCGTCGTCCTCCCGATTGCGAGTCCAGTGTGCCAACAGGTATCTTGTCTAAATCATTTTGCAATTCGTATAGATCTTCTGCTGACTTTATTAGGCAGTAAACGACAAGCGTTTACCGCCTGACCGTTTAACCATTTACGCACTGACCCGTTTAATCTTTTAACGTTTAACTATCTACCAATTAAGGTTTAACCGTTTACCCTTAGATCTCCCTTCGACACCACTCATTACTTCCTGCGAATAAAGGGCCAGTTGCGCTCCACAATACCAGTATTTCCTGAATCTGTGCAGGCTACGTACAAATGGATTGTTTTCTTCGAGTTATTTTATAATGTTCGAACACAGTGTTTGTTCCTAACTCTTACTGCAAATTGATGTCAGTGATATGAGTCTATAATTCCGTAGATTGGCTCTATTTTCTTTCTTTTGTATTAGTGTAGCCCGTACAACTTTCCAGTACTTAGGTATGGATCTTTCGCCGAGTGAGCGGTTTTATATGATTGTTAAATATGGAGGTATTAAATCGGCGTACTCCGAAATGAACCTAATTAGAATAAAATGTGGACCAGAAGGCTTGCCTCTATGAAATGACTTAAATTGCTTCCCTACACCGAGGGTAAATACTTTTAAGTTGCGAACGAATTTAAGATTTAAATATTCATCTCTCCCTGGTTAAGGAGTAGCAATTGAACTGTTGTCACGGGAGAAGAGTATATAGATGCTACCACCTTAACTAGAACCACTTCTCCCATCCTGATATAAGCATGTAGAAAAATTTATAAGGCATCTATGTGTAAATCGCTACAGTGATATTAACGACAGTTTAAGTATTTCCTCTTAGTTTCTGTAATTAACAACAGTACACATTGCTTTTCACGCTAGTCTATTAAGTATTCCTACATTTACACTTGCTTACTATATTCAAGGCGCGCGGGGTCGCCGCGCGGTCTTGGGGGGCTTGTAACGGTTCGCGCGGCTGCCCCCATCGAAGGTTAGAGTCCTTCCTCGGGCATGTGTGTGTGTGTGTGTGTGTGTGTGTGTGTGTGTGTGTGTGTGTGTGTGTGTGTGTGTTGTCCTTAGCGTAAGTTAGTTTAAGTTAGATTAAGTAGTGTGTAAGCTTAGAGACCGATGACCTTAGCAGTTTGGTCCCATAAGATCTTAACACAAATTTCCACTATATTCAAGATTTGGTCTCATTCCATTACCAAATTTATTATTTCTTAGACTCTCAGGATGTGTCCTAGCAACCTATCCCTCATTTAGTCACATTTTTCCATTACGTGGTCTTATCCACAATTCGATGCTTTAAGCCTTCATTAGCTACCTGACTAAACATTGTTCTTCTGGAACACTGTATTTTGAAAGCCTCTGTTCTTCTCTCATCCGTATGAAAATGCATTGTATCATAATTTGTTCCTTCTTTACAGATATCAGCCCTACAATTGATGTAATACAAGTGGAGGAGTTCATCAAGAGAGAAGAAGATGATGATGGAAATAACGAATCTGTTAGACAAACTGATGTTATTGAGCAGAAGGGGAGGAGCAGAACCATTGAGTGTAAGTTCATTTTTATTTGAATTTACAGTGGTTCACAATTTTGTTATAATTAAGATCAGGATAAGGAAATGCATTATCTCAAGTTCATGATGAGGCAGAGAAGGAAGAAGAAATTAGTGATAATGAACTAAGACATTCTTCAAATTAACAAACCATGCATTAAAGCATTCACTGCAGGAGTTGGAGGGGACATAACCATTGAATGGAAGTATATTTTTATTGGAGTTTATAGTGGTACACACTTTTTTATAATTTAAATGATGACTCGGCAATGCAAATTTACTCTGTATTTGCAGTTATTGATTCTACAATGGAGGAGGAAGGGATGGTGGAGGACGAGGAGGAAGAGCAGGAAGAATTTGTTGAAGATTAATTTGACAATTTTATCAGTAAATTATACTAAAGTGATAAATGTCATGTGATAGCGATTTACACGTATACATATGACGGTAAAATCGCGTATATAAGGTATAAAACGGCAATGCACTGGTGGAGTTGTCATTTGTACTCAGGTGAATTATGTGAAAAAGTTTCGAAATGATTATGGCAGCACGACGGTAATTACCAGACTCTGAACGAGGAATAGTATTTGGGGCTAGACGCATAAGGCATTACATTTTGGAAATCGTTAGGGAATTCAATATTCTGGGACCCACAATGTCCAGAGTGCGCCGAGAATATTAAATTTAAGGCAATACCTTTCAACACGGACATTTCCGTGTCGACGACCTTCACTTAACGACTGAGAGTAGCGGCGTTTGCTTAGAGTTATCAGTGGTAACAGATAAGTAACACTGTGTGAAATAACCGCAGGAATCAATATGGGAAGTAGCAAGAAAGTATCCTTTAACACAGTGCGGTGAAATGGTGCGTTAATGGGCAAGATCAGCAGGTGATCGATACCGAGTGCTTCCGCTAACAGCACGGCTTAACCTGCACCGCCTATCCTGGGCTCGTGACCATTTCACTTGAATCCTAGAGTACTGGAAAACCGTAGCCTGGTCAGATGAGTCCCGATTTCAGTTAGTAAGAGCTGATGGTAGGATCCGAGTGTGACGCAGACCCGCTCGAAGCCACTGACCCAATTATTCAGCGAGGTTCGTTCTGGCTCTGTAATTGTGTGGGCTGTGTTTATATTGAATTTACTGGGTCCTCTCGTTCCACTGAACCGATCGTTGATTGGAAATGGCTAGACTATGTTGGGCTGCTTGGAGACCATTTGCAACCATTCATGGACTTCATGTTCCCAAACAACGATGGAATATTTATTCAGGACAATTATTGGAAATCCTGCACCAGCAACACTTTCACAGTTATGGACGGTTATAGAGACAGCAGGGCTGAATATTTCTGTTGGCGACTTCCAACGACTTGCTGAATCCATGACATTTAAAGTTGCTACATTACATCTGGCAAAAGGAGGTCCGACACAATATTGTTAGGTATCCCATGACATTCCTTGGCTCTGAGCACTATGGGACTTAACATTTATGATCATCAGTCCCCTAGAACTTAGAACTACTTAAACCTAACTAACCTAAGGACATCACACAACACCCAGTCATCACGAGGCAGAGAAATGACATTCCTTATCTCAGTGTAATAGAGCATGGATTAGAGCATTCAGTAGAAGAGGAGTAGTAGCAGGGGAGCAGAAAGTCTGAATGTAATGTTTCTATAATAAATTTTTTGTCTATAGTATTTTTTGTTCGGTGTTTTTCTTGTCCTTTCATTCTCTCTGTAATAAACTATAAAGATGTGGCATATGTGGAAAAATTTTGTGCACACACATGAGAGATGGCATTTAATGACGAGGTATAGGTGGAAAAAGAGAGAGAGAGAGAGAGAGAGAGAGAGACAGAGACAGAGACAGAGAAAGTTCGAGATCATGCTTCTCCCTCTCCCTCTCCCTGTAGCAGCTGAAGCCATTAATGTGTCAATGGCTACTGAGAGAGAAATGCATCTTATCCTGCAGCGCCCTGCAGCTCAGTGGAGTTACCAAACACTGCTGACTTGTCGAGGTCTTTACATTAGTGAAGCTGTTTCTCTTCAGTCTTCAAACTGTACTCTCTCTCTCTCTCTCTCTCTCTCTCTCTCTCTCTGTCTCCCTCCCTCGGTACGCGCGAGTGCGGGTGTGTGTGTGTGTGTGTGTGTGTGTGTGTGTGTGTGTATTTTTCTGTGTGTGTGTTTGTGTCTCACTAACTAAAAAGCTCGAGTGCTCGTACTTTTTCTAACGTGCAGCAAAAAGGTGAGTGTTAACTAATGGGGGTGTTAGCTACTTGGGGACATATCAGCAAATGGTGGAGGTATTAACTACTGGGGGCTGCGGCAGTCGCTGGGCGACGTGTCAGCTACCAGTGGTATTTCTGTAATGGCGTGAGGCCATAGATGAGAGATGAAATTTAATGGTGAGGGGGAGGTGTAGATGGTGAAAGAGAGTAAGAGAGAGAGAGAGAGAGAGAGAGAGAGAGAGAGAGAGTGAGATGAAATTTACTGCAGTGTATAAATATAGAAATGATGTGGCGCATGACAAAATATGTTGTTTAGCACACACACACGCACACACACACACACACACACACACACACACACACACACACACACACGTGTGGGTGTGTGGGTGTGTGTGGGAGGCTGCACATGTGTGCAGTTCATAGACAAATATCTTATGCTGCTTTACGTAAATAGATTGACTATCTTAAAGTAATATTATGACGATTAAATACAGAGGAAATGTGTGTATTTGCAATTTAGAGGAAAATATACCATAATGTAAGTATCTTCGACTTTCAAGTGAATGATTCAAAAACAATGCGTACCTTTTAACCTGGCGTCATTTTTACACAATTGAAGTGAAGTTTCCATTTACATTCGGAATGGCTGCCTCGTCTTAGTACTTCGCTGCTGTTAGGTTCAAAAATGGTTCATATGGCTCGAAGCACTGTGAGACTTAACATCTGAGGTCATCAATTTCCTATACTTAGAACTACTTAAACCTAACTAACCTAAGCACATCACACACATCCATGCCCGAGGCAGAATTCGAACCTGCGACCATAGCAGCAACGCGGTTCCGGACTGAAGCGCCTAGAACCGCTGGGCCACAGCGGCCTGCTGCAGTTAGGTGGAGAGAGAGAATGAAAGGGGGAAAGGGAGTTCAAAGCACAAGTGAGCTACTTCCGCCATACTGGATTCTTTCGATTTCCTACTAGCAGAACTGTGTTAACGCCAACAGCTTTGCCACAAGTGTAACACCGGCTCCCATGAGATCACCAAAGTTAAACGCTGTCGTGCTTGGCCAGCACTTGTATGGGTAACTACCCAAGTCTGCCGAGCGCTGTTGGCAAGTGAGGTGCACTCAGCACTTGTAAGGCTCACTGAGGAGCTACTTGAGTGAGAAGTAGCAGCTCCGCTCACGAGAACTGAAAATGGATGGGAGAGTGGTGTGCTGACCACATGCACCTCCATATCTGCAACCAGTGACGCCCCTCGGCTGATTATGACACGGCGATCGGTTGGTACTGTTTGGCCTTCTGAAGCCTGTTCTGAAGCAGACTAGAACAGGGTTCGATCCGCCATTTTGGATTTTAATTGGCTTGAGCGAGTCGGGTGGTGAGCAGGGGTGGACGAGGCTACTGTTGATAAAGCTGATAGTGTCACTGATTAGAGTGCTGATATCACTGATAATGACGACTGGGGCTTGTGACAAAATTTATTCCATTTGTTGCACTTCTTGCATTCCAAAGCGGATCAGAATTTTTGAAGATATACGACTGTTCTCCTGTTGTCTGGCCTACACCTCTTATATGGTTCAACAAAAATATGTACGTCTTTTATTGCTGTTGTTTCATGATGGTCCAGCAACTGCTTTCCATAAAAATATTATAGAAAATGTATCCGTCATGGGTGGGTGATAGCATTAAACTGTAGCTGTAGATGAAGGCATGAGCTGGCGCTTCTTTAAATTTTGTAGCGATGCAAGATAACTCAGGTACCTAAATTTATATAACTGTATCTCTATAAGGAATTTAAAAAAAATACGTCGCATGCTGCATTTGTAGAATATCGGAGATTCAACGTGAATTAGAGATTCGGTTTGTTTACGTCTGATTTTATTTTCTGGCATGACTATTAACAACGACTATACTGATTTCACAGATTTTTTGAAGCTGAAAAAATATGAAAGTATAACAAATGTATTAACTGCACAGCATTCATATACAAACATTAGCAAGAGCAATGCAAGGTAATTGACTACAAGAGACGTCGAAATCGCGGAATCTGATGAGGCATCGGATGTGGACTCTTTGTAAGTTATATCCCGTTATTCGTTTCCCGCTACGTAAGAAACCACGGAACTCTTATCTTATTTATTTTAATTCCTTTCATCCCGTGGTACCAGGAGACTGTCAAAGCCTTGCTGCCTGTTACAAGTTAAACTTAATTTTAATAAAATATGTACCTTCAAAGCCGGTCTAGCGGTTCTAGGCGCTCAGTCCGGAGCCGCGCGACTGCTACGGTCGCAGGTTCGAATCCTGCCTCGGGCATGGATGTGTGTGATGTCCTTAGGTTAGTTAGGTTTAAGTAGTTCTAGGTTCTAGGCGACTGATGACCATAGATGTTAAGTCCCATAGTGCTCAGAGCCATTTGAACCATATACCTTCAAAGAAATACTTGCCTAGTGGTAGAACATATAGAGCTCCGTATTTTACAGTAATATGCGTTCCGTTTTAGACATTCTAAATGGGATACTTCCATCGTAAGTAGCGCCTTCTGTTACAGTATGGACTCGCATTTGTGTAAGTTTAACTGTAGATGTGTAAGGGAAGAGGAGGAGCGAGGCGGTAGAATCATGCACAGTTGTATGGACGAGGATATTGGCAGAAGTAGTCCACCATTTCCGTTCTAAAAAATGAATCAGAGTGGCTGCATAAGGCAGACAACTTTAACAAGTGCTTCCCTCATGTTATGATTATTTTGGTATGAGTCAGTATTGAACGAAAGAAATTGGCAAGTTGAAATGTAGTAATATGGTGTGTTTGGATTCTGCCGACGTGCTGCAGTGGTAGTCCAGTAGTTTGATGTGAGACACCCAGAGGACCGTGTAAGGTCACTTAATTTTGCATACGTCTGAACGTTCTTTGAACATGTGTTCACGAAATTCCAGAGAGTAGTGGCGTCAATAATTTTCAAGTTACATCCTGACACTGCGAGTCAGCTTTTCATTGAAGTAGACTGCTTCCTTTTCCATTCGGAACGGTAACAGTAGAAAACACAAAAGTGACAATGTAGAGCACGTGAGTGATTTCGCGGTGGCCCTCTTCCAATCCTCCAGTTCGAAGATGAGATGCCCATTATCAGTACATAATCAGACAGAGAAGAGGAATTCGTGACATAGCTACCTCAGAAATTAGTTCATATTTTGTGCCCTTGCTTAGCGAAGCGGTTTGGAAGCTGCGTTTTGACAGCGGTAGCAACTAGAAAGCCGGCGCCCACGCTCTGTCTTCCCACGACACGACATGCCCACTCCTGTTGCCTCCCACAAAGCTCTCCCTAGCCGCGAACCGCGGCACTCATTTCCCACGCATTCCGCCTCCGCCTGAAGTACACTAATAATGTAAGTAGTAGCTTCACTACACCAGCCTGCTGGCGGAGGGAGACCAGGCGCACCTACTTCTCCCCTTTCAATTTTCATTCCTAACCTCTGACCTCCTACCAGCTTTCGAGAGTGTATTTTCGTCACGCGTAATAAGTCTAAATTGACTTTCTAGGAATTTTGGATTTTAAAAGTTTTACGAATGGTCGGAAATGAAGGGACAATGACGTCACATTAAAAGAAAAGCAGTAATCATTAATGGACACAAAACTGCAGTGATTTATGAAGGAGCAACTTTAGGGTTAAATGTCTCGACGATGTGCAGGTCGTTACAGGTAGAGTGAAATCCGTCAGGTGTACACATGTGACATCGATTATTCAAGTAAATCTGTCATCAACCCAAAAGTTGGTTTGGACACCACACTCCTTTTACTAGGCATGGTTCTGTCAATGTGATATGCCGTTGCCTTTCTCCGACCTTCGAACTGACTTACCCAGACAGTTTTTTTTTTTTTAATCTTATGGGACTTAACTCCTAAGGTCATCAGTCCCTAAGCTTACACACTACTTAACCTAAATTATCCTAAGGACAAACACACACACCCATGCCCGAAGGAAGACTCGTAACTCCGCCAGGGTCAGCCGCACAGTCTATGACTGCAGCGCCTTTGACCGTTCGGCTAATCCTTCGCGGCACCCAGACAATTATGGAGGGACTTAAGGTCTGATGTGGATTCTGAACTACAGTTCAGCTTGGGATTTTTCGTATTCAGAAACATTATCGGAGGTGAATCAAGTGAAAATTCACAGCCAAAAATTCTGGAACGACCGGCAACCAAAGCTGAGACCGTTAGATTCGTAATCTGGCCGTCTATCACTATGGCATGTAGCAGCTTACATATACACAGGAACGTAACTGAAATATGACATATGGACGTCTTCACTCAAAATGATATGTAATTCACAGAAAATGGATACCTAAACAAAATGTTTGGACTAACCAATCGTCACGATGGGAACAAGAAAAACTTAAAGCATCACAAACACGTGTATCGTGCTTGGCTGAAGTACCATACCGTATTTCTTTAGAAATGAAAACAGCCACATGCCCATCTCTCATTTCTCAGAATGTCCTTAAAAAGTCCAAGTAAGTGAAAAATGAGTATGCTCTTGCACATGTCTAGCAAATGTTCAAACCAACCACTGTTTTCACGCTGCCTTAGCATTGTAAATATTTAGCTGCGACCCCTATGCTAATATTCCATCGTTTGATGCTGTCTTTCTGCTCTACACTTTTGGTCAAAATTGTTTTTCCGCGCCGGTCGAAGCGGCCGAGTGGTTCTAGGCGCTTCAGTTTGGAACCGCGCTACCGCTGCGGTCGCAAGTTCGAATCCTGCCTCGGGCATGGATGCGTGTGATGTCATTAGGTTAATTAGGTATAAGTAGTTCTAAGGTCTAGGGGACTGGTGACCATAGATGATAAGTCCCATAGTGCTCAGAGCCATTTGAACCGTTTGTTTTTCCGCACAATGTCTATGTACACTATGTGATCAAAAGTATCCGGACACCTGGCTGAAAATGAATTACAAGTTCGTGGCACCCACCATCCGAAACATCCAAAAGGTGTTCTATAGTATTCAGGTCAGGACTCTGTGCAGGCCAGTCCATTACAGTAATGTTACTGCGGTTGAACCATTCCGCCACAGGCCGTGTATTATGAACAGGTGCTCGATCGTGTTGAAAGATGTAGTCGCCATCCCCGAATTCCTCTTCAAAAGTGGGAAGCAAGAAGGTGCTTAAATCATCAATGTAGGCCCGTGCTGTGATAGTGCCACGCAAAACAACTAGGGATGCAAGCCTTCTCCATGAACAACACGACCACACCATAACACCACCGCCTCCGAACGTTATTGTTGACACTACACAAGCTGGCAGATGACGTTCACCGGGCATTCACCATACCCATACCCTGCCCTCGGATCGCCACATTGTGTACCATGATCCGTCACTCCACACAACGTTTCTCCACTGTTAAATCGTCCAATATTTATGCTTCTTACACCAAGCAAGGCGTCGTTTGGCATTTACCGGCGTGATGTGTGGCTTATGGGTAGCATCTCGATAATGAAATCCAAGTTTTCTCACCTCCCGCCTGACTGTGATAGTACCTGCAGTGGATCCTGATGCAAATGGAATTTCTGTGTGATGGTCTGGATACATGTTTGCCTATTACACATTACGACCGTCTTCAACTGTCGGCTGTCTCTGTCAGTCAACAGGCGAGGTCGGCCTGTATGCTTTTGTGCTGTATATGTCCCTCCATGTTTCCACTTCCCTATCACATCGAAAACAGTAGACCTAGGGATGGTCAGAAGTGTGGAAATCTCGTGTACAGACGTATGACACAAGTGACACCCAATCATCTAACCACGTTCGAAGTCCATGAGTTCCGCGGAGCTCCCCATTCTGCTCTCTCACGATGTGCAATGACTACTGGGGTCACTGATATGGAGTACGTGGCAGTAGGTAGCAGCACAACGCACCTAATATGAAACAATTATGTTTTGGGGGTGTCTGGATACTTTTGAACACATACTGTATATCCTTCGGTGGACTTCAACGTATGACTGCCGTATAGAAACGTCTATCAAATTCAACATTTGTGAAGTAATTCCTTATTCATTTAAATCTATTCAACCTCCGCTCAGGCTAGTTCGCAGTAAAACAAATGCTTAGAATGACACTGGCAGAAATGTATTATATCACTGACAGATTAGTCTGGTATTTTTTGACCAGAGTAGACTACAAACGCATCGTAATTCAGCAAGAACAGTGACAGAACTCAAAAATGCAAAACTTGAGAAAAATTGAGCATGATAAAAGAACTACGTGTCATGTTACTGTTGAATAGAATATAAAGAAAGTTGCTATCAAAATAATTACTTGAAATTAAGAAGTATCATATAATATTTCAGTGTAATTTGTATAGAATTTTTAAGTCGATTTACCTCAGATATTGCATTTCTAAGTTGTGTCCCTATTCGATATAATCACCTTCTTCTTTCTTTCACCTCCGTTAACAAATGCCTCGCAAATGTAACGCTCCGCTAACACTGCAGTCGTCTGTGTTAAAGAGGCACAATATTACTGTTCGCACATGAATACGCCAAACTCCAAGTGCGCGTTTATGGGTCGCTCCATCCTTAACGTCATCTGAACCGCAGTTGTGCCGCTTCTCGCAACTAGTTCCATCTCTAATGACCTCGTTGTCAACAAAGAGGTAAACCCTAATCTTCATTTCTTTCTATTCCAACTCTGAGACTACCTGTACACAGTGGTATATTTTTCTAATTATGTCCGTAAGCCAAGTTCTGTCCAAGGAAAGCGTGAAGGTTGTTCCTCTCGGTGCTCGTCGAATGCTGCATTTCTGGCGTCGCATTCAAACAGCGTTGATACTTTGCCTTAGTGTCACAGTACTGCTGCCAACAAATTCTCTACAAGTGAAGATGACTGATATCCCGACTCATAAACGATGTCATTTTCGCAATGCAAAATTCTTATCTGAATGAGTGCAGTTTATCGATCTCTTAGACCGAAGCTGAAGCCAGCGTGCGTTTTTTCCGGAAATATTTCCTAAACTATTTATTGCCTCCCCACACCTCTCATGCTAAAGTCCCGTTAGACTTCATGTTTACGGGTGGGGATATCGACAGAGTCGTAGAAAATGATCTCGCCAAATGGAGAAGCCACTAGTCTCCAGAAGCGTGCTTACAGCGTTAGAAGCAGTGCAAACGAAGTACGAGAATGGCTGATTCTTCGACCACCTACACTAGTCAGTCAAAGCTGGTTAAGGGGTTTTACACCTTTAAAGCAAACGAAGTAGTAGATATCTGACTAAAGAGGCCACTCACATTTGAACAACCAGTCATCGCGAAATTGCTGTTATTGTTTTCTAGAGACGAGTTGGAACCTCAACCAATTAAAAGGGGAACTAAGAATGGCAGGAATATTGCAGAAGCAACAGAATTAATGAAGAAGTACAGGGTGGTCAGAAACAGCGTGAAAAGCTCGTAAGGATGTTCCAAAGTAGGTTGTGCTGAAAATAATTGTTCAGAAAGACATTCTATATGTTGCGCCATTTTCGAGGTAATTAGTACTGAGGTTAACCAATCAGCCCTTTGCGCGCGAAAATTCAAGCAGCCCGCCAGATGCAGTTAATGTTAGTTGTTCTCATAGCGTAGATGATAGCACACGGGACTGCTGAGCATTTGAGTCGGGTTCGATCCCTACTGCTGCCCCTGTCCATTTTTTGTACCGCTCTCCTGTTCGGTTTTATGAAACCTATCGAAGAACACGATTAGCAACGCCGTCCCTGGCGGGCCGCTTGAATTTGTGCGCCCAACGCTCTGATTGGCTAACGCGAACGGTAATTAACTCGGAGACGGCGCAACGTATTGAAAAATCTTCTTAACAATTATTTCTCAGCACAACCCACCTTGCATCACTCTTAAATGTTTCAAACTGTTTCTCGCAACCCTGCATAATCCTTGCTAGCAGTTCTTCTCTATTATAAGTACAAAAGATCATAATGCTTTTGCCAGATCACACACCTTAGTTTCAACAACGTAGTGTGGCTGTTATGAGGACGATGACATCAGCAAAGTCTACTCCGACTGCACAAGTCGGCATGATTCCACAAATGTTCTATTGCGGGTAACTGCTAATATTGGGTTGGTGCATAAGTTCGTAGCGTTTATCCGTAAGTTTAATATACACAACAGATATACATACCAGAGACTTAAGTCATCAAAAATATATTCTCCATAACTATTTAAAACAGTTTGCCAACAAGGGATTGTTTTTAGATTCCGCGCTGCGTCGGGTAGCCGCGTGGTGTCAGGCGCCTTGTCACGGTCCGCGCAGCTACCCCCATCGGATGTTCGAGTCCTCCATCGGGCATGTGTGTGTGCTGTCCCTAGTGTAAGTTAGTTTAAGTTAGTTTAATTAGGGTTAAGGCTAGGGACATGACCTCAGGAGTTTGGTCCCATAGAACCTTACCACAAATTTCCAAATTTAGATTCCGCGAATATAGAAATCATGTGGTTTTGGGGCGAAGAACTCGTCGAGCCATGTTCGGAGCGCACTTTCGACCGAAACGGAAGTTCCTTGAAGGTTGTTCGATAGCGAGCAGAAAAGGCGAAAATCTGAGGGCACAAGATCAGGTCACTAAGGTGGGTGCAGAATAAGTTCCCAACGCAGCTCCTGTCAGTCTAGTAGAATGCAGACGGGTGTTCTACATTTAGATCTCGGTGATTACTCTAATATTCACAATAAAGTGTCTGGCAGAGGGTTCAATGAACCACCTTCAAGCAATCTTTCTACCGTTCCACTCTCGAACGGCACGCGGGAAAAACGAGCACTTAAATTTTTCTGTGCGAGCCCTGATTTCTCTTATTTTATCGTGATGATCATTTCTCCCTATGTAGGTGGGTGCCAACAGAATGTTCTCGCAATCGGAGGAGAAAACTGGTGGTTGAAATTTCATGAGAAGATCCCGTCGCAACGAAAAACGCCTTTGTTTCAATGACTGCTACTCCAATTCGCGTATCATCTGTGTGGCACTATCTCCCCTACTTCGCTATAATACAAAACGACCTGCCCTTCTTTTACTTTATCGATGTCATCCGTCAGTCCCATCTGATGCGGATCCCACACCGCACAGCAGGACTCCAGAACGGGGCGGACAAGCGTGTTGTAAGCAGTCTCTTTAGTAGACCTGTTGCACCTTCTAAACGTTGTGCCAATGAATCGCAGTCTTTGGTTGGCTCTACCACAACATTATCTATGTGATCGCTCCTATTTATGATATTTGTAATAGTAATCCCTAAGTATTTAGTTGAATTTACAGTCTTCATATTTGTGTGATTTCTCGCGTAATCGAAATTTTGCTGATTTCTTTTAGTACTCATGTGAATAACTTCACAATGTTCTTTATTCAGGATCAATTGCCACTTTTCGCACCATACAGATATCTTATCTAAAACATTTTGCAATTCGTTTTGGTCATCCGATGACTTTACAAGACGGTAAATGACAGCACCATTTGCAAACAGTCTAAGACGGCTACTGAGATTATTTCCTATGTCGTTAATATAGATCAGGAACAATAGAGGGCCTATAGCACTTCCTTTCGGAACGCCGGATATTATATCTGTTTTACTCGATGACTCTCCGTCTGTTACTACGAACTGTGACCTTTCTGACAGGAAATCACGAATCCAGTCGCACAACTGAGACGATATTCCATAGGCACGCAGTTTGGTTGGAAGACGCTTGTGAGGAGCAGTGTCGAAAGCCTTCTGGAAATCTAAAAATGTGGAATCAATTTGACATCCGGTGTCGATAGCACTCATTACTTGATGAGTGTAAAGAGGTAGTTGTGTTTGCAAGAACGATATTTTCTGAATCCGTGCTGACTCCGTGTCAATAAATCGTTTCCTTCGAGACACTTCATAATGTTCGAATACAATATATGTTCCAAAACCCTACTGCAAATCGACGTTAGTGACATGGACTTGTAATTCAACGGATTACTCCAAGTTCCCTTTTTGGGTATTGGTGTGCCTTGAGCAATTTTCCAGTCTTTAGGTACGGATCTTTCTGTGAGCGAGCGGTTGTATATAATTGCTGAATATGGAGCTATTGTATCAGCATACTCTGAGAGGAACCTGACTGGTATACAATCTAGACCGGAAGCCTTGCTTTTATTAAGTGATTTAAGGTGCTTTGCAACACCGAGGATATCTATTTCTATGTTTCTCATCTTAGCAGTTGTTCTTGACTGGAAATCAGGAATATTTACTTCGTTTTGTTTGGTGAAGGAGTTTCGGAAAATCGCGTTCAATAAGTTTGCTAAAGTGGCACTGTCATCAGTGACTTCACCGTTGTTATCACGCAGTGAAGGTATTGATTGCGTCTTCCCACTGGTGTGCTGTGTGTATGCCCAGAAAATCTTTGCGTTTTCTGCCAGATTTCGAGACAGAGTTTCGTTGTGGATATTATTGAAAGCATCTCGCATTGAAGTACGCACTATATTTCGAAATTCTGCAAAACTCTGCCAATCCTACGTTATCGTGGAGTAGGATCACGTCACGCAGGCTTCCTGGCCGTTGTTTTTTGATTGCGTCTGAAAGACGTCTAAGTAGTTCACAAATGTCAGCAGTGGTGGTCACATCTCGGGAAAGCAATTCGTAGTACACCACACCGTCGCTGTTACAACAGATGCATAACTTTATCTTTTGTGAATGTGCAAACAGATGTGAATGTACGGGGGCTTGCTGCTTGTTTGGGCTCAACACCATTTCTCGTCACCAGTAACGATACAGTATAGGAATGGTCGGTGCTGTACACGAACCAAGTGATGATGAGCAAGTAGAGATGCACATATGCCCAACCGCTGATTTCTGTGGTTTTGGCGTAGAACGTGCGGTACACATACACCCCATTGCATGAAAGTGTCACGCGATGGTTGAATGATCGCAGTTCATCACATCTGCCACCTCTCGAGTACAATGACGTGGATCATTGTGGTTAATGAGTTTAAACGATCTTGATCAGACCCCGAAGGTCTTCCTGAACGTGGAGAGTCTCTAATGTCAAAACTATCCTCCTTAAAACGGGAAAACCATTTACTTGCAGTGCTCTGTTCAATGGTGTTATCCCCATGCACGGCGCAAATGTTTCTGGCTGCCTCCAATGCTGTCAAGTCTCTACTGAACTCAAACAGAATACTGTCGGAAATGTTCCACTTTCTCCACTTAGCACTCAATTTTCTAGCGCCCATAGCTCCACTCACTATCCGACAAAATGACAGTATTTAATCTCAGATAACAACAGTGAACTACAAATAAAAAATGACAATCAATAAATAAATCCGTAGCAACCGGGATATCAACATGCAAAACAAAAACGCAGAACTTACGCACCAACGTAATACAGTTATCCACCACCGAAGCCAGTAACTCTTCATTGTCAGAAAAGAACATACTGATCATTATTTTAAATGTTTTAGTCGGAATAGAAAATCGCCTTTAATATTGAAACGTATATATTGTGTGAAGTAGGTAAGACGTTGGGGAATGTCTGTTTCATGCATTATTTCACTAGTAATTAATACAGGGTGTTACAAAAAGGTACGGCCAAACTTTCAGGAAACCTCACACACAAAGAAAGAAAATATGTTATGTGGACATGTGTCTGGAAACGCTTACTTTCTATGTTAGTGCTCATTTTATTACTTCTCTTCAAATCACATTAATCATGGAATGGAAACACACACAACAGAACGTACCAGCGTGACTTCAAACACTTTGTTACAGGGAATGTTCAAAATGTCCTCCGTTAGCGAGGATACATGCATCCACCCTCCGTCGCATGGAATCCCTGATGCGCTGATGCAGCCCTGGAGAGTGGCGTATTGTATCACAGCCGTCCACAATACGAGCACGAAGAGTCTCTACATTTGGTACCGGGGTTGCGTAGACAATAGCTTTCAAATGCCCCCATAAATGAAAGTCAAGAGGGTTAAGGTCAGGAGAGCGTGGAGGCCATGGAATTGGTCTGCTTCTACCAATCCATCGGTCACCGAATCTGTTGTTGAGAAGCGTACGAAAACTTCGACTGAAACGTGCAGGAGCTCCATCGTGCATGAACCACATGTTGTGTCTACTTGTAAAGGCACATGTTCTAGCAGCACAGGTAGAGTATCCCGTATGAAATCATGATAACGTGCTCCATTGAGCGTAGGTGGAAGAACATACTGACGAAACTAAAATGAGCTCTAACATAGAAATTAAGCGTTTCCGGACACATGTCCACATAACATCTTTTCTTTATTTGAGTGTGAGGAAAGTTTCCCGAAAGTTTGGGCGTACCTTTTGTAACACCCTTTATAATAGCGATGCTTATAAGATACCATATCAGATTTTTTTTTAAAAATTATAAAGGCATACATTGTACGTTCGTTGACTATATTATCAGTTCCGTTCACAGATAAATATCATTCAGCAATGATAATAGTTACTAACACTGAAATTTATTGTGTAAAGTGAAGGAGAGGGAAGGGAGCGGAGAAAGGAAGTATTAACGTGAGCATCATCAGGACTTTACGTGAAATCAGCGGCTACGACTGATAACGTGTGGTGAACTGGGATTCGAACTTGCGCACTTTTGTATATGAGGCAGGTGCGTTAACCGCCGCGCCACCCGGACGCATTGTTCATCGTAGTTCCGCGGATTACTCGGCAGGCCTTTCGCCCGACCCACACTCCCACCTTGCGCCACCTATCCGCATTCCCCGTCCAAGTCCTCCACGCTCGTTACTTTGAGATTCCCGCAGGAAGTCTAACGTGATTGTGCATTCGCACTGAAGGTGCCGGATTCATAGTCCATGGAGTACATGGACGGGGAGAGCGAATACGTGGCGCTAGGTGGCTTGTAAACAAAACCAAGTGATTAAATTCAAACTTGATTTTCATAAACTCTCTCACCGACTTCAATGGACTTTCGGATTCTCGTCGTCTTGGTGTTGCCTTATGAGGGCAATATCGTCCATAATCTGAGCTAACTTTTCACTCCTGTGGTCACTATTTCGTTAAAGACTTCACTTTTCAACCACACACAGGCAAAATTCTAAATGGATAAGATCAGTGAACCTTGGTGGCTAAGAAACGTGGCCATTTCTGCCGATACATCTTGCGGGGAATGTTGGGTTTATATGACGTGTCGCCTGAAAACAACAGTGTGCAGGGTCCTCGTCTTGATGGAGGAACATACCCATTCTTGTAGCCAAAGGAACCTCTTCGAATAATACTTGAAGCTCATATCCAAGAAAGATTAGGTAACGGGCCGTATATGACGATGGAGTAACACTATACGACCAATCAACTGATTGTTTATCATGCGACACCTCACATACACACAGAAGCCTTCTTGAAAATGTCTCCATGTAGAAATGTGGGGTCGGACCACCGACGTGAGTTACGAGTGTCATTGAAACCGGCACGACTGAGATGGATTCCTCAACAAACAGTGTTCATAGGTTTACTCGTCAATTTCTACCACCCAGCCACAAAATCCCAATCGTATACCTTCATTTTCTTATCTATCGTGATAAATCCACTGTAAACCATGAGGACACATACCATTCATAAGCAGAGTCCGCAGTATTCTTATAAAAAAGGTGTCTCAAAACTACAACCACAGATACAATTATCGAGAAAGTGAGCAATATGGTACTGGACAACATTCTCATGTCGTTCAGTATTTAATGCGTCAGATATTTTATTCAACCTATATTTACATGGCATTTTCATTGAAATAATCCTTTTCGTCTTAGTTCTGAATCAAACAATAACAACTGTCATCTATGGAAACCAACCGAGATACTCTGTTGTTGCACTGTTTTAAAATATTTGATCTCACAAAAATTTCACAGTCATTCATATTTATCTTTGTATCTGACAATAGCGCAAAAGCCGAAAACCACTTAACCTTTTCATACGCAAGTGATTTTCTTCGTTGATTTGTTTCTTTGGATAAAACGTGGGTCCACCAATTCACGGCAAAAGCGAGACATCGATCACAACAGTGAATCGGAACCAATGAACCTACTCATACCAGAGTAATGGCGACTTCCTTATCAGGGAAGGCTATGACGAACCTGATTTTTCACTGATTACAATGAGAACCTTTAAAAAATAACTGGCAAATGTCACGAACGTTTTATGCATCAAAGGGATGAAAAATGACGTTAAAAGAGGATTTGATTTCAAAGGTAGTATTACTGTCTTTCAACACCATAGCACACTGGTCCACGAAGTTACCCTGAGTGTGTAGAAACAGAAATTTGAAGTATGAAATGTTGGATCATTCACCCCCTTTCATCAGATTGAGACCCTCTGATTCCTACCTTTTCTCACAGCTTTAGAATTTTGTGGTTGGGAATGGTTTTAAAATCAATGAAGAACTTATGGCTGTCGTGGATTAATATTTCGGTTTTTTCCTGAGCCACACTTAGATGTGTAGCCTACTGGATGGTGAAACCGAAGCTTATTGGCGTAAGAGAAGCTAAGTCAACGAATAATCCTTTAAGCCCTTCTAAAAAAAAAAAAAAAAAAAAAAAAAAAAAAAAAAAAAAAAAACCTCTGTCTTTGAAAGGCATACCAAGAAATTTTCTTCTTGTCCTCGCAAATGTTAATTTATTAATCTATCTCATTTTTAAATAAGCAAATCGTAGTTTGCTTGCACAAATATTTGAAGATGAATCCAGTAGCTTGCAGAGTTTCTCGTAGCAATGTGAGGACTTCAAGAAGTCGCCCCATGCTAAGACAATTGTCAACAATACACGTTTCGGATATCCTTCAGAGACATTTCTGCTGCGGTGCGAATAGCCGGCGCATAACAGTATGGCAGTGAAAGGACGAGCTAACTGGAAACGTACTCGAAATCTGAAGTACGCTCGACAATACGATCCTTGTGGGCAAAACGTCGAAATTTCACACATTTCCACCGTAATTCTGACAACATATGGCCCAAACGCACTACCGCGTCCAGCAGTAGTGAAATCGAGCCAACGAGTTGACGAAAGCCGTACGTACACGTTTGATGTCGATCTTGAAAGAAGGCCATCAACATCGACCACAGAGGGTAATGTCTAGGCAATCGTGGAACAACATTTGGAGAGGAAAGAGATTTTCCAGCCATGAGGATGATCACATAGCGATTTTCGAATGGCTCCGTAATCAAGAGGTTTATTTCTGTCATCGAAGACTTGAACGATTCAAAGAACCTTCCGATCCTTGAGATATTGCCATAAATACTGTTTCTGGGTGTCAGAGTAGTTAATGCAACTGCCTACTGAGCAGGAGATTACGAGTTTGAATACCGGTCCGGCACACGTTTTCACTCGTTGCCACTCATTCTGCATAAAGTCCCGATGCAGCTGACATCAGTAGTTCCTTCCCTTTCCTTTCTCCCCCTCCACTTTCAGTTTACATTATACGTATCACAGCTGCCGATTCTGTGTGGTGTCTGTTACTTTCGGAAATGGCCGAAAGAACAGACGGGAGAAATTGGAGCAATAGTTATAGTATCAGGATTAACAAAATGATTTCTCCTATTCAATATTAACCTATTCATAACTGGGTTTGGAATTACTGCATTTATAGGATATGTTTTACCTTGACGTCAAATATCATTCTGAGGTGCAACAGTAATTACTAATTTGTTATCAGCAATTCCATATTTAGGAACAGACACCGGCAACTGAAATTTGTATCAAATGTTACAATATTGTTTATTTTTAGATGCGCATTTCCCTTAAACTACAAAGATAACTTTATTTTGAAAAATGGCTTCAATTACGGGAATATTCTCTTGAGAACATACACTCCACTGAACTTCAAAATTGTCCAGGTGAAATTCTATATACAGAGAAGCAATGCATGATCACGAATGAAAGTCTAACGATACAAACTTGTAACTGTTTCTGTATGAAAGACGGATAGCCGTTAAATACTGCACATTCATTTACAACTGCTCTACATTACTAACGGCAGACAGCAGCGTTTTGAGAGAGACTGACTGCTTTTTGCGTTGTTAAGATCCGGAAGTGGGATGGACGCCAGCGTTTGACGAGTCCAATGTGGTTTCTAGGCTGCAAACAGGTAACTCGGGGCTGGATAGATTCCCAGTTTTCGCCATAGTACACATATATCTTTAACTGTTACGAATAAGACAGCGACGAAATCTTATTTCGTTCTGATAAACGACTGAAATCGTTTATATCAAAACAATCTAACGAAAAATAACTTCCTGGTTTCTCTTCCTACCCATTTGTTCAAAATTTAACGTTTCTTCAGTGTTGTGGGCGACGCGGACCAGTAGAAATGAGACGAGAAAAAATACTTGTGGTCCATTATACAGGATATTTCAGAACGACGTTTTAAAAATCTGGGGACAGCTTTCTTACGCCACAACAACAGAAAAGCCCAGTAAACGCTAGCTCTAAAACGCATATCTTAAGAGCTATAAGCACTGGTTCGTTCTCAATACTGCGGATCACTTCTCTTCTTCGGCAACCTCTTTGCTTTCCATATTTTGGGAGGAGGTAGAATGGAATAAAAGAATGAAAATGATCAGTAAACATGAGCTTCAGAGAGCGCACCGTAAGAGTTACGAGCACTTGTTTAGTAGAATAGATGTGTTTCACAGTAACGAAGATGGCAAGTTTTCATAGCTCTTAAAGTATGCACTGTAGAGCCCATGTTTACTGGATATATTTTTCGTGTTCTTGTCCGTAGCACGTCCTCCAAAAATGTGGAAAGGAAACAGCTTGCAGTAGAAGAGGCGTGTTTCACAGTACCGAGGATGAACAAGTGCTCGTAACTCTTAAGGTATGCCTCTTACATCCCATGTTTACTGGCCATGTTTGTCTTGTTTTGATGTGAGGAATCTATCCCCAAGTTTTTAAAACGTTGTTCTTAAGCACCCTGTGTACGTACTATGTGACAGGGAAGTATAATTTTAATACCTCAAGTTTATATTAATGACCCGCTTAGTTGAGAGTGAAACAGTTAACGCCTTGTATCAATAGCTTGTGTTGAGGCCCAGAACAGCCCAAAGTCAATTACGTATCAGTCACAGTATTGTGTTGCTTTTAACACTATTTAACCAGGAGGATGTTCAAGAAGTCAGTTGCACACTATAACAGACAATTTTGTAGACCGCTGCACTACACTCAGGAATGGCTTAAGTACATGACACTATTTTGCAACAAAGTCACTGAGTATGCGTAAACAAAGATAGGAAAGTTCTATGAATCGTTCCATTCTTCGACGATAGAACTCTGTCCCTTGATCAAGCAGCCATTCGACAATCGCCGTGTAATCGTCATCGTCGCTGGAAATACTCTTTCCCCTGCGAACGTTCTTCCTTGATTTCCTAGACATTGCCCTCTGTGGTCGATGTTGATGGTCTTCTTTCACGATCGATATCACCCGGATCTGTGCGGCTTTGGTCAAATCGTTGGCTCGATTTCACTGCTGCTGGACGCGATAGTGCGTTTGGGCTATATACTGCCAGAATTTTACAATGAATATATGTAAAATTTCGACCTTTGGCACACAAGAATCGTACTGTCCAGCGTACGTTTCCAGTCAGCGCGTCCTTTCACTGCCACACTGGTATGGTCCTGCTATTCACGCCACAGCAGAAACGTCTCTGCAGGATACCCGGAACGTGCATTGTTGCGCAATTGTCTTAACATGGAATGACTTGCATAACTTACTTGCTGAAGTCCTCACATACTACGAAAAGCTCTGCAGGTTACTGGATTCATCTTAAAATGTTTGTGCAAGCAAAGTACGATTTGCTTATTCAAAAATCAGATAGTTTAGTACATTAACATTTACGAGGACAAGAAGAAAATTTCCCGGTGTGTCTGTGAAAGACAGTGTTTTCTTGTAGTTAAGAAATGTTCATTTGTTGACTTGGCTCCTCTTACGCCAATGAACTTGAGTGTCTCCATCCAGTACGCCACACACCTAATTGTGATTCAGAAAAAAATGAGAAATTTTCATCTACAACAGCCATAAGTTCTTCATTGGGTTCAAAACCATTCTAAGCCACAAAATTCTAAAGCTGTGAGTAGAGGTAGGAATCAGAGGGTCTCAATCTGATGAATGGCGGTGGACGATCAAACATTTCATACTTCAAATCCCTCAGTTTTTACACACTCAGGGTAACTTTATGGGCCAGTGTACTATGCTGAAGGAACATGGTAATACTCCTTTTGGAATCAAAGCCTCTTTTAACGCCAGTTTTCATCCCTTTGTTGCATAAAACTTTCGTGGCATTTACCAGTTATTTTTACTTCTTCGCATCGTACTCAGTAGAAGATCAGCGTCATCACAGCCTACCCTGATAATGAAGTGACCATAACTTCTATCTGTGCATGTTCACTGACTTTCATTCACTGTTGTGACTGATGTCTCGCTCCTGCCGTGAATTTGGGGACGCACGTTTTATCCACCGGAACAAATCAACCAACAAAATCACTTGCGGATTAGAAAATAAACCGGTTTTTAGCATATATGCTATCATCACATTGAAAGATAAATATGTGTGGTTGTGAAATGTTTATGACACAAAAAATTTTAAAATAGTGCAGTTACAGAGTATCTCGGTAGGTTTCCAAAGATGACATTTGATATTGTTTGATTTAGGTCTGAAACATAAAAGATTATTTCAATGAAAATGCCTTGTAAACATAGGTTATCTTGCAAGCCGTCGCTTGCTTGAATCATAAATATATGACCGAGTGTTGTTAGTTATGTACAGAGAAAAGTATTGTCTTCTCAGTAACCTTCAAATCGTGGGAAACACCATTAATTGTTATGTGTGAAATTTGTGAATTTACTCATGGCACTTTTGTTGCCTACGTCTGCGATCACTTTCAGAACTCATATTAATAACCAAATTAATTAATTTAAAAATTTGAATCTTGAATTGCTGGTGTACCCATGTATCACCACAATAAAATAATTATCAAATTAATTAATTTAACAAGATTGAACCTTGAGTTGAAGGTATACCCATGTATCACCACAATAAAATAAACACAATGAGGTATGAATGAGAAAAGTGGCGTATTTAACTTTACAAAACTAACGACAAGTTAGCTGAGTGGTCAGCGCGGCGGTCACGCCAAGGGGCCCGATTCGATTCCAGGCTGGGTCGGTGATTTCCTACGCTCAGGGACTGGGTGTTGTGTTGTCCTCATTATCATCTCATTATCATCAGTGGAAGGCAACGGGAAACCACCACTGGAATCACTTCCCTAGACGCTCTTACGGTGGACCTCTGACGAGGCTTCCCCCATGACAAGACCTGCAGTAAGGCCGAACACAAAGTTTTTTATAACTACGACGAGCTGACAAATCTTAAAATACAAAATGACAAACACAAATCAGAAAAGAGATGATGCTTGATTGACAAATCATTCGTTAGGGTGGAAACTATACAAATTCTTCCTTGCATTAATCCCTTTTACAAAGCAATCTAACTTCGTCTACTTGAATTCACTGTGAAGCCCAGTTCTATTCAAATGGAATCAACTACGACCAAGTACATCACAAACTATGGTTCACGGAGAACAGGAAGTCATGCATATCATTTAACAACCCTGCACATGTGCAACAATACTTTATCCCTTTCAACCTGATTAAGGTGGCACCGAAAGCGGCGCGCTGTGGACGAGTAGCGGCACACTGTGGCAGCTGTAATGTTCTGACGCGTCCACGAAAATTTCCAAACTACGCGCACTGGCTATTAGAACGCGGGAAACTTACCTAACAGACCCCTGAAATCCCGAAAGATCTCAGTGTGAGGTTGTCCCCTCCGCTGGCCTGGCCAAACAAATTTCACTCACAGGTACAACGATGCGTACAGGAATTGTTAGACGTCAGACAGCCGACTCAGAACGAATAAGTTCACCCTCATGACACACGATATGGTCGAGATGGCATGCAGTTCCACTGTTGGTAGAGCTGGAAACTGTCATTGGTTCTTAGTCCACCACAAATTTCAGACCACAAGTCTCACCCAAATTGAAAGACCTGAAGCTCTGCACCAGGGGAGGACCAGAAGACGAAAAAGGCAAAGAATCATAGCCACTTTCCATTAAGCATGGGTACGAGAACCAGATTAGCAAAAACAAAACCGCTTCACACTGTACAGACCAATCGAACCATCCTCTACTCATTGAATCTCCGCCGGCCGGAGTGGCCGAGCGGTTAAAGGCGCTGCGGCCTGGAACCGCACGACCGCTACGGTCGCAGGTTCGAATCCTGCCTCGGGCATGAATGTGTGTGATGTCCTTAGGTTAGTTAGGTTTAAGTAGTTCTAAGTTCTAGGGGACTTATGACCACAGCAGTTGAGTCCCATAGTGCTCAGAGCCATTGAATCTCCCCTCTTGACTGTTCTGTTGGCCTGGTAACCAATCCAGACACAAGGCCAGGGTTTCCTCGCTGCGGGAGCAAGCCTTTGCTTTGCATATCCTGAGAGGAGCAATCAGCGACTCAGAATCTCTTTTGGTTGAAAAAAGATGATTTTAGACTAGAGAGGCGACGTTCTCACGGTAAGAACGGCCACGTTCGCCAAAAATCGCCTGTCTAGAGGGGACAACAGTCCCTCATATACAGAGATGGTTCAAATGGCTCTGAGCACTATGGGACTTAACATCTATGGTCATCAGTCCCCTAGAACTTAGAACTACTTAAACCTAACTAACCTAGGGACATCACACAACACCCAGTCATCACGAGGCTGAGAAAATCCCTGACCCCGCCGAGAATCGAACCCAGGAACCCGGGCGCGGGAAGCGAGAACGCTACCGCACAACCACGAGCTGCGGACATATACATAGAGATCTCATTTTTCCAGGCTGACCATATCCAATTTGTGAAAGAATTTTTTAAGCTTGAGAGGTGGGATGAGCCCCCTCTCATATTTCTATCTTACTCCGAGTAATTCGATTTTCCTCTCAAATTGCATGCAGTGAAAAGTTGCTATTCCTTCACACTCGGACTTCCCATGCAGCGTCTCTCGTCACCCGGGTGATCTGGTGACAGGCGGGTTCTGCTGAGCTTGAGAGGGCTAAGCCGACGGGTGTGAGGGAGTCAAGTGGATGCTTTCCAGACGCCGACATTGTCATAAGAGCGGGAGCAACACGCCCACTGGGGCCTGAAGGAGCGGCTGGGGTTAGAGATTCCGTTACTTCGCAGAAACTTAGTGGAAACGCTTTCTGACGGGCTACCATCGAGGCATGGGAATCACTTGTGTTTCCAGACAGTTCAAATGGTTCAAATGGCTCTGAGCACTATGGGACTTATCTTCTAAGGTCATCAGTCCCCTAGAACTTAGAACTACTTAAACCTAACTAACCTAAGGACATCACATACATCCATGCCCGAGGCAGGATTCGAACCTGCGTCCGTAGCGGTCGTGCGGTTTCAGACTGTAGCGCCTAGAACCACTCGGCCACCCCGGCCGGCTTTCCAGGCAGTCTTGGCGGGCAAATTCCCGCGTTTTCTGCAAAATCGTAACTGTGATTGGCTTGCTCAGGGCATAGCTCCACGACGTAGCAAAATCGGCGCAGAAATTGGCACCAAGAATCTCCATTGGTGGAGTGGTAGTGCTTCGGCAATAGAGTGGAATTTTCCGCCGGTTTTCAAGTTGCTGATTGGAACGTCTAACCACGGCCACTGTGTTGGGGGCGGGAATGTTCTGCGTACGGTTTGTACGGGTGCTCTTGACAGGGTCGACTGTCGCCTTTCGGTCGGAGTAGGTTACAAGACTGAGCTCTCGCTGCTCTGGACAGCCTGCCTTCCGTTGCCTGTCTAAAATACTTTCATTTAATTGTAACTGTTTGACGAAGTTGCTGAAGTTTCGACTTCAACGGAACTTTCCGAGTACAGTTGGCAATTGAGCGTTCTGCGTACAAGCGGCCTATGTTGTCCGTCTTGAGCAGTTTTGGCTAAAGTTAACTGTATCGGAGTTACTGTGTCACTTCGCTTGTTAAAATCAATCACTGTACCGTGAGTGATTGTGTGGCGAGCCTTCTTCGTCTCCCTCAGTGGCGCATTTGTATTGATAGGAAGTCTTTAGTCTGGAACAACCAGACCGGAATAATTTGTTTCGGGCTATACTCGCGACATTATCATCACCACGACGGGACGTCGAAGCAACCAGCCATCGCTTCCGGTACGCCAGATCGTGTCCTTGCAGTTAAGAATACAGCTTGGTAATGTATGTCCGCAGCACCGGTAGATTAGGGAATTTGCTCTGTGATAACCAGAGCTCAGCAGAGCGCGCCTGTTCCCGTCTTTTCTTAGGTGGTTCTGTCTTGGATGTTCATCGCCTGAGTTCTCACTACTGTAGCAGCAATTAATGTTGGGTTGGCTGGGTGTTTCTCTTAAGATTTGAGTTGCAAGGCATTGGCTCCACATACCACTTCGTCGTAAATGTCACAATCTAGCTTATGGACAACTTCACCTTCACAGCATTTATTTGAGTATCCAATTTGATGTATTGTAAATGTTTCGTGTGTTTTGTTTATTATTATGAGTTTAGTCATAATAAATCAAATTGTTATTTTGGACAGAACTTTCATTCTGTTAATCGGTAGAGCAACCCTTTCATTTCTCACTACGTTAATGAAACTTTCCTTAATTTCTACCCAATTAAATTATTGCAGGTGCCAAACTCTTTTCTACTCCACTTGCAGGGTCGATTACAGTCAGTTCGCGTTTCTTCTTAATCCATGTGCAACAGCAAAAGTCGGAGTTAGGAAAGGGGGGACTTAGAGCATAATTTCCATATGAAGATTCGAGAAGAACCTAGTTTTCAATACACTGCTTGCCCCGGCACCTCGCAAGCTTCCCAGACAATCGTGAGAATGAGACATACGTTTTTAGCGCTCGCTAAAAGAACATGTCGGCTTCATGGCGTCAGGGGAGTTAGTCTTGCCTCCACTAAATGCGTGCATCAGCTGCTCTGTCCTTATCGTTTCAGCTTGTAACCTGAGATTATTTAGAGTTTTATGAGCTGCCCACTGTTTATATAAAAGCTCAGATTACAACAGTCTCTCTTAAATGACTTCCTCCATCCACTTTCCATCAACTGGTCAACTTTACGACATACTGTTGACTGGTCAAGGCAAAATGATTTGCGAACTGGTGCCCTCCTGCTCCGACCCAAAGTGGGAAGAAGGGAGTGCCACGGCTCAAAGACCCTCTACAGGTAAAAACCACAGAACACTGCTTGCCAGAATCAATCTTACAGCCAGGTCACTGGACTCAGCATTTATGGCCCGCAATCCATCACTCTCCCTGTTCCCCGTCGCCTCCACTACGTCCCCTCTGACAAAAGTTCTCTGGAGGCTACACTTGCTGTTATATGAACATTGCCGGCCGGGGTGGCCGAGCGGTTCTAGGCGGTACAGTCTGCAACCGCGCGACCGCTACGGTCGCAGGTTCGAATCCTGCCTCGGGCATGAATGTGTGTGATGTCCTTAGGTTAGTTAGGTTTAAGTAGTCCTAACTGCTCAGAGCCATATGAACATTCTTCCCACAATTTCCCCATGTAAAAAAATCATAAAGTACACATACCAAATGTAGTACTGGGTAAAACCGAGATCATGACCTAAAATATGAAAATTAATCTGACTGTCAGTGTTGTTAAAGCGAGAGAGTGATGTGCCACTTATCAACATAACATATGTGACACATTAAATAATGAACAACATGATATTGTCGTCCAATACCATATTGTTCACTTTCTTGATAATTGCATGGGTGGTTGCAGTTTTGAGACACATTTTCACAAGAATACTGCAGACACTGCATATGCATGACATTTGTCCTTATCGTTTACAATAGATTTATCATCTTAGAGAAGAAAATGAAGGTATGTGATTGGTATTTTGTCGTTGGTTAGTAAAAATTGACGAGTAAACCTAATAGTACTCTTTACATGCAGGTGTCAATAACACTCGTACTCTCATAGCTCACGTCGGAGGTCTGAACCCACATACCTATGTGGAGACATGTGCAAGAAGGCTTCTCTGTAAATGTGTGATGTGATATGATAGACAATCAGTTGATTGGTCCTATAGTGTTACTCCATCGTCTTGTAAGGCCCTTTCATCTATTCTTTCTTAAGGCTTGAGCTACAAGCATTATTTGAAGAGGTTCCTTTGGTTACAAGAATGAAAATGTTGTTCCATCAAGACGAGATCCATGCCCCTTCTAGTCGCCAGGTGACACATAATCTAAACCTAATAGTCCTCGGAAGATGTATCTGCAGAAATTATCATGTTTCTTAGCCACCAGGGTTCGCGGACCTCACTCATTTACATTTTTGCTTGTGTGTGTGTGTGTGTGGTTGGTAGGTGAAGTCTACAACGAAAAGTAAACACAAGAGACGAAAGATCTCCAAGATTTAGAATAATGTTGCCCTCATAAGGGAATACCAAGATGACCTCGGTTGTCAAAGAATCTGAAACTTTATTAAGGTCAGAGGGAGAATTTATGAAAATCAACTTTGAACTTAATCACTAGGCTTTGCATAACACCTCTGTTAGTATTTTATTGGGATACATTCTAGCAGTAGTATCTTCGTAACCCACAAAAATTAATAAATGTTATATGGGATGTTTTATTCGAATTAGTCTTCACTACCACCGCCTAAAATATCCTAAAATATTCTCCCTTAAACACCCTGTATTCATCTCGACGACAGGATAAGCCATGGTTCTCCATCATCTGGTGATCCTATTCTCACAAACCCTTTGCGAAAACACCTTTCTGTAGTGTTCAGAAGCAACAGGAAGGAATATTTCAGCGACGTTAAAAAATTGGATCCAACCTAGCGTGCTCGGGCGGTTTAATTGTTTGAGTCGGCTGCCCGGAATACGTACGATATTGAAGTTGGAATCTCATTCAGGTACAAACTTTCGTGTGTCAAGAAACGCTCAAAACTAATTATGACTGTGATGTGTATACACTCTCTAATTGAACGAAACTCAAACAACATAACTCCTTTAAAAATCCGCATATACAAAATTATTCTGCTGATCGACTTGACAATTGACCTACGTTATTTGGCCGAGCGGTTCTAGGCGCTACAGTCTGGAACGCGCGACCGCTACGGTCGCAGGTTCGAATCCTGCCTCGGACATGGATGTGTGTGATGTCCTTAGGTTAGTTAGGTTTAAGTAGTTCTAAGTTCTAGGGGACTGATGACCTCAGAAGTTAAGTCCCATAGTGCTCAGAGCCATTTGAAAACCACTCACCCGCCCTACTTGCCTTAGTATGCATCTGCAATGTAGTTCATCATTTATCCCCTGATAGTGTATCCTTCTAGCCCGTCACGCTCTAAGTATCAGGAGGGATTGCCTGCTCCATGGTACAAACTACTCGCGTGAGCTTCCACCTGATCTTGTTGTTAACGACCTTCGACTCCACCTTGTGGGCGGAGGGCTAAGACCACCTCTGCAGATCTCCGAAATTTTTCTTCTTAGTCTCACAACAATGAAATTGAGTAAGGTAACACACGTCGAAGTTTTGTTGCTTCTTATACGGTAAATACATTGCCACTGAATGAAGGTACAAGAACGTATGTTGTGCCGCAGGTAAACAGTACATGCCAAATGGTTCAAATGGCTCTGAGCACTATGGGACTTAACATCTAACTAACCTAAGGACATCACACACATCCATGCCCGAGGCAGGATTCGAACCTGCGACTGTAGCGGTCGCGCGGTTCCAGACTGAAGCGCCTAGAACCGCTCGGCCACAACGGCCGACACAGTGTAAGTCACAAGCAAAATTTTTCGTCGGGATGCAAAACCCTAGCTCATTGGATAGTAACATGAGAAGGAAAAATCACTAATTCGAAACTACGATCAGTTATATCATTCTCTTTCCCGAACTTAAGGTGACTGTGGTGATGATGAAATGAACCACCAACGGTCACTCCTTGTTAAATCGACTTTGTACATAGACCATGTCCGCTTTCTGGCACCAGTTTCCATTATCCGATGGCTACTTTCACGTCTTATAAAAAGTTTGACACGTATATGCGCTAAGATGATTTGCTGTAGTACAAAAATGTCCTGATAGATGAGTGTTTCGTAAAATCCGTGCATTCAACATAATTGTTTCTTCGACTGTTAGAGTGGGTCGAGGAGAATTTTCGGGCAGTTTGATGTTTCATCTGGTTTAATGGGGACAAGGAGTTTCAGTTTATGAATGCAGACTTTCCCGGCGGATATTACTGATGAACAGTGTAACTATACCAGTCACACAGGACGCCTTTGGTCCTTATTTAGAATTAGAATGGGAATTCCTGGAGGTAAGACGATGTCCTTTTCAAGGAACATTATTAAGAACTGGCATTTGAAGCTGACCGTAGGATTCTACTGCCGCCAACTTATATTTCACATAAGGACCACCAAGGTAAGATACGATAAATTAACGTTCATAGGGAGACTTACACACTATGTGATCAAAAGTATCCGGACACCTTCCTGAAAATGACTTACAAGTTCGTGGCGCCCTCCATCGGTAATGCAGAAATTCATTAAGGTGTTGATCCACCCTGCCTAGATGACAGCTTCCACTCTCCAAGGCATACGTTTAATCAGGCGCTGGAAGGTTTCTTGGGGAATGGCGGCCCATTCTTCACGGAGTTCTGCACTGAGGAGAGGTATCGATGTCGGTCGGTGAGGACTGACATGAAGTCGGCCTACCAAAACATCCAAAAGGTGTTTTATGGGGTTCAGGTCAGGACTCTGTGCAGGCCAGTCCATTACAGAGATGTAATTATCTTGTTACCACTCCGCCACAGGCCGTGCATTATGAACAGGTGCTCGATCGTGTTGAAAAATGCAATCGCCATCCCCGAATTGCTCGTAAACAGTGGGAAGCAAGAAGGTGCTTAAAACATCAAGTAGGCCTGTGCTGTGGTATTGCCACGCAAAACAAGTAGGGGTGCTAGCGCTCTCCGTGAAAAACATGACCACACCATAAAACCACAGCCTCCGAATTTTACTGTTGGCACAACACACACTGGCAGATGACGTTCACTGTGCATTCGCCATACCCATACCCTGCCATCGGATTGCCATATTGTGTACCATGAATCGTCACTCCACACAACTTTTTTCCACTGTTTAATCGTCCAACGTTTATGCTTCTTACACCAAGCGAGGCGTCGTTTGGCATTTACCGACGTGATGTGTGGCTTATGAGCAGCCGGTTGACCATGAAATCCAAGTTTTCTCACTTCCCGCCTAACTGTCATAGTACTTGCAGTGGATCCTGATGCAGTTTGGAATTCCTGTGTGCTGGTCTAGACAGATGTCTGCCTATTACACATTACGACTCTCTTCAACTGTCGCCTGTGTCTGTCAGTCAACAGACAAGGTTGGTCTGTACGCTTTTGTGCTGTACTTGACCCTCCACGTTTCCACTTCACTATCACATTGGAAACAGTGGACCTAGGGATGTTAAGGAGTGTGAAAATATCGCCACAGACGTATGACACAAGTGACACCCAATCATCTGACCACGTTCGAAGTCCGTGAGTTCCGCGGAGCGCCCCATTCTTTTCTCTCACGGTGTCTAATGACTACAGACGTCGCTGATATGGAGTACCTGACAGTAGGTGGCAGCACAATGCACCTAATAAGAGAAACATATGTCTTTTGTGTTGTGTGGACACTTCTGATCACGTAGTGTTCATTGTAGACTACGAAAGGGAATAACTAGTAGTGGACTAGGACACCCTCAACCACAAACTGTACGATGGCTTGCAAAGTAATCATACAGATGTAAATTTATTCTATATATTATTCTATATATTAAGATGACAATCCATGCATTACAGGCAAAATAAACTCACAGAAGAGTCTTGTCTCTTATTTATGGAGAATACAAAAGATGAAACTACTGCTGTTGAATGTCTCTGTAGAAACCTTCGTATTAGTCCCTTATTTTCTCATTGTAGTCACTTCACGAAGTGTGTGAGTAACGTGTTTGCCCACAATACTTAGAAGAAACCGTATAGAGCTCACCTCTCAACTCCCTTTTCGTCACAGTATCGCTTATCTGCCGGATTCTCACGAATGTTCCAGTCTTCGATATATGGCATTTTAATCCACATGATTTCGTCTAGTAAGACATTGTCCCTGCGAAGTTACAGACCCTAGCTAATTCTCTCGAAATCGCATCACGTTCTGACAGCACTGTTCCATTAGTCAGAAAGCTGACAGATAGAGAGCTGTCACAACGAGAAAAATAACATGCTAATGTACAGGAGGAAATTCATAACCATGCAGAGTATACTTGGACTGCACAAAGTAATTCAGAAGCATAACAGCTGTAATTCATCGATATCGAATGACTGACTACAAAAATCCCTCCTGTACATAATCTAATCTCCTTTATCGTATTCCTGTGATTACCATGCTAGAAATAAGACAGTGTAATGGTGTCCGAGTCTTCGTACACAGCACAGTCTCTCTCTCTCTCTCTCTCTCTCTCTCTCTTTCTCTCTCTTTCTCTCTCTCTCTCTCTCTCTCTCTCTCTCTCTCTCTCTCTCTCTCTCTCTCCCACCCTCTCTCACCTCGTTATTTTTGTAACATACAATTGAATAAAACTATGAACTACAAACACTTCACTAATATCATCTGTTAGAGCACTCAGTAAGATTTTATCACGTCTCCTTTTCCTATATATCGGGAAGCAAATACCGTCTGCATGTTGGCATCAACCATATGCGGTGATCCCATTAAATATACATGTTCTTGTTCACTGGAGCAAGCAACCAGTGATCGAAATCGCTCCCCCGGACCTGTGTAAAGTTTTGTTGCCTGTACTGGAGGAAGACAATATCGACTATCAAATGTCCAAATTTCTACGACCAATACTCTGGATTTTCAGATATCTAGTGTTATGCTTTCTCGTAGAAATGCTGTCTGCGATTCGGAATAATATCTCTCCATTCCACCATACACTTGCGTTGGATCCTATGGAGATGCCTTTGAATGAGTACAACCATAGGTAAATCATGTCCATGGCACTCTCATATCTAGAAATGAGTCGCCCTTTTCGAACCTAACTGCTAAGGACCCCATATAGCAAAACTCCAATGTGGTTTTACAGTCCCTCTCCATCTTGTAACTGTTCTTCAGTCTCTGCCCCGCCCTACATGCAGCTTTTTCCATGTGATCATTCCATTTTAAGTCAGACCTGAGCGGAATTGAGAGAGTGCTGTATCTCAGGATTTCTGCATCTCATGGAGAAAGAGGCTGAACTTAGCTAGGCTGACAGGACCGTGTCCTGAGCACTCAGCAGATACGAGAACATGTTGTCATAGCTCCGCCAACTGTGTACAACGTATAAGGCCAGCGCCAAACAAAGCTTTCTGATGCAACACAAGGTAGTGGGAAAGCCAGTCTGAGCAGATATCATGGTGTTTCTTACTGGAAAAATTAGGAAGACTCCACATCATGTGGGAACTGGAAGAAAAGCAAGCAATTTGCTGCTGTATTGCAACGTGTCTCCAAACTACATACAGATACTACAGTCCAAAAGAGATCTGCAAACCTCAGGATGCATTCAAGTCTGTCAAATAAACTTGTACCATCTAATAGAGAAAAACTATGACCAGTACAACTTCACTCATGTGAACTGGTAGAGAACTCGTGAAGATATTGCTGTGTCCCTCCCTTCTGATAAATCAAAAACAAATACCATCTGCTTGCTGACATTGAGAATATGTGGCAATCCTATTAAATATACAGGTACTGGTCAATGGGCGTAGGTGGCCAGTGATCGAAGTCGCTTGCACAGGCCAGTTGTAGTGGGACGCTAAATTGAAGCGTCACCCATCCACCAGTGTCAGCCCAGTTTGCAGGTGAATATAAGTTAATTTAGTGTTTTTCATGTATTTTTGTAATATTTGTAATAGTTGTGAATTGTCTAAAGTTTGTATTTAATTTTTTATGTTTCATGTACGGAGAGGGCGGCGCAACGAACGGAGACAGCATCTTCACTGCCGGGACGAAAGTTGCTGGCCACTATACGTCGCGGGTCGACAGCCAAAGAGCAACAGAAGATCCTGAAACCGAGTTGTTGCATCGTGCTTCTAAAAACTGGAAAAATAAGAATTTGTAATGTCTCTACAATAATGATGTCATAGAAAGTTTAATCATGTTGTAAATGGTCAGTCCTATCTTGTCAAGGCTCAGGTTCACGTCTATATGTAGGAAGATAATAAACTAGTGGATACTGCTAAAGTTCAAATACGTGTTCCGAGAATTTATTTATGAAGAATTATGTTAATGAATTATTAATTTATTTGACAAGATTATTAATTGTGACAACGTTCATCGCGAGTTTGAATCTGGAAAGTTTATTCAATGTGGTTCTTACATTTCTTAAATCAGATAACTTGCATTAATATAATTTCTGAGAAGAAACAAAACGACATCTAAATTGAAAAAAGTTTGCACAAACAAATTGGACTGAGTGACGTAATTCTGCGCATACGACTCAAATGATGCTGTTTTACAGTTTCGTTCAAGAACCATTCAGAGACAATTCAAAAAGAATTTAAATAATTTTGAAGTGTGTTGTAACTGACGTAGGTGACGAAGTCTGCACATGGTCATATGTCAAAAGAAAATCATTTATACAAAACTTGCGTAGTTACACTACACCGTGGCGACCTTATAAACAGGACTTGGCTGCAACTAAGACACACAGGTACGAAACAAAACATCAAGAGTCCTTCGGAAGTCAACGCGAGTTTTCGTGGAGCCTTCACCAGCCAGCGGCGACTTCGCGGGTGTGGGCATCTGACGGAGCGCAGCCAAGCAGTACCGTCACGCAGTTATTCCACGAGAAGGCGCATCCGTTGGGCAGCAGATGAATGCTGCAAACCCCGACAACCTTTCTCTCCCTAAACTAACAGGCCCAGTACGTCAGCTGGGGGGCTTTCTTCCGGCTGGTATTAGAGGTGTTGCTGAGGGCTTCGCCTGTCGACGGTGGGGCCGGGCGTGGTTGCAGCAAGTGACGTCTCCGGTGTTCGACTCAGCGTCCTGCCGGTTGCAGAAGCGGGGTCGCAGCATCTCAGCGGTTGCATCGACGGCTGTTACTTCTGCAGCCCATAGCAGCACACTGATCACCAAGAACTACAAACTACAATATTAGTGTCCGGTGAGCCTATTTTAAGTTGGAAGTGGAGTGTTGTACATAGGGAGTGTGTTTTATAGGATTGTTGATTACAAGTCTGCCTGTGTAACTAGTTAATATCTTACAATAATGTGGGGAAGTGAAATGTCAGACGAAGAGCAATCTGTGTCCGATAGGAGCATGAGATCCCTTTTTAGGGCGATCGCTAAATTAAAACAATGTAACGAAGAATCTACTGCTAAATTAAAGCAGGAATTAAAACAATCTAACGAAGAATCTACGGCTAAATTAAAACAGGAATTAAAACATTCTAACGAGGAATCTACTGCTAGATTAAAAGAGGAGGTAACAAAATCTACAGACAGGTTACAGGAACATCTTAACGTAACCAGTCGAGAATTAAGTGATAAGATAGAGGCTTCTAAAGTTGAAATGCAGGAAAAACTAGTAGGACTTAGTAATAAGATTGCTGATAATTGTAAAAGGTTAGAAGAACATATCCAGGAATCGCGTGAGGAAAAAGCTCGCATGCGCATCTCCTAAATGGAGTAATGAAAAACGGATTCAATTTGTAATAGGACATTTAGAAGCAGAAGCTGCGGAATGGGCAGTACTGCATAGAACTGAATTTAGGGACTGGCATGATTTTGTTAAGGACTTTAAATAAAATTATTGGTCGAGAGGAAAACAACAACACTTAACTTTAGAGTTGTTAGACCCTCCTCCATATTCTAAACGGTGGGGAGGTTATAGGAATTATTTCGAATGGCATTTAAACCGTGCTAAATTAATTGAAGAACCAATTATGGAAAGTCATCTAATACGAGTCCTAATTAGTTGGTTACCGTATTATGTAAAGGAAAGAATGATAGAAAGGGAATAGTCACAACCTTGCGAATTATTAGGATATTTAGAACAGTTAGATATACTTAATAGAGAACGGGAAGACGAGAAATTTAGATTTGGTAGAAATGACAATCCTCTAAATAATAATAATAATTCAGAACCACGAAAATTTAACAACAACAATCATAGCCGGTTTTGTTATATAAAACGTCAATCTAAAGATAAAGAGAGCCAACAAAATCGTGGTAATAACTCTAAAATTCGGAAATTACACAATAACGATAATGAGATAAATCATCCCCAAGTAATTAATGAAGGTCAAGTTGTAAGTGACGTTATCTTAGAAAGTTCGGAAAACTAGTAAAATCCTTTAGTACGGGTCGACTAAAGGGAACTGTTAGTCAAAATTATATAAGACCCAATTGCAATTTATCGTTAAGCTGCCAAAAGGAAGGTGATTGGCAACAATATTTACTTCAGGAAGACAATCAGATAAGGAAGAATGCAACTTATAGACCCGTTATTAAAGGATATATTAAAGATACCGAAGTAAATATTATAATCGATTCGGGTAGCGAAGTAAGTATTTTATCCAAAGAATTATTTCAACTTATAAGAAAGTATTGGAATTTCCCAACCTTACCTGTAACTGGGGTGAAAATTATAGGAGTTACTGGTAAAAGAAGTCAAAATATTACTGAGGAAGTTTATTTAACTTTTGAAATTTCTAAACAATCGATTGTTCACTCTGTACTTGTCGTAGCCAACTTGAATGTGGCCACAATTTTAGGTACAGATTGGCTGTGAAAATATAAAGCTATACTAGATTTTTAAAGACTCTTCCTTAACCATCCATAAGGAGGCATGTGCTTTTAAAGTGAGGTTTTCTAATAATCAAGTACCTGAAAATTGCTACGAATCCTTACAGATTAAGTACACACAGACCATGAACCTATTAATAGAGTCTAGTGATCTTGAATATGAAGTATACCAATGTGATGCTAGTAATGGTATCGAAACCGAATTGAAAGAAAAATGTTATTCTACGGATTGTCTATCCGAACGAGAAAAGGAAGAGTTGGAATCTTTATTGTTAGAATTTAGAGCCGTCTTCTCAGATGAACCGGGCAGAATCAAAGATTACGTTTGTAAACTTAAGATTAAAGATCAAAAACCATTCTTTAAGAAACCTTATCCTATTCCAGTACAGTTCAAAGAACCGGCTAGTAGAGAAATAAGTAAGATGCTAGAACAAAATATTATCGAACGATCATGTAGTGCTTTTAACAGCCCTTTGTGGATAGTTAAGAAAGCTACTGGTGGGGTACGACTGGTTCTGGATGCTCGTGAATTAAACAAAATTATAGAGATGGAAAGAGACAGACCTATTCCTATGGAGGACGTACTTCTTAAGATTGCTGGTTCTCGTTATATGAGTACAATGGATTTAACTGCTGGCTACCATCAAGTAATATCACACTCGGATTCACGGCAATATACGGATTTTCTTTTTGTAGGCAGATCATATCAGTTCCAAGTTTTACCTTTTGGACTTAATATATCAGTGTCAACTTTCATTAGGGCATTAGATTCTGCTTTGGGTCAGCAATTATTACAAAAGATTATTTTATATGTAGATGATATTTTGGTAGCCACTAAAACGTGGGAAGAACACGTAACGATATTACGGGAGTTGTTTGACCGTTTAATTGACAGAGGAATTACTTTAAAATTATCTAAGTCTTACTTCGGAAAGGAGGAAGTGAGATTTTTGGGGCATATAGTGGACAGTAAAGGTATTAGGCAAGATCCAGCACGTATTGAAGCTATTGCTCGATGCCCCAGTCCTAGAAATCGGAAACAACTGAAATCATTCTTAGGAATGGTAGGATTTCTGAGAAGATTTCTTCCAGGGCAGGATATTGTTAATCCTAAATTACTGGATTTATTAAAAGAGAAATCAGTATGGCTCTGGGAAAAAGAGGAAGAGGAAGTTTTTAATAATATAAAAGGAGCGTTAACAGAAGCTAAAATGTTATACCATCCAGATTTCAATCAGGACTTTCGTATGTGTACGGATGCCTCTGATTATGGTGTATCTTGCGTAATATTCCAAGGTGATCTGACCAATGAAAAGGGATTGTATCAGCCTCTTGGATTCGCTAGTAGAACTTAAATAAACATGAAAGAATATATTTTGTAACCGAGAAGGAAGCTCTCGCAGTGGTATGGGGTTTTCAAAGACTTAGAGGATTATTAATTGGAAGGAAAACAATTGTATATACTGATCATCAGGCTTTAACCTTTTTGAACAGTTGTCGGTTACTTCACCGTAGATTATTACGTTGGGTACTATGCTTGCAAGAATTTCAGTACGAAATTAGGTATATAAAAGGATCTCAAAATGTAGTTTCGGATGCTTTGTCGAGACTTCCAGTAGGAATGGAGAATATTAACATTTCAAAAGAACCAGGAACAAATTACCATGTTTATTTCCTTTTAACTCAGGAGAACGTACGTAAGGTTAAACGGATAGTAACTGTTATTAGATGCAATCAAAGAAATGACGATCAATGTAGGGAACTTATACAAAACCTTAAAAATGGGGACGAAACAGTTAACACCCGGGGTGCGAGGTTATATTTCAACGACTTGTTGTATTGGAAAGCACAGAGGGAACACCAGAGATGGAAAATCTGCATTCCGAAAACTATTGTGTACGAATTAATTACTTATATTCAAGAAGGTTACGGGCATTTTGGAATTCATAAGTGTATTAAACATCTAATGAAGTATTATTATTTCAAAAATATGTCCCGTATTGTGAGAAGTATTATTATGACTTGTGAAACCTGTCAAAAGGTTAAAGTTTATAACAAATCCCAGCGTTATAAATTTATGCTGTAATTTCTCGAGGTCTGTGGGATCTACTGTCACTAGATTTTTTCGGCCCTCTGCCTCGTAGTTCAGGAGGATTTACTTACGTGTTTGTTGTAATGGAATGTTAGTCCAAACATGTGAAGCTATATACTTTGAAACGAGCGAATACAGCAAGCGTTATACGCTGTCTTACTCGAAATTACTTTGTTAACTGGGGCATTCCTAAACGACTTATGTCTGACAACGGTAGTGCCTTTATTAGTCAAAAGTTTCAAGATATGATAAAATAATATGGAATAAAACATATCTTAATTTCGAAATATCACCCTGAAAGTAATTTAGTAGAAAGAGTAATGAAAGAATTAGGACGATTATGCAGAACTTATTGTGCATATAAACATACTCGGTGGGCCAGACTAATGCCTGAATTCGAAAAGATTGTTAAAAATGCTGAACGGAGAATTAAAAGTTATAATCAACAGGCTATAGAACCCTCATTTCAGGTAGGAGATCTTGTATTAGTACGATCTCATCCTAAAAGTTCGAAGATCAATAAGGAATGCAGAAAATTCTTCTTTATCTTTGAAGGTCCATATGTTGTACATAAGATTGTACATCCCAAAGCGTTACTTCTTATGGAACCTTCATCAGGTGTAATTAAAGGATTATATAGTGCCGATCAAATTAAACCCTTCATTCTTAAATAAGTTAATATTTAGTATATGTTACATATGGACGAGCGTTCATAGTTTATTCATGTGAAGTTTTTCGTGATAGTCACGTGTTATTTTAAAGAAATGACAGGAAGTTTAAACAAGTGTTCTACAATAATCTACCAGTACTTCAAAAAGGGAAAGATAACTAAAAGGGGATTTATATGGAAGAAAGTTTTGTTATTAGGTCAGAAGGAATTTTGTATACATTATATTTAATCGGATAGTAGGAACCAAAGGGGATGGTTAATAATTTTAGGGACCATGGCCGTCCAGAGCTATATGGCTCACGAGAACATAGCAGAGTGCCTTTAATAGAGATTTGTAATAGTGTTAATGTAGAACACACCAAACGGGGCTCTCTTGCTTGTTTCTCCTAAATAAATTGCCATTACTCAACAAAGTGTCCGAAGGTAAAGAAAGCCGTGCCGAGATTCTAAAGAAAGGTTTGCTTGATTTCTTCTTGACCTCAGGCATAAATACAGCATAAGGGAAAAGAACGACGTAAAGTAAATAGCACTATTAGTTATTATGAGAAACTTATTAGTAATATACATTTTAGTAAGAATAACTCTAGTAAAAGAATAAAACTGAAACTAACCTATCACAATTTCAACGCTCTGTCCTAATGTAACAACGTTAAAGAACGTACTAAATTATTATTTACCAGCAACTATTAAATGAAAAGGAGTAATCTCCATATATTCGGTTGTGAATTACCATAATAGCACAATTAAAAGTAAATGATAAATAGTCACAACAATATTGTGATAAAAGGATTGAATCTATCTCAGAGCACGGACTTTAGATTACGGAAAATGTGAGAAGAATGTATAATATTAATAGTTAAATAATGTATATAGAAGAAGTTCTATTTTCGGTTAAAACCTGACAAACTGAGCTTGTAGGTGGGGTATGTGGTGGGACGCGAAATTGAAGCGTCACCCATCCACCAGTGTCAGCCCAGTTTGCAGGTGAATATAAGTTAATTTAGTGTTTTTTATGTATTTTTGTAATATTTGTAATAGTTGTGAATTGTCTAAAGTTTGTATTTAATTTTTTATGTTTCATGTACGGAGAGGGCGGCGCAACGAACGGAGACAGCATCTTCACTGCCGGGACGAAAGTTGCTGGCCACTATACGTCGCGGGTCGACAGCCAAAGAGCAACAGAAGATCCTGACACCGAGTTGTTGCATCGTGCTTCTAAAAACCGGAAAAATAAGAATTTGTAATGTTTCTGCAACAATGATGTCATAGAAAGTTTAATTATGTTGTAAATGGTCAGTCCTATCTTGTCAAGGCTCAGGTTCACATCTATATGTAGGAAGATAATAAACTAGTGGATACTGCTAAAGTTCAAATACGTGTTCCGAGAATTTATTTATGAAGAATTATGTTGATGAATTATTAATTTATTTGACAAGATTATTAATTGTGACAACGTTCATCGCGAGTTTGAATGTGGAAACTTTATTCAATGTGATTCTAATACACTCCTGGAAATGGAAAAAAAGAACACATTGACACCGGTGTGTCAGACCCACCATACTTGCTCCGGACACTGCGAGAGGGCTGTACAAGCAATGATCACACGCACGGCACAGCGGACACACCAGGAACCGCGGTGTTGGCTGTCGAATGGCGCTAGCTGCGCAGCATTTGTGCACCGCCGCCGTCAGTGTCAGCCAGTTTGCCGTAGCATACGGAGCTCCATCGCAGTCTTTAACACTGGTAGCATGCCGCGACAGCGTGGACGTGAACCGTATGTGCAGTTGACGGACTTTGAGCGAGGGCGTATAGTGGGCATGCGGGAGGCCGGGTGGACGTACCGGCGAATTGCTCAACACGTGGGGCGTAAGGTCTCCACAGTACATCGATGTTGTCGCCAGTGGTCGGCGGAAGGTGCACGTGCCCGTCGACCTGGGACCGGACCGCAGCGACGCACGGATGCACGCCAAGACCGTAGGATCCTACGCAGTGCCGTAGGGGACCGCACCGCCACTTCCCAGCAAATTAGGGACACTGTTGCTCCTGGGGTATCGGCGAGGACCATTCGCAACCGTCTCCGTGAAGCTGGGCTACGGTCCCGCACACCGTTAGGCCGTCTTCCGCTCACGCCCCAACATCGTGCAGCCCGCCTCCAGTGGTGTCGCGACAGGCGTGAATGGAGGGACGAATGGAGACGTGTCGTCTTCAGCGATGAGAGTCGCTTCTGCCTTGGTGCCAATGATGGTCGTATGCGTGTTTGGCGCCGTGCAGGTGAGCGCCACAATCAGGACTGCATACGACCGAGGCACACAGGGCCAACACCCGGCATCATGGTGTGGGGAGCGATCTCCTACACTGGCCGTACACCAGTGGTGATCGTCGAGGGGACACTGAATAGTGCACGGTACATCCAAACCGTCATCGAACCCATCGTTCTACCATTCCTAGACCGGCAAGGGAACTTGCTGTTCCAACAGGACAATGCACGTCCGCATGTATCCCGTGCCACCCAACGTGCTCTAGAAGGTGTAAGTCAACTACCCTGGCCAGCAAGATCTCCGGATCTGTCCCCCATTGAGCATGTTTGGGACTGGATGAAGCGTCGTCTCACGCGGTCTGCACGTCCAGCCCGAATGCTGATCCAACTGAGGCGCCAGGTGGAAATGGCATGGCAAGCCGTTCCACAGGACTACATCCAGCATCTCTACGATCGTCTCCATGGGAGAATAGCAGCCTGCATTGCTGCGAAAGGTGGATATACACTGTACTAGTGCCGACACTGTGCATGCTCTGTTGCCTGTGTCTATGTGCCTGTGGTTCTGTCAGCGTGATCATGTGATGTATTTGACCCCAGGAATGTGTCAATAAAGTTCCCCCTTCCTGGGACAATGAATTCACGGTGTTCTTATTTCAATTTCCAGGAGTGTATTTCTTAAATCAGATAACTTGCATTAATATAATTTCTGAGAAGAAACCAAACGACGTCTAAATTGAAAAAAGTTTGCACAAACAAATTGGACTGAGTGACGTAATTCTGCGCATACGACTCAAATGATGATGTTTTACAGTTTCGTTCAAGAACCATTCAGAGGCAATTTAAAAAGAATTTAAACAATTTTGGAGTGTGTTGTAACTGACGTAGGTGACGAAGTCTGCACATGGTCATATGTCAAAAGAAAATCATTTATACAAAACTTGCGTCGTTACACTACACAGTGTACAGTTTCATCAGCTGTACTGTGCGAGGACCATGTCTCGCCGACTATCAGTCACAAGAGAGGGTCCCTGTGTTGTTATTTCATAAGCAGTATGATACATTGTTTTTTTCTGCTGTAACGCATCCATGTAGTGTATGACTGCACCTTTGTACACTGTCATAAATTTTCTTGATCCATTATGGCTTCAAGGCCTGTGTCAGGAGCTAAACTGACATTAACACGTTTCGATCCATTGGCTCTCACAGAAAGCTGGACGCGCTTGGTGTAAACTATGCTGCTCCCACAACAAACAGGATGATTGAAATGAAAGATCGAGGCAGTGTTTCTCATTGAAAAAAATTTGGAAGACATAACAATATATGGAAACAGGAAGAGTTTGCAGCATTATGGATTGTTACAAAATAAGTGCACAATGATGGGGTACAGATGTCTAGGTGTTATATATTGAAGACACCGAGAGCACTGATTCCTTATATTGCAGCCATGTGCACGATCACCGTTTTGGTGCTGGCCAACCCCAGAATGTATTAATCTCACCAAGGCTCTCTCCATCTCAAACAAGCTGTATCAGTCACTCATTATGTGGTAATCAACAGCATACCAGTGGATAGATGGAGTGGAAAAGACAACATTGATATGACACAATGTACTGTAATGAGCACCGTAATTGATAGTCCAATCAGTTTTAGCAGTTTTATCAGTTTTTCCGTAATTTCTGTGCTGATCAATGACATGACAGCATTCTTCCTAATTTCTGTATCATCACTAAATCACATCTTCACTACTTTGCTGTACCATATACTAAATTGTGAATGTAGATATATGAGTGTGCAGTACATCCATTGACGGTTAATTCGCGAACATATACACGAAAGTATACCAGACAACATCCTGTACTGAAACAGGTTATTGACATATATCTAGCACTTCGGTCATAGTGCGTAATTTATGATTATGAATGCGCATCTTTCCCTATGTGGATGGGAGTCACAGAGCATTCTCACATTCTTAGGGTAAAGTTGGATACTGAAATATCATCCCGCATTGTCTTTGACCAGCCCTCTCTACAACAATGTCACCGATTTAATTTGCAGCTGGCCAGAAGTAGGATGGTACTATATCCATTACACTCCATATCTCGTGAAGGAACAGAGCGAGCCGAGTTCATAAATGCTGTTCAGTGAAGACTGTTCCACACTGATCTTACTCACAGCACCCTTCCAAGTGAACAAGATCTCTCCAGATGATTGCAAGTCGAGAACGGTAGCAACTCTTATCTGTTGTAAGGTGGCTATAATTTCTCACCTTACAAGCACTCATCTACATACCTTGCCGTGATTTACAACCACAATTAGGCATCATTTGATAGGTTGTACATCGTATATATGAATATTTAAAGAAGACTGACTTTGTCACGTACATCTTGTACATAACTGTTAACACTTTTTGCATGAAAGGTGACGGAGCGTCATTATTATCAAAACGGCGTAAAGAATGATTGCCTATACTAGAAGAGGTTGGAAACCCAGTGGAGATGAAACGGCAGGCGGAACTGAAGCCCTGGGTGGAAGGCCAGCATAGGTGTGTGTGTTGGTCCTGCGTAAACACAGGAAGTAGCAAGACGAACGTTGGGGCACTTGAGCGCTGGAGCACAATAGAGTCGCGGGGAGCCGGTGTTGTAGCGGGACCAAAAGGGTAACCGGGAACTCTGCAAATCTTGGACGCAGCTGTGAGAAACGAGGAAGCGTCACCTCGGAAATCTCGCAGGCTGGGTTATTTCCAAGGATCTTTACTCACAAGCGTGCCATTGTACGAGTATAGGTATTCCCTCGCAAACTTTCCCACTGGACGACAAAAGAGTAAAAATGGTTGCTCGGCGTTCGGAAGAATCTGTAGAGAAGGAGAATATTTCGGGGTTTCGTGAAGATATTTCACCTTCTGCAGTTACTAGGGAGGGGAGCCGAGTCTTGCTGGGAAGCGAGCGGTGGAGAGCAAGGGGTCTTCCATTTTTGAGCGACCGTGTGCGATGGTCGCTCAGTGTCAGCTTTGTTGGTACAGACGGACTTGCTGTCTTTGCTCTCAGGAGAGCTTATAGTTAGAATGGTTAGGCACTGTACTGTTGCGAACTTATACGATTCTGGACTTCGCCTCTGGGTTGGAAGTCGTCGTTGAGTACGCACCTTTCAGTGACTGAGAGCACTTCTTCTGCCTATACTTACGTTAGGACGTTATTTGAACTCCGTCCTTGTGGCTGGGAGTTCGTTTCTCATCTGTATAACACAGAGAGGAGACGACAGTATTAGAGTCTACTAGTCAGAGGACCACCTTCGGCCGACCTAGAGTTTGAAAGAGTTTCATTTTGTGACTGGAGTTCTTCCATCGTCGCAGACGTGTACGAGAACCATCACCCCGACAAACCATCAGATATGGTGATATTGCTAACTGCTTCGGCTTATTAGGGCTATAAAGTTAAACAGCTGTAATCACGCTAGTTTATTTCCACAGAGGTTCCACACCACAGTAGATCATTTTTGAAAGTAGTGTCTTCTAGTGTTTGGCACGTAGATGATGTCAGTCATTTCATGTTATTTATGTTAGATCGCGTGGCCGTAAAAGGGGCAGAGTTGGGCAATTGAGCAGCAATTTTTAGTCAGGAAATGTAGACAACTGTAATATAAATGGCTGTTTTTTAATCCACAATAAATGTATAATAAGAAACAACGTTTATCATTTCGTAGTCTTAGTTGCCTTAATCATTCATGTATGTTGGGTTTGTAATTTATATGTTAAAGAGCATTAAGAGATCCTAAGATCTGCTTCAGGGGGTAGTCAGACAGGGCCAAATCATCATTTTAGCGTTCAATATTTTCCGTTGCACATATGCATTCTACACCCACCTGGAGTAGCACCTTGGACTGTGTGTAGCAGATACGAGAGTGTTGTGATGATATAACAGATGATTAAGAAGAATTGTGTAGTTTATGCATAATGGAGCTCCAGATGGACGGAGTTCGAAGCATTTTACGTAAATCAACTATGCTGTCAGTTCAAAAGTATTGTTCTAGTGTCTGGAGTCAGTACCAAGAAGGTATTGGTGGAGAGAAATGATCATAGAACATAAACACATGCATTGCTAAGGCTACATGGCTCTGCACTTAAACATGCTACAATGTCAAGGCCATGTGGTATCCAAAATATTAGTGCTATGGAGTGCAACGGTCTTAATACTCTAATGTCAGACATAATCGTATATGTATAACATCTGACATACATCCACGCGCCAACTTTTCTGTCCCACTGACTATGGTGACAGACTTCAAGATGGTAAAATTACTTCCTTCCTCACCAAAGAGAAACACACATTCTTTGTGATACATACACTGTGTAGCTTCTCCGAGGTGTATAGTGCCCACTGTTCACATCCAATCACAGTTCAGGACTTATACTATTCTTGCATCAGTCTTATAAAATGATCGTTAGCAAAGCAGCGGTGTCTGACATGTGAAATTCCATGCCATACTGTTCTAACTCCGGAAACAGAACACAGTCTCTTCCATACACATCTGCTAAACAAATGACACAGGGATTGTAGTACCTCACAGACACTGCCACTAACTACAATCACCATAGTTATGAAACTGAAGACTCGATTTATGTGCAAGATGCTGCAGGGAAATGGAGGACGTCGTATAAGTCTTCGTTCGTCTAGAAGATGGTGCTGAAACAGGTTTTCCATCGATGGACATGTTTCATCACACGTACATTGTAAGTCCTCTGCTGACTGCGGTATAAAGGGGTTTGCTGTTAACGATCTTGGGTAGATATGCTCTAAGTCACGCACAGAACCCGTAGTTGTACACCATTTGAACACAGGTTATACCACACAACTGATACACCCTGAAAGAACATGGAAGAATATGTGCGATTAATGACCTGCAGCAACGTCTCTCTCTCTCTAGAATGCATCATGAGTCCACCAGTAAATCATACCTCGTTACAACCTCACCTCAACCGATCACTCCATCCACTTTCTATCATCATTTAACGCTGATCCAAGTCAGTTAGATGCAGACGGCTCTCTTTTACTGGAAAGCATCAAAGACAGCACTCATCTTGAGGGTTTCACTGTTACCTCAATAGACTTACAGCAGAATGTTATTAAAAAAAAACATACAGCAACTGTTCTGTATTTGTTAGCCGATACTGCATGGTTGTTATTGATGGAGACAACAGATAAGCACATTGTAAATACTGTTTGTTAGGGTTTAAAACATCTAAACAGCGCTGCACAGGGTCAAACACGCGATCCATTCTGTAGTTGTATGATGCAGTCCGCCAGATGGTAGTACAACGGTTTTTACCCAAGGACACTTCATAAAAATCTATAAGGTGTTTGCCAATGACTTTGGGGTCACACCTGGGCTCTTGATCCGACATACATAAATTTATTACTTTACGTTTGGTGGTCATCCATGTTAAACATTCTATTGCAGCCGTCTTATCGCTGTCGACGATTCGTGAGAGTACAGCACGTAAGGGATACTGTGACGAAAGTAAAGTTGAGTGATGAGCTGTAGATCCTTTCTTTTAAGTATTGTGAGCAAAAACATTACAACTTCTCACATACGTCTCGCGAAGTGACTTCAGTGAGAAAATTAGGGGTTAGTACGAAGGTTTCCACAGAGAGACAATCAGCAGTGGAAGTTCCGTCTTTTGTTTCCTCAATAAATAAGAGACAACTTTCCTCTGTGAGTTTTGTGTTCCTATAAATACATGGACTGGCACCCTAATAGGCAGAGTAAATTTACATCTATATGCTTACTTCACAAACCATTGGTGGACAGGGTGGGCAGTAGTATATGATTGTTTACTGACGATACCATAGTGTACGGTAAGGTGTCGAATTTGAGTGACTGTAGGAAGATAGAATACGACTTAGATAAACTTTTCGGTTGGTGTGATGAATAGCACCTAGCTCTGAATGTGGAAAAATTTAAGTTAATGCGGATGAGTAGGAAGAAAGAACCTATAGTGTCCTACTTAACACAGTCGAGTAGTTTAAATATCTGGGTCTAATACTGCAAAGCGATATAAGATGGAACGAGCATGTGAGAACTGTGGTAGGGAAGGCGGATGGTCGGCTTCGGTATATTGGGAGAATTTTAGGAAAGAGTGGTTTACCTGTAAAAGAGACCGCGGAGACAGCATATAGGATGCTGGTGCGACCTATTCTTGAATACTGCTTGGGTGTTTGGGATCCGTACCAGGTCGGATTGAAGGAAGACATCGAAGCAATCCAGAGGCGGGCTGCTAAATTTCTTACCGGAAGCTTTGAACGACACGTGTTACGGAGATGCTTCACGAACTCAAATGGGAATCCTTGGAGGGAAGACGACATTCTTTGCGAGAAACACTTTTGAGAAAATTTAGAGAATCAGCATTTGAAACTGCCTGCCGAACGATTCTACTGCCGCCAACATACATTGCGCGTTAGGACTACGAAGATAAGATACGAAAAATTAGGGCTCATACAGAGTCTATAGGTAGTCGTTTTTCCCTCGCTCTATTTGCAAGTGAAACAGGAATGGAATGACTAATAGTTGTACAGGGTACCCTCCGCCACGCATCGTACGGTGGCTTGCAGAGTATCTATGTAGATGTAGATGTAGATGTAGGTGTAAATCGTACGGTGAGTAATGGAGGGTGTCCTGCACCACTACTGGTCATTCCCTTTCCTATTCCACTTGCAAAAACAACGAGGGAAAAAGACAACATGTAAGTCTCCTTATGAGCACTAATTTATCGTATCGTATCTTCGTGGTCCTTATGCGAAATGTACGTTGCGACGTTAGAATCCTTCTGCGGCCAGCTTCAAATGTCAACTATCAATAATGTTCCTCGAAAAGAACGTCGTCTTCCCTCCAGGGATTCCCATTCGACTTCTCGATCATCCGCCCTCAAAACTCAGTCCAAAGGAATCTAGGCTGCCTGCCCGTCTTGCAACTTTGCTATGCTAAGTAGCAGTTTATTCTGTACTCTTTCACTACAATATTGTGAGTAGGACTCGAAAGTTGATGGAAAGTCCTTTTATGCCCCATCTTTATCATATCTGAGTTTGTGCTTCGTCCTTAAAGGACTCGACATCGACGAGATGTTAATCCTCAGACTTCCTTCTTTTTCTAACAATCTTCAGCGTATACTTTAAGGCATTAACAGTCTATCCGTAATTCCAACTGTTATTTGATTCTCCTGAGACTTTCAAACAAAATTTTCTGCGTATTTTTCTGATCGATATTCAAAGCTGTCTCTTTAAAAGTTGATCGAGTTATAATAGATACAACTATGATCAAAATGACATTAAAGCTTGCTGGATGAAGAAATTAATATTGAACTTAGATTTGTTTTTAGTTGTGTTCAGAATTTCACGTTATCGGCAACTAATGGTTTGTACTAAAATGGTAGTAATTTGGTGTGCGTTCTGAGTGACAACATCGACAATGGAAATATACTGCTTTGATTCACAGTGGAGTGTTTAGAAAGACATGCTTTCGCATTTGCTAAGAACTGGAATCCAAAGAACGTCCGGCTTTCGATTTTCCATGGTATTTCTGAACTTCTTTTACACGAATATTAGGGTTGTGCCTTTCAAGCTATCAGTATCGCCGACTTCCCTGACCCTTACCCAGTAGAGGAAGTTCTCCACTTGTAATAACTTCGACGTCATGGAAACTTCTGATTCATTTATCTCACTACCCATGTCCAAAATATGTCATAAGTAAATGTAAATACAGAAAATTAAAACCAGTCTCTTTTTTACACTTTTTCTTTTTTCCATTAACTACGAGACCGAACCGAATTTTTATGCGAAAGCTCTTAAAGTTTTCTGCGTTGAAGGAACTTTATTACCGTTCTGAATCTTTATTCTTTAGGTATACATTTTTTTCCAACATACACGTAGTCACTCTGACGACGAACGCATTTCTCCCAACGGGAGACTAATTTGTTCATACAGTCACTGTACGATGGTACGATGTTTGACTCTGGCGACGGAGCCACAGCGCCACTGCTTGCATCACTTCATCACTATCAAAGTGAAGTCCTCAAAGGCGTTCTTTAAGTTTTAGAAAGCGATGAAAATCGGGCAGGGCCAAGTCGGGACTGTATGGAGGATGATCGGTGACAGTCAACCCAATGCGCCGGATTGTTGTAGACGTCGCAGCGTTCGTGTGTAGTCTAGCATTGTCCTGCTGAAGAAGAGGGTGCTCCATGTGTGGACGAACTCTTCAAATTCGTTCTTCCGATTGCAGCACACTGTTTCCTACGCAGTGACATAATTACGCTACACACCGCCATATTACACGCTACGACCCGGAGTCCTCTAGCGGCAGAGGGCTGCATACATGTAGACAATGTTAATAACGTTTGTTTTATCAAAAAATCTTTAAGAGTTTTCATATAAGAAATCTGGAGGTTTTCGTAGTTTTCGAATCTTATTCGGCTCATCTTCAGATGGGACACACGGAAGTGCCAGGTTTATTTCTACAGCGTGGACATTGTGATGCTGGACACTGGCTTGCGACAATATTGGCGGGCTTCTAATTGATATCCAAAAGGCCACGTCCGCTGTGATTGACAATTGGCCACAAATCACTCATTTTACGCCACGAATATAAATATATACCATCTGTCACCATAAGACTCCAGCATCCAGGATTTGTCGCACAACTCGTGGTGTAGAGCATATGCTGGATGTTGCTGATTTATTGTGACAATTGCAGTTGGTCGCCGCCCTCTCTGCTCAATCTCTGTTGCCCTGTCCTTCATACAATCTTTTAGTATCCCCGCCAGCGGAAATAACGACGGAGTCAGACGAGTTAGAGTGGTTACCGCAGCAGGCTCGTGCGGAAACCTGCCATGGGCGGCACACACCACACGTTGTGTGGACAACCCAGCTGGCGGAGGAGTTTACCTGCGGGGGCCGGGCGGGCCAGTGATTACTTGGAATTCTACCACTGCAGATCCTAGCTCGGGTATTGTGCCTTGTCATGTCCCGAGTGCTCAGCCGTTAGCCATTCCGCCAGCCGCGCACCAGAGTTCCTCCAGAGCTCGTCTTTACGTGGGTTCGAACTCTCTGCTTTCTGCAGATCGACTCGCACTGCGGAGTTCTGTTGCCCGGCTATTATCGAGCAACCGTCGGCCCGTGAACTATCCGCTCCCACTGTCTAGCGAAGCGACGCTGTCACGCCTGTACAGATACTATTAAACTTCTTTTGCTCCCGGCCTTCTGAATTTTGTCCATCAAATATCTCTATATACAGTGACGGAAAAGAAGGAGTTGTGCGACATAATCGCAAGTTGGTAGACGTATTTCTACATCTGAAAATGAATTGTATTTAAATTTCATGCCGATCGTATAAGATTGGCGCTAGTAGCGCCATTATGAGGGTGCAAAATAGATTTCCTTCAATATGCTCTGTAACAGTCTTGAGCATTAGTTACCGTCCAGAATGGACGTGGTGAGTTGTTATTCAAGAACGCCTTTAAGGCGACAAAGACGTCGTTATTCAAGTCTCACTGAATGTGAACGCGGTCGTGTAATTGTGCTACGAGAAGCTGGATGTTCCTTCTGAGATATTGCAGAAAGACTTGGCAGGAAAGTAGCCACTGTACAGTCGTGCTCAAAACTATCCGAACGACCTGAATTTCATTTCGCCTGATTCGCATACAAACCTCATAACGCAGCTGTCTAGCAGGTCATCTAATCGCTCCTGGGTACAGTCGTTTGACTATTGAAAATGGATCCAACAAATCACGACTAGAAAACATTGCTCTGTATCGCAGTAACTCAAGATGTGGAGTAATACCATGATACTACAAATATCTTGGAACACCTTATCACAGATAAGACTGTCCTTAAGGCTTGTAAGCTCACATTCATTACAATAAATGACATACCTGAAATGTTACCACTCTCATTATTACGTCAGATAGGTAATGCACGTAGTAAGATCGTCGTATCCATGACTTCCTCTCCAAAGTAACACATCGTACATATTTTTAACACGAAATAACTTTAAAAATTGAACTTTTTCACGACCTGCTAGTTAAGAATGACACGGCGAACCGTCACGTTCTGCATACGGATCCAAACCCAGGTCATGCAGATTTCGTGAATGACTAGGCATACAGACAGTGATATACCTCGATTTTAGACAGTGTCAGTTAGAAAATATCAACTTTAAATTACATAACGTAAACATTTTTAACGGACGCGAATTCCTACCCAGCATCTAGTGTCCCTGTTAACGAACTACGAGAGATGCTAAATATTACTTCTTCACAAGTAACTTACTTGAAATGTCGTGAGATAAAGCTTTGTGTTGGACAGGGATTCGAACCATGAACCTAATCGGATTGTTATCGAAACACATTCAACTGTGACATATCAGATATTTTGGCAGTAGCAAGATGTTTTAACTGAAATGACGAGACGAAATATTAATTTCATCCTTCCCAGGACTCCAACCCAGCACCTATCGCTTTTATATTCTAGAGAATACGAACGTTAAATATGGGTTTGTTGCAACAGCAGCGACATGTAAGCATTTTTGAATTAGAAATAATATGACGAAGAGTTCAGTGCTGACTGGTAATCGAACCCTACAAATATCGTTGTTGACTACACACAAAGAGACGTCACCTACCGAATTTTTCTCCACCAGCAGCTCGGAATAACATACGTGAACTTACAGTGATCTCTCAAATAATTCTGTGTCTCACTGGGAGTCAAAAACGTCAGATATCGTTAGTGTTGACAACGAATGAAATTAATTTAAAATCAAAATTATTATCCACTAGCAGATAGGTGTTCTCATGCTAGAGCTTGATAATACATAATGATAACTTTAATGCCGGGCCAGTATTCGAACCCACTCACGCGCAGTATGTGGAGATGTTGAGGAATCTGCAGTTTTGAACAAACAACAAATTATAGTCGAGCTGTATTGTCACGAAGGGATCAAATTTCGCGTTAAGGGCGGTCTGAGTTGCATTCCCAGTCCGGAACCAATTTTATCGACATACAGAAGCTCAAATAAATGATGAAATAAGTGTCCTGTGACCCTACATGGCGTTTGTTTCGTCACTAGAAATAAATAAGTAGTATAAAGAAGCTTACTGGTGACAGAGTTTCTACATGTCGCCACTCCTGACTTTATTGTGTTTCAACCTAATGTCTACTTGGTAGAGAAGGAATATCATGTTTATGTGAATTTCGCACCACAATGCCATTATACCTTCTTCACTTGGCGTAGCCAGAAGAGAACAGAATCAGTCTCTCCCTACCAAAAATCATCGGCATAAGTTGGAATCGAACCCAGACCGTGAGTATACAAATGTATCAGCAATCCAAAAGACAACCAAATTCTCTTCCCTGTGGCTCATTTTTCTATTGTAACGCCGTTGCGCCACAGTGGCAGAGAATTGTGACACACTGGTTCCCTGTAGTGGTTGTCAGTGTGTTCAGTACATTAATTTACTCGGTTGACCGAATCGCCATGGACTACCTACCTCTGCTGCCCATTGCATACATTCGACTCTACTTTGTAATCCTCGAAATAAAAGCACGTAACTGCCACCTACACAGAACTGCGAACAGTGTAGGATGCAGAAATTTAAGCAGGAAGTGTTCCTTTCCACTTGAGCTACTCTATTGCGCTATCTGTCTGTTGAAAAAGTCGTGCAGTGCAAAAGAAAAGCTGTGTCTGTCTGTCTCTCAGAAATCTACATCTGGCCATATGCATTATCTCACAACACTGTGGAATGCGGAAGTTCTGGAGGAATTGTTCTTGACTCCTGAAGCTGCTCTGGTTACAGTTCAGCTAGTAGTGTAACGGCAAATCTAGTGCACAATAGACGGCCGGCAGTGGTGGTCTAGCGGTTCTAGGCGCTCAGTCCGGAACCGCGTGACTGCTACGGTCGCAGGTTCGAATCCTGCCTCGGGCATGGATGTGTGTGATGTCCTTCGGTTAGTTAGGTTTAAGTAGTTCTAAGTTCTAGGGGACTGATGACCACAGATGTTAAGTCCCATAGTGCTCAGAGCCATTTGCCAGCACAATAGACAAAACATCGAGAGTTCAAATACATTCACTGCTACATTTTTTAAAACGCAATTCTGCTGTCTGCTGAAGTTATCAATCTAACGGAATTCTGAACATAATTCCCATCACTTCTCAACCCAAAATAGTCGCATGTGGAAAAAGTGCCAACTACTGCGACATTTTATTCTATTCAGGTTTAATAGACGGGTTTGTGCCAACTACTGCGACGTTTTGTTCTTTTCAGGTTTAATAGACGGCCAGGCAGCAGATGCATTTCGAACCTTTTGTAATATGTATGAGGAGAGCGCATCGTGCCAAAATACGTCAGAAAGTATTTTCTACATTAGCTGTCGTGTGGAAGTGGGATTTTATTCTTCTTCAAACCTTGTTTGACAGCTTTAACTCAGAACAAGTTTCTACATGTAATCAATAAACTGCATGTGCACTGTCAGACCGTTATAGATAACATCAGAGAATTCGGATGTGTCGTTGAAGATCAATTTCTCTCTCATGTCTACAATTGTTTAAACAACACTAAAAGAAACCCTACGAAAATTTGCACTGCATTATAAGAAATGAAATAAAACTACCCATGATAACCTTACGACGAAAGTCTGTTTTTATAAACCTGAGTATCTGTACACAAGCGTGCCTCTACCGGACCGAATTAATAAAATACTACTCACTTAGATTTCGATTGGGTCTGTGTTTAATTGGTTTACCGTGTCATACTCAAGAGGTATGCAAATGTAGCATTTTATAAATAAAGTTATGTATTCCTAGAAACCCAAAATTTGCTTGTCAGCAACGGAAAGAGGAATTACCTGTTGTGCAGCATTGTAAGTTTTTCACATCTACACTATGAGCCGAAAGTATTTTCTTGCGTTTTCCTTATCGATGTTTGATCTGACTACTTGTAACTCTTTCAGAGAAGGGATAAAAACATCGCAGTGGGCGAGACTGGAACCGTGAACCAGAACAGACGCTTATTTACATATCAGCATTTTTCCACAGAGCTAGCGAAGTGGTATAAAAGTGGTATTACTGTTACGAGGCCAATAGTGACTAGAACTCGTAAATCGCTATTTAAATGACAAGATTAGTTGGGATTTCCACGTGCAACGACTTTACAGGGACGAAAGCCGTAAATTTACAAACTTTTGTTACACCTGAAGCGATAATAACTCAGATTATTCAATGGAAATGACAGGAAAAATCAAGTGAACTTTGAGGCCTAATTCCGTGCACACCAGGAAGTAACTCGTCGATGACAGAGTTGCAAAACATACCGTGCCTTGTTGCCAAATCTCAGTTACAGTACCAGCAGGAAGAAGATGAACCGATGTGTTTCTACAGAGGGCTGGGAAGTGACCATAGCTGGTATCTCAAAGACGCGGCTGGCACGGCCTGGAATATGTAATGCGTCTGATTCGCACTTCTGTAACTAGGTTTAGGGACTGGAGCGTAGTTACTAATAATACTCAGAACTGACTGTAAACTAAGCATCATAAATCAGTAAGTGTCATAGTTGTTTTTGTATTTCTTTCGTAAGAGTACTCAAAACTAAGAAACTCATTCATGGACGTTTTCGTGCCTGGCCGATAGTCGAGCACAACAAATAAAAATAAAGATCAATGTTTGTGCGTCTGTGTGTGTGTGTGTGTGTGTGTGTGTGTGTGTGTGTGTGTGTGTGTGTGAAGAGAGAGAGAGAGAGAGAGAGAGAGAGAGAAATATAAAAAGGAATGAGAGAGCGAGTAAATGGTATGACTAGCCATGAAGAGTCGTGAATTACCGACATTTTCGCCGATTTCAGTAACCAAATCTAAACATGAAAATAAAAGACCATAGTTTCTGTAATAAATCGGGACTCCTATCAAGACTCTTTCGTCTGATATACCTCCATTCAGAAGTTACAAAGTGTGCATGCATTTAAAGATGAAGCGCATGATGTGAAGTTCTGTGATGGAGATCCGAACCCAACACGTTATCGGATTGTTAACTAAAGAAAATAAAATCTTATGTATCGGTTTTTCTTACCAGCTGCTAGGTGTTTGAATCTAAAATAAGGATACAAGATTTTTTGCACGAGCGACAATCGAACCGCACACCTACCGTCCTTCTTTATCTTCCACGAATATAGCTTAAGTATTAATTGGTTACTCACCAACAGTAATACGTGTGCGTGTTTGACCAGAAATAACGACACCTATTGCGAATGTTGGCAACACATGAACAGACATAAAAAATGCATGTTAATTTTCACTAGCAGGCCGGTGTGCACGTAATGGGGCTTGAAATGAAATTATGAATATTTTTGTACTAGATCAGTATTCGGACGCACATACTTACCTTAGGAGGAGACCTAGAGAAGATTGCAGTCTTGGGAAAAGGAACGAAATGATTGAACTATACTGTTCCGAGAGATTCAGATCCTCGAGAGAGGAGATACGAATTCATATCTGTGGTGTCACCGCCAGACACCACACTTGCTAGGTGGTAGCCTTTAAATCGGCCGCGGTCCGTTAGTATACGTCGGACCCGCGTGTCGCCACTATCAGTGATTGCAGACCGAGCGCCGCCACACGGCAGGTCTATAGAGACTTCCTAGCACTCGCCCCAGTTGTACAACCGACTTTGCTAGCGATGGTTCACTGACAAAATAAGCTCTCATTTGCCGAGACGATAGTTAGCATAGCCTTCAGCTACCGAGCGAGGTGGCGCAGTGGTTAGACACTGGACTCGCATTCGGAAGGACGACGGTTCAATCCCGCGTCCGGCCATCCTGATTTAGGTTTTCCGTGATTTCCCTAAATCACTCCAGGCAAATGCCGGGATGGTTCCTCTGAAAGGGCACGGCCGACTTCCTTCTCCATCCTTCCCTATTCCGATGAGACCGATGACCACGCTGTCTGGTCTCCTTCCCCAAACCAGCCAACCAACCTTCAGATACGTCATGTGCTACGACCTAGCAAGGCGCCATGTTCAGTTACTATCGATATTGTGAATAATGTACAGTCAAGAGCGACGCTCATCATTAATGGATTAAAGTTAAGTATTCCAGCAGCTACGTCCGTTTTTCTAAATTCTAATTTCCTTGTCCTGTTCCAGACCTCACGCCAGCCTGCGTGAGTTAAAACGCGTGCCTTTCGCCTTCCTCTAATAACACGGTGTTGGCTCTCCTGCAAACCCACAACAAAATCACAGTCCAGCACCAAATTTTTCAACGTCTGCATATCAATCAAGTACAAGTAAAATATGTGCCCTGTTCCTTTAAGTGGCTGTCGGTTCATTAAATAAAATAAAACTTTGCTAATGTAAGTAAGTTTACGCTGGCGACAGTATTTCTGTTTACCATGAATTCCGCCTATGTCTTTTCCCAACGCAAACCGGCTCTACCCAGTTGGTAATGAAGTAACGTGATGTTTATTGCGGATTCTGAATTATAACGTCTTTCTCTTGAGGTACCAGAGGTAAAGTAAAACTGTTTTTGACTCTTAAGAGAAAATGCCTGAACCCACGCATTGCACCTGTGATAGTTCGTTCCACCAGACCACTGTGGCCACATTTCCCAGCCCCAGGAGTGTGTTGTAACGGATCATATGTTTAGCTTACAAAATTAGTCACGGTGGAAAAAATGCGAGTCTATTAAATGGTTAAGTAGAAGCAAGATTCTGACGTGGAGATAATGCTATTCTCATGTCAGCAGGATGTAAAGACTCTTCTAGGCATCACAGCCTCGATGTGAAGCCACTTGAAATTTTCACTAATTCAGCAAATTTCTTAGTTCGAGAAAATCCACAGTGAAGAATGAAGTTACCGGATAATTCGATTATTGCCGTCATTATTACTATCATTTTCTTCATACCGCTACTCGAATACGTGTGCTTGAACATCATTGAATGCCTTTTGGTCATTATAGAAGTAGTTGCCCAAGAACAGGTTCTTTCCCTGTCTACGGATTAGTTTTCATATTAATATCAAACATCAGCAAGTACTCGTAGATTACATTAAAACTGAAGTAATTGATGAAGTCGTCACTTGATAACAACAAAGCGCTGTCTTTCTTCATTTACTTGCACCTAGAAATGACTTCTGTAATGTGGGAAAGTATTTCACAGTTGCAAAACCCGCATCCGACCCATTGATTGATCTTACACTTAAAGTCGCTGACCATAAATTCTAGCTCAGAGTGACACCCGTTTAAGTAAGCTAATGTAGCTAAGACTGTTTGACAGTGCTCTTTCTCACTGGAAAATACGCAATTAACCCATGGGGCTCCATAAATACATTGTAACAGTAATTTCTGTGTGTATGCAATGCATACGGATTGTAGAATTTAGTAGTGCTCTCTCTTCCACTTCTGTGGACAATATGCCTCATCTAACCGGGCCCTTTATCTTTACAGGCCCTGGGCAGTGCAACATCATACTGACAACAGCAATGTGTTTTTACTGACAACCTCATTCTTCGTTTTACCTGCTTTTGTAGTCATTTCAATTAAACTACATGACCTTCCAGTGTACGTTTTTTCTCATAATACGCATCGTGTCAATGAAGGTTGTTGCATCAAAGAGAGACCATTTATGTTGTTTAATTTTTCTCCTTTTCTGTTTATGCCAACTTGAAGGCACTACATTCAATTCAGTTCTCTTTATTTTGGTGGAGGGACGCGCAAGTGCCAAAGCACACAAACAAGAGATCCTTAATTTTAATGCCAAGCAGAAGCCACAGTGGTGGCTACATGGCGGCAAAGTGATACATAGCAAGACAACGAGTACGAAGGTCTCGGCTTCGATCCCTTGTCAGTCCCACAAATTTTATCTCCCATTTTACACTCATTTCCCCTCGGGCAGTGTTTGTCGATCTGGAAAGTGCTGAGTTCCACTGTGGTCCGAAAGCCACGCAGGTTCCCCTATTAACTGTCTAGGCAAGTCAATTCAAAGCTCGGAGGAAAGAAATGGCATACCACCTCCAACAGGACCATGCCTATTAAAGCCCTTTGGTGTTCAAACCAATCTTCTAACTAATTACTGCTTTAGTTTATTATGGGTTCCAAAGTTAATGATGTTCAAGTTATTAACATTTTTGTGTTTTGATGCTGCAGCTTTGATACCAGTAAACGTAAGTAACCGGCCGAGCACTCTCACCGTTCGGGTTGTCAAGGTGGTAGACGACGATGCCGTTGACCCTAGTTACAATCTTGTTCATGGCTATGTTTCAGTCGAATACCTCTTTGTGCCTTTCTGTGTATTTCAAGATATACTTTTATTCACTTGGTACGCAATCACATTGATATCTGATAGAACTGTATTTCGCAACATGAATCAGATATGTTTTCCGAGCAATATATCAGACAAAACATCAGTGCAGCGAGATTTCGTTTGTGTGTTACGCATAGTGCAAGAAATATTTGTGTTTTGCCTGCTTCTGTGATAAGTTTCATCCCACTGAATGCGTGCAGGCTCACGAATAGACTATCAGTAATTGGAATTACGCTATAATACACATAAAAAGTGTATGTTTGCATTATATAACCCGATGAAAACAACTGTAAATAGATTATATGCCTACTTGCTTATTACTCGCGCTTCTTGATGCTTTCCTCAAAAAATGAAAAGAAAAATAAAAAGAGAGGAAGAGAGACAGAGAGAGAAAACAGAAATGTATTTCAAATATCAGTTCGATGACGCCATGTTCGTCTCGTGAGGTAAGGCAAGGATAGTTGATAGGAAATATCTCGTTGTACTAGCGATATGTATGGCTACAGGGTTCTCTCTTTTCCCTCTGCAAACAACTAGAACAGAATTCAGTAACAAAGTGGTAAGAACACCTATGCAGTGCGCCAATTAAACACTCATCCTTTCTTGGTTATTTTGTTAATCGTTAACAATTGTCTGTAATGCAGTAAACATCCTTGATTACTGATTTGTTACTACAACCTTTGTTATTGTTATTCGTCACGTCACAACAATTTTCGTATCACTCGTATTGATGATGCACGTAACGAATGGATCACGATGAATTGAATGTGGAATGTTTAGTCAAGAGAATATACAGATTTATCTCGACGTCTTGTGTTCAGGGTAATATGAAAATCTCAGTAAGATAAGACAACAATGGGATGCCGGTGATGCAGGCAATAATACCCAACTACTTCTGTGGACTTAACACCATGACGACAAACAAACTGGCGTGTCCATCTATTTTGATTATACTTCGTTGGCCTTCTTGCGACCTCGTTCTAATACCTCGGGGGAGCAGGCAAACATTTTGCTTTTTGAACACTGAGCAATAACACACAAAGATAGTAGATGGAAGGATACAAGGAATCAATCAGACTCATGGGTGTGGATCCAGTTCATCATTAGAAAACTAAACAAGAGGGAAACATTACGAAAGCAATGAACACGCTGGTTAGTGTACATTATTTGTATAGATGTGAAGATGAAAAAGCGCAGATCTGAACCGTGCCCACACCTGCACTTTAGTTTCTGTCTTAATGGCCATAATTTTTAGTTTCTTCTCTTCTGAATTTTCAGATATATTGATTATTACGTGGCACAGAGTGATTAGCTAATTCTGTTTCTTATAGCTTCCATTCCCACAAACATTTTTCTACATTCTCGTGCAATTCATGAAATTCTACTTTTATGATAGATGCAATTGATTTCGAGGTGCAAAATGTTTGTTATCTTACTTTACGTGACAGGTTGGCAAAGCTGATTTCCAAAGACTTTTTATTGTACTGAAATAATCTTTTGTCACAAAGTAACAGGTTAAATGTTTCATTCGTATATATTTTGTGGGAAACTGTAATCGTGATGGAAGTTTATACTCCTGAGTGTTTAACACAACTGGTAGAAGAAAGCGCTGCATATTAACCAAACCCCGCGCCCCCTTTCCAGTATCCTCCTATGACACGAGCATGGGATTCTTCTTGCATCCCGGGTTCCCGGGTTCGATTTCCGGCGGGGTCAGGGATTTTCTCTGCCTCGTGATGACTGGATGTTGTGTAATGTCTTTAAGTTAGTTAGGTTTAAGTAGTTCTAAGTTCTAGGGGACTGATGACCATAGATGTTAAGTCCCATAGTGCTCAGAGCCATTTTCTTCTTGCATACCGCTACAGAGCTGTTCCTAGCACAACTGAGAATTGGCAACATCGTCACAAAAATTTGGCAACATTGTGACAGTGCAATCATTTCCACGTATGGTACTGAATTGACTTGCTAAATTCACTTGATATTCCCTTTCCATTTGAATGACTCGTGCTATATAACCCCTAGACACTGAGACAGAAAATTCAATTTTTTGGCTAAAGAAGTGGTATTCTTCATGTAAGTGACAACTTGTATTATCGTTCACGATGCGTTATGAGGCTGAGCGGCCAGTATCATGATGAGAGTGGCGTGCTGGCAGCGGTGTGGCCGTAGCCCCATACCACGACCCATATGTCGTGTCGCAAAGGCTCAACAGGTCGTCAGATCTAACCGTGGTGGGGATCAGCGTGTGTGAGCTTTTTTTCTGCTTTATTTTATGGAGCTGCGAATTTCCAGAAAAAATTCTGTGACGAAATCGGAAGAAAACCTTTACACATCAAGTCCTCTTGGTAGCTCGATACAGCAAGTTGTGTTAATCGTCATAGATCTCGGCTTTCTGACTGCCAAGCTGCTTCACAATACAAGTTTCGCTGAAGAAATTCGAATCGACCATCAACAATACGAATTTCAATATTGTTCTTCACTTAATACTCACATGCCAGGGTGATAGGTATGAAGGAAATGAACCTCTTGATTAGTGTAGGGCCTCTATGCTAAATTTCCACAGTAGCAATTAGGAACTATCTGCAGACTTTTGATAACAGCGGCTCTAGAAACTTACTTTTTCTCTGGGTAGCTTCAAATATGGGCAATTTTGTCGTCTTAAATCCAATTGAATATTTTAAATATCACTTCTCCATTAACTAATGTATGGACCTCAAAACAAGCAATTTGCCTGAGTAGCCATAGAGCAGGCTCTGAAAGGTATTGACACAATGTTTCGCATCCATTGACCATAGGGAATCAAAGAAAGAAACCAAACCCATTACATCGCATTTACTCTCTGTGCCTTGACTAACACATAAGAATCCATGACAAAAATAAATTATTTGAAGAATCTCCTGTGAAAGGGAAAAGAACAGGATGTGATGCTTTAATTATAGCACACTGGATCAGGAACAATGAAATTAATTCTGTGCCACTTTGATGTATTGCATACTAGTGTAATAAAATACTCATCAAATAAAAACGGTTTTGTGCCTCTGTTGCCATCGAGTGTGAAACACAAATCATAGACAGATTTTATGGGTTACCACTCAACAACATTAAAGCGTTAAAGCATGTAACACCGTCGAGAGTGAGGAGTGGAGCAGTCGCTGTCGGCAGAAGGCGAGGCAGCGCAGTGCCTCAGCACCCGCCAGCAGGCAGTAAATGGATCCCAGAGAACTCAGACCCATGCGGTGTTCAGAGGCAGATGGCTGGCCAAGAAAGCTCTTCCTAAAATAATGTTGAATCAAACTGTTATTACCAATGTGACAGAAAGCGAAATAAATTGTTGATTCGCTTGAATTACACTCATAGCTTCAGCACCGAGAGGAAAGGGGCGATAAAAGTTTTGACGACGTGTGATTTCTGTTGCCAGATGTCGTATTAGCTAGTCTCCTGTTTTACCTCAAGACTACGGTCGTAGTCAAGACTGATGTACTCAGACTGCAGACAAGACTTCCTCTGGGAAGTGCGGTAGTCTACAATGTTGCCAGATCGACCATATTGCTGTACATAGAATTCTGAACGGACCACGACTGTATTGTCCACCTTACGTGAACGACCGGGCGGTCAAATTTTTTGTCTAAGACTGTATCTACAACACATATTGCACGCTAAAGACCCAGAAGAAGTATAAAAACAAAATTAGTTTATGAGAGCAACGTTAACAATAGCGTTCGAAGTATTCACAGCATTGTATAAATGTGTGTAAACGCCTTCCAATGCCCACTCAAGCAAGACAAGAATACACAGTCTAACTTCAGTATTATAAATACGCCGCAGTGTCTGAATGAACTAAGACTTGACTGTAATCATTTTGAATATTCGCAGTACTGTACCCATTGGTGTTAAACTCGTTTTCAACCAATGATTCCCACAGCTGCAGGAACACTATGTGTGATACCTCTTGGACAAAATACTTACGCAGAGCTATAAGACGAAGAGATCAACCTGCCACAAACTCTGGGAAGTTTGTTTTACAACCTTCGTACCTGGATAAAGAGCTTTTCCTATTTGAGATATCTGTGAACGTTGTTGCATAAGACGAATTGAGAAGAAACTAAATTCCTTCAGCTACGACAATGTATAAAGAAATCGTCTTAACGCCACTAAATCGTAGTTTGTGAATCGTTTACCATCCGTACTCTGCCGCATTTCGCTGGTTGGAAGGCAAAAAACTTACTGACAAATTTCACAGAGGGAAAAGGGGGACGAAATGTCTCCCACTGGATGGTCATGTTGTTTTATTTAAATGATTACAAAATCATACAAAACGATCAGTGAGGTTGTCAGTAAAAGCAATGGGATGGTTCGTATTTTCCGGTGAGAAAGAGCACTGTCAAACAGTCTTAGCTACATTAGCTTACTTAAACGGGTGTCACTCTGGGCTAGAATTTATGGTCAGTGACTTTAAGTGTAAGGTCAATCAATGGGTCGGATGTGGGTTTTGCAACTGTGAAATACTTTCCCACATTACAGAAGCCATTTCTAGGCGCAAGTACATGAAGAAAGACAGCGCGTTGTTGTTATCAAGTGATGACTTCATCAATTACTTCAGTTTTAATGTAATCTACGAATACCTGCTGATGTTTGATATTAATATGAAAACTAATCCGTAGACAGGGAAAGAACCTGTTCTTGGGCAACTACTTCTATAATAACCAGAAGGCATTCAATGATGTTCAAGCACACGTGTTCCAGTAGCGGTATGAAGAAAATGACAGTAATAATGACGGCAATAATCGAATTATCCGGTAACTTCATTCTTCACTGTGGATTTTCTTGAACTAAGAAATTTGCTGAATTAGTGAAAATTTCAAGTGGCTTCACATCGAGGCTGTGATGCCTGGAAGAGTCTTTACATCCTGCTGACATGAGAATAGCATTATCTCCACGTCAGAATCTTGCTTCTACTTAACCATTTAATAGACTTGCATTTTTTCCACCGTGACTAATTTTGTAAGCTAAACATATGATCCGTTACAACACACTCCTGGGGCTGGGAAATGTGGCCACAATGGTCTGGTGGAACGAACTATCACAGGTGCAATGCGTGGGTTTAGGCATTTACTCTTAAGAGTCAAAAACAGTTTTACTTTACCTCTGGTAACTCAATAGAAAGACGTTATAATTCAGAATCCGCAATAAACATCACGTTACTTCATTACCAACTGGGCAGAGCCGGTTTACTTTGGGAAAAGACATAGGCGGAATTCATGGTAAACAGAAATACTGTCGCCAGCGTAAACTTACTAACATTAGCAAGTTTTATTTATTTATTTATTTATTTATTTTTTTTTTTGATGAACCGATAGCCATTTAAAGGAACAGGGCACATATTTTACTTGTACTTGATTGATCTACAGACGTTGAAAAATTTGGTGCTGGACTGTGATTTGAATTCGTATCACCTCTCTCGAGGATCTGAATCTCTCGGAACAGTATAGTTCAATCATTTCGTTCCTTTTCCCAAGACTGCAATGTCTCTAGGTCTCCTCCTTGGTTGCTGATATTGGCGAAAATTTCGGTAATTCATGACTCTTCATGGCTAGTCAGCAATATGATTAGATTAGATTTTATTCGATTAATATTTTTTCCATACATAATGAATACGACATTTCGTAATGATGAGGAACGTGTCATTTAACATTTTAATGAAAGATTTCTTTACATACCATTTACTCGCTCTCATTCCTTTTTATATTTCTCTCTCTCTCTCTCTCTCTCTCTCTCTGTCTCTCTCTCTCTTCACACTGCTACGGTCGCAGGTTCGAATCCTGCCTCGGGCATGGATGTGTGTGATGTCCTTAGGTTAGTTAGGTTCAAGTAGTTCTAAGTTCTAGGGGACTTATGACCACAGATGTTAAGTCCCATAGTGCTCAGAACCATTTTTTTCTCTTCACACACACACACACACACACACACACACACACACACACACACACAGACGCACAAACATTGATCTTTATTTTTATTTGTTGTGCTCGACTATCGGCCAGGCACGAAAACGTCCATGAATGAGTTTCTTAGTTTTGAGTACTCTTACGAAAGAAATACAAAAACAACCATGACAGTTGCTGATTTATGATGCTCAGTTTACAGTCAGTTCTGAGTATTATTAGTAACTACGCTCCAGTCCCGAAACCTAGTTACAGAAGTGCGAATCAGACGCATTACATATTCCAGGCCGTGCCAGCCGCGTCTTTGAGATACCAGCTATTGTCACTTCCCAGCCCTCTGTAGGAACACATCGGTTCATCTTCTTCCTGCTGGTACTGTAACTGAGATTTGGCAACAAGGCGCGGTATGTTTTGCAACTCTGTCATCGACGAGTTACTTCCTGGTGTGCACGGAATTAGGCCTCAAAGTTCACTTGATTTTTCCTGTCATTTCCATTGAATAATCTGAGTTATTATCGCTTCAGGTGTAACAAAAGTTAGTAAATTTACGGCTTTCGGCCCAGTAAAGTCGTTGCACGTGGAAATCCCAACTAATCTTGTCATTTAAATAGCGATTTACGAGTTCTAGTCACTATTGGCCTCGTAACAGTAATACTACTTTTATACCACTTCGCTAGCTCTGTGGTAAAATGCTGATATGTAAATAAGCGTCTCTTCTGGTTCACGGTTCCAGTCTCGCCCACTGCGACGTTTTTATCCCTTCTCTGAAAGAGCTACAAGTAGTCAGATCAAACATCGATAAGGAAAACGCAAGAAAATACTTTCGGCTCATAGTGTAGATGTGAAAAACTTACAATGCTGCACAACAGGTAATTCCTCTTTCCGTTGCTGACAAGCAAATTTTGGGTTTCTAGGAATACATAACTTTATTTATAAAATGCTACATTTGCATACCTCTTGAGTATGACACGGTATACCAATTAAACACAGACCCAATCGAAATTTAAGTGAGTAGTATTTTATTAATTCGGTCCGGTAGAGGCACGCTTGTGTACAGATACTCAGGATTATAAAAACAGACTTTCGTCGTAAGGTTATCATGGGTAGTTTTATTTCATTTCTTATAATGCAGTGCAAATTTTCGTAGGGCTTCTTTTAGTGTTGTTTAAACAATTGTAGACATGAGAGAGAAATTGATCATCAACGATACATCCAAACTCTCTGATGTTATCTATAACGGTCTGACAGTGCACATGCAGTTTATTGATTACATATAGAAACTTGTTCTGAGTTAAAGCTGTCAAACAAGGTTTGAAGAAGAATAAAATCCCACTACCACACGACAGCCAACGTAGAAAATACTTTCTGACGTATTTTGGCACGATGCGCTCTCCTCATACATATTACAAAAGGTTCGAAATGCATCTGCTGCCTGGCCGTCTATTAAACCTGAAAAGTACAAAACGTCGCAGTAGTTGGCGCAAACCCGTCTATTAAACCTGAATAGAATAAAACGTCGCAGTAGTTGGCACTTTTTCCACATGCGACTATTTTGGGTTGAGAAGTGATGGGAATTATGTTCAGAATTCCGTTAGATTGATAACTTCAGCAGACAGCAGAATTGCGTTTTAAAAAATGTAGCAGTGAATGTATTTGAACTCGCGATGTTTTGTCTATTATGCACTAGATTTACTGTTACACTACTAGGTGAACCGTAACCAGAGCATTCCAGGAGTCAAGAACAATTCCTCCAGAACTTCCGCATTCCACAGTGTTGTGAGATAATGCATATGGCCAGATGTAGATTTCTGAGAGACAGACAGACACAGCTTTTCTTTTGCACTGCACGACTTTTTCAACAGACAGATAGCGCAATAGAGTAGCTCAAGTGGAAAGGAACACTTCCTGCCTAAATTTCTGCATCCTACACTGTTCGCAGTTTTGTGTAGGTGGCAGTTACGTGCTTTTATTTCGGGGATTACAAAGTAGAGTCAAATGAATGCAATGGGCAGCAGAAGTAGGTAGTCCATGGCGATTCGATCAACCGAGTAAATTAATGTACTGAACACGCTGCCAACCACTACAGGGAACCTGTGTGTCACAATTCTCTGCCACTGTGGCGCAACGGCGTTACAATAGAAAAATGAGCCACAGGGAAGAGGATTTGGTGGTCTTTTGGATTGCTGATACATTCGTATACTCATGGTCTGGGTTCGATTCCAACTTATGCCGATGATTTGTGGTAGAGAGAGACAGATTCTGTTCTCTTCTGGCTACGCCAAGTTAAGAAGGTATAATGGCATTGTGGTGCGAAATTCACATCAACATGATATCCCTTCTCTACCAAGTAGACATTAGGTTGAAACACAATAAAGTCAGGAGTGGCGACATGTAGAAACTCTATCACCAGTAAGCTTCCTTATACTACTAATTTATTTCTAGTGACGAAACAAACGCTATGTAGGATCACAGGACACTTATTTCATCTTTTATTTGAGCTTCTGTATGTCGATAAAATTGGTTTGATCCCTTCGTGACAATACAGCTCGACTATAATTTGTTGTTTGTTCAAAACTGCAGATTCCTCAACATTTCCACATATTGCGCGTGAATGGGTTCGAATACTATCCCAGCATTACAGTTTTCATTATGTATTATCAAGCTGTAGAACGAGAACACCTATCTGCTAGTGGATAATAATTTTGATTTTAAATTATTTTCATTCGTTGTCAACACTAACGATATCTGACGTTTTTGACTCCCAGTGAGACACAGAACTATTTGAGAGATCGCTGTAAGTTCACGTATGTTATTCCGAGCTGCTGGTGGAGAAAAATTCGGTAGCTGACGTCTCTTTGCGTGTAGTCAACAACGATATGTGTGGGGTTCGATTACCAGTCAGCACTGAACTTTTCGTCATATTATTTCTAGTTCAAAAATGCTCACATGTCGCTGCTGGTTTAACAAACCCATATTTAACGTTCGTTTTCTCTAGAAAAAAAAAGCGATAGGTGCTGGGTTGGAGTTCTGGGAAGGAAGAAATTAATATTTCAAATGGTTCAAATGGCTCTGAGCACTATGGGACTTAACATCTATGGTCATCAGTCCCCTAGAACTTAGAGCTACTTAAACCTAACTAACCTAAGGACATCACACACATCCATGCCCGAGGTAGGATTCGAACCTGCCACCGTAGTGGTCGCGCGGTTCCAGACTGAAGTGCCTAGAACTGCTCGGCCACTCCGGCCGGCAGTCACGAAATCTTTGCTTAGTCTCCATGACCTGGGTTTGAATCCATATGAAGAACGATACGGTTTGCCGTGTCATTTGAAGTTCTATCACATTCTCAACTAGCAGCTCGTGAAAAAGTAAAATTTTTAATGTCATTTTGTGATAAATAATAAGTACGATGTGTTACTTTTTGGAGGAAATCATGAATACAACGAACTTACTACGTGCATTAACTTTCTGACGTTATAATGAGAGTGGTAACATTTCAGGCATGTCATTTATTGTAACAAATGAGAGTTTACAAGCCTTAAGGACAGTATTATCTGTGATATGGTGTTCCCTGATATTTGTAGTTTCGTGGTATTACTGTACATCTTGAGTTATTGCAATACAGAGCAATGTTTTCTAGTGGTGTTTTGTTGGAACCATTTTCAATACTCAAACGACTGTACCGAGGAGCGATTAGATGACCTGCTAGACAGCTGCGTTATTAGGGTTGTATGCGAATGAGGTGAAATGCATTTCAGGTCGTTCGGATACTTTTGAGCACGACTGCACATGATTGCTGGCAGTGGTGGTTACGGTGTTTAGAGTCGCAGGAAAACAGGGTTCCAGAAATCCACGTGGCACTACCGAAACGGAATACTACCGTGTTTGGCGTATGGCTCTGGCGCATCATACTGCATCTGCAGCATCTATTTGAGCAGCAGTTGGCGCCACAGTGACACAACGAAGTGTTACAAATCGGTAACTTCAAGGACAGCTCCGAGCCAGACGCTCTGTAGCGTGCATTCCAGTGACCACAAACCATCGACATTTGCGGCTTCAGTGGTGTCAAGCGAGAGCTCATTGGAGGGCAGGGTGTCAAGTTCTGTTTTCCGATGAAAGCTGGTTCCGCGTCGGTGCCAGTGATGGCCGTGTGTTGGTTAGAAGGACGCCAGTTGAAGGCTCGAAATCAACCTGTCTGCGTGATAGACACGCTGGACCTACACCTGGAGTTATGGTTAGGGGTGGGAATTCGTATGACAGCCGGAGCTCTCTCGTGGTTATCCCACGCACCCTGACTACATATCTATACATCAGTCTGGTGATTCGACCTGTTGCGCTGCCATTCATGAACAGCACTCCAGGGGGTGTTTTCCAAAGGATAACGCTCGCCCACATACCGCTAATGTAACAACATGCTCTACGGAGTGTCGACATGTTGCCTTGGCCTGCTCGGTCACCAAATCTTCTTCAATCCAGCACATATGGGACGTCTTCAGACGACAACTCCTGCGTCATCCAAAAACAGCATTAACTGTTCCTGTATTGACAGAACAAGTGCAACAGGCTTGGAATTCCATTCCACAAACTGACATCCGGCACCAGCACAACACAATGCATGCACGTTTGCACCTTTATATTCAACATTCTGGCGGTTAATACGGTTATTAATCTAAGAGCATTTCACATTTGCAATGGCATGTCTTGTGCTTACACTAACCTGTTATCTTGCAATGTAAATCACGTAAATATTTTACCTAGACAAATGTATTCCCAAAGCTTCATTACTCTACATTAGTTATATTTTGTTGATGTTGTTTTTCTCGCTAATGTATGTAAACTGAAGTCGCCTTTTAGAGTCCGTCTGTATGCGCAGGCTGAACTCAGAAGCTGCTGTGGGGATTTGGATCCGGTTTTGACTAGTAGATAAACTTATCCACACGAGAAAAGCTTTGTACATAAACATTTCGTGCAAATTGTGTGAATGACGACGAATTAAAGATAAGCTGTGGAAACGACGCAACTGCCACCCATCGAACAGCCGCCCTAACTCGCGAGAGAGAAGCAGTATTTTGAGCTATCAGGAAGAGTAACAGAAGCTGCATCTGCTGTGATGGCTCATGGTAGCGATACACATAAAATGGAAAGATTTTAGGATCGAAATTCAGCCACATCTTTTTTTTCACTCTTCCTTTTACGTAGCATTCGCCTATAAATGATGTGGAAATTCACCACAAACGAAAAATGGCTCGGATTCCACGTTACATTGCAGCTGCCCTTATTCCATTGTATAACCGGTTATGGACGTGAAAGTTGCCTAATAGACATCAAGTTGATTGCATTCGTTTTACATGCGAGTCCAAAATTTGATGTTTTCAGTTATTTATGAGTAGAGTACAAGGCAGTGTGGGATGCAGCTTCACTTCGTTTATACAAAGAAAGTTCTGCAGCAGCGCAGAAAACGACTCAACATTAAGCTTCTGGCCTTTCTTGAGTCAAACATACATACAAACACGATTCTTTGTGTGGTTGGGTGGAAGATATTATTTGTTTGGACACTTTCATATTTTACATGAGACCGTTAAATGGATCTACACCGGCGAGAAAGCGATTTAAGCTTTTAAAGATCATAAAGACATGGGCACGACCTCCTTGAATGGAAATAAGGATTTTCTTGGCCGATGAACACACAAGATTTCGAAATACTTCTACTCATGTTTGAGGGACGCTTTTCTGCATATGACGGCAATTTTAGACTGCCAGTTTGTGCTTCCCTCATAATAACAGTCACATTCGCACTGCTAATTCACATGTTAGAGGGACGCTTTTCTGCATATGACGGCAATTTTAGACGGCCAATTTGTGCTTCCCTCATAATAACAGTCACATTCGCACTGCTAATTCACTGCAGATTCTTCGAACAATGGGCAGTGAGTTACTTAACTTCGAAGTATCTTAATAAATATGAGCAATAACGAACAAATGGCCACCTCATCATCAGGCTGTGATAAGTAATAATCAACCATATAGAACCAGTAGTTCCCTGCAATCGTTTGAGAACACTTGCCTGGCGAAAAAAGATGCGAATCCAATACATGTGGTCTTTTTTTTATGCTAGCAGCAAAGCGTTTTCCAGAAAAGTACTCACAGCAACTTCAGCAACTTCAAAAACTTTGCTTCGGTTACATATAGTACGTCCTTTCGGCAGCGCAACACATGACTCAGCTCTTAGCTTTCTACTTTCCTTGAATCAAAGCTACATATGGACACGATTCTTTGCTTGGCAAAGCGAAGAAGTCTGCCATAAAGGGTCGACGACAAAGAATTGCGGTAATGAGTCTCAACAACACATCGCAGTGAGTACGAAGCTTCACAAGAGGAGTGCTGTAACACAAGCTAAACATATAGATCGTGCGTATTTTTTCTTATTTTTTCTTTTATTTGTGCCACGCCAGCCAGCCTTCGATACTTAACGGAATCACTCACACAAACATACACCTATGACTCCCATACAATATCTGCTTTGGTTGTAAAAATATTACTTACATCACGATGTGCACTTGTCATTGCCATGAGACGTCTCTCCAAGCGCCAATTCAATAACGAACACATAACATTCATGCCACCACAAAATTTTCCTGATTTGTGCTGCTTACATGGCGTAAGTTATATGAAAGTGATGACATTCCTTACTTAACGTTGTTCACTGAAGTTTATTCTTGGTCTCCAGACAAAATACGCAACACCTGCCAAGTCGTCTCGCCGTCTGTTACCCGTGCGAAACGGGCCGAGTCGCTACTAGCAAATAATTCACATTTAAATAATCCTGTTTGAAACGACACAAATGTTTCATGCTGTATTCACCGCCTATACCCCCTCCTCCCTGCCCCCCCCTCTCTCTCTCTCTCTCTCTCTCTCTCTCTCTCTCTCTCTCTCTCCCTCTCACTCTCTACACTAGACGAGCAAAATGTGTCCCATTTGACGCTCCATTTTCTAACAATTAAACAACACTCTTCATAACCTTCACATGTGCAACATTCAATGTGTCGCCACAAGAATAACACTAAAACCTCAAATAGAAAAATGAGAGTTCACAAATACGCTTATAGGTACCTGCAAGACAACATGTCAAACAAAAACACTACGAACTTGTGCACTACACTTTTTTTATCTAGGTAAAATTTGCTGGCAACGGTAGATTAAATACTTCAATATTTCTCGCATCATATGTTGAATGAGCAATCATAATACAGTTGTTGTTGCTGCAGTATGTCATTAACCAAGATACTGCACGCAGAAAATCTAACTAAAAGAATAAATAATGTTATGTTTACCAACACAAGTGCAGTAATGTGTGCTGGAGGTCATACTCGGAACATGCACTGCGTCGCCATTAGTTCGGCGTCTGCTGAGTCGGTGGTCACTGGTCGTCGTCTTCTGCACCGAGAGAAAAATCCCGCGCAGAAATTTTTCTGAGCAAGACGCAGCCGCGAGCTCTTTTGCGGAAATGTTTGTGGAAGGTTTCGCTGTTACGGACGGGTTAGAAAGTGAGGTAAATTATCTTTGCGGTTCCATCAGACTGATACTTATAGCAGACGAAATGCAGCTTAGAAAATGAAGGAAGTAGTGGACTCGAACTCTCGACTAATTTCGTTATAATTTGATCTTCGACAAGTCTGTGTTTCTCCGCATTATTTGTGTGCGTTCGAATGGTCTGACGGATTGGTTCTTGCTCAGAGTTTCAAAGATGTCGTGCCAGATTCTAACCTGCGTGAATACTTTTAACATGTACCGAAAGACGTGCTTCACGAAGTGGAGAACATAGAGCTCAGCCGTTGCTCGGAATCCTATTGAAACACGACGTATCTCGCTACCAACTGGAGGTTACACCATGACAGAAACGGATGTGTCAGCAAATGAAGACTCTGAATGTGACTTACATTTAGTATTCCGCCCGCATCTCGTGGTCGTGCGGTAGCGTTCTCGCTTCCCACGCCCGGGTTCCAGGGTTCGATTCCCGGCGGGGTCAGGGATTTTCTCTGCCTCGTGATGGCTGGGTGTTGTGTGCTGTCCTTAGGTTAGTTAGGTTTTAGTAGTTCTAAGTTCTAGGGGACTGCTGACCATAGATGTTAAGTCCCATAGTGCTCAGAGCCATTTTAGTATTCCGTTTTTGTGCTATTATTGAAAAATGAGAAATTAAAAAATCACTATCCATTTGAACACAGGTGCTTCTCAGAGATTTGTCTGCTGCTACATAGTTCTCTATTTCTTTTCTTACTATCAAAAATGTTTCGAAGTAACAGAACAAGACGTGAATGTCCCCACTGATTTCTTCATCGTGTTTGCGATTCTTTAGTATTACTGAAATTACGTACGCGTTTTTCTGTGTTATAGAAAAAAGCATAGTGAGCAATATATAGAAAGTCAAGACAAACGTGATACGAGCACTACAAGAGACACCGATGTTTGTATTTGTTGACCACTTTTATTTGTGCTGGGCAGAGTTGATAAGTAGCTTACATTTTTACACGAACTCGGAGCTTTAAGTAGTCATTTCAAAGCATCATATGTGTTAATATTACGTCCAAATTTCATATCATTATCATTTAGTATTTTAATAAAATACATATTTGAATCAGTTACCTGCGGCCGTGAAGGATCACAACATTTTTGTTTGAGGGTGTTATTGTATGAGAATTATAAACAAGAAGTGGGCTTAAGCTTGCCATTCTACCGATTGGTTATAGTTAAACTTACCCTATTTAACACGTTATAATACGGGAACTAATTACCGTAAGGGTACCAAACTTGGTAGCATTAATGTCCAGAGCATGGTGCGCGTGATTTTCATGCGTCACAGCGCCACCGTCCAGTTCCAGCTATGGCCACCAGGTACACGCCTGACCAGTCGCAGTGCACTTGTTGACGTTTCAATATGAGATTGGATAAAAGGAGCAGAGCATTATTGGTGCAGATCTATTATTAAAACAACATTAATGCTGTGGCTGCACTTCGAGAAAAGTGCCGGCTGAAAGGGTTACGGAAGGGTCCTCTTTCTCCATCTGCTGTACGAAGCATGATGACGAAGTTCGAATCAACTGGAGAACTGGGTGTCGCGCCGAGAAGAAGCCGACCACCGGTTGCACTACAGGTGGTTGATGAAATTGCTGTTGCTGTTGCAGGCAACGGTCGTGCAACTCCCGATCGTCAGACAGTGCGCGTGCTGTGTCACGACAGTTGAACATCCTGTGGTCCACTATACGGAAGGTGCTTTGAACCCTCCTCAAATGGTATCCGTACAAGATCCATATCGTACAGCAGCTTTCACCACAGGACGCACAACGACTTGTTAACTTCGCTCTCCACTTTCTTGCAAGGATTGCAAGTTGACGAGGGCTGGCCCTGAACTATCCTATGGACAGACGAAGCTAATTTTTCTCTGATGGGTGAGGTGAACACACAGAGTTGCTAAGTTTGAGGATCTTTACTTCCAGTCACTGTGCATGAAGTTTCTCTGTATGGTGAACGTGTCACCGTATGGTACGGTTTCACGGCTACGTTCATCATTGGCCCATTCTTTTTTTGAACAGGTTGGCGCCCAAGGACCAAAGACGTGCAGTGTGACTGGCCAGAGTTACTGCGATATGCTTCCCAAGCATGTCATACCTGCCCTACAGGAAAGAGATGCATTGATCTCAACACTTTTAATGCAAGATGAGGTCCCACCGCACATCGCTCGTGAAGTTCTCCTGCTTCTCCGAAACACATTTTGAAACGATCGAATTATCAGCCTATAGTTTCCATATACTTGGCCAGCATGATCACCTGATCTCACTTCCAGCGATATGCCTCCCCAGCATATCATACCTGACATACAGGGAGAGACGCATTGATCTCAATAGTTTTCATGCAAGATGAGGCCCCACCGCACATAGCTCGTGATGTTCGCCTGCTTCTCCGAAACACATTTGGAAACAATCGAATTATCGACTGATTGTTTCCAAATACTTGGCCAGCACGATCACCTGATCTCACTCCCTGTGGGGTGTGTGAATACCTGAAGGACATGGTATACCAGAGGAGTACTCACACATTTACTGATCCGAAGCGCAGCATATCAAGAGAGGTATCCGGCATACCTACTGATGTGCTTCGTTCTGCTGTGCAGAATGCAATCCTGCGCCTTCAGTCTCTTCTGGATCCTGATGGGCGCCATATTGAACCCCTTTTGTAGCAGTGCTGGTATCGGTATGTAATGATATGATGTACCGTAACAGCACATTAAAAGTGTTTCAGTTGGATTGATTCCACGTTATTGCGCTTCCCCATGTCCTTGAAATTAATGCCACCAAGTTTGGTCCTTGTACAGTTTTTAGTTTCCGTGTTATAAAGTATTAAATAGGGAAAGTTTAATTATAACCACATGGTACATCTATATCTAGATGTAGATATAGATTCTCAGTACAGAAATTAGTTTCTCTATTACACGCACTCATTGGATGCGATATTAATAAAACTAGTAACCACTGCAACTTACAACTTAAGGGTTTGCTTTTCTTTGGGTACCGTTAGTTCTATTATTCCCATATCGAGCTACGATTACCGGTAGTTTACGTGTTAATAATATAATTGATGTCAATTTTCTCTTCAGATACATCACAGCCAGCTTATATTTGTCTTGTATTTAAGTAAATGTTCTACTTACTGCGTAGACGATAGTTAGAATTAAATCTTTACCTTACAGAAAACCACAAGCGACCCGCCACACCAAACAGTTGTCGCATTCCTGGCACCTAGCAGAATCGGTGGATGGAAACTGTAATACTGCGGCCCGAAAGTAGTGGGGCTCTTGGCCTCTAGTGATTCCTAACAGAGGGTGTAAATCAGGATGCGTCTTGTCTGTTCCGCCAACGAGGAAGTGCTGTTAGCTCAAGGTCTAAAAAGCGTGCCAGTGCCGCACGTATGAGTTAACAGGCTCCTTTGTAGCAAGTGTTGGGATAGTTCAAAAGCGAGCACCGCGATTATTATGATCACACGCTCACGTGGCAGCATCGTTTAATGTCATGATCCGTCAAGATGGTCACGCGAAAGCAGTCTCGTACAGACCCTAGGTTGATTGATTTGACTACGTCAGCCAGCCCGAGAGAGGGCTTTAGTTCTTACCCCACAGACATCCAGCCGTATTATATGCTGGTTAGCGGCTTTCGTTTTAGCTAAACGTTTGACAGTCGGGAATAACAGGAAAAATTTATTTGGGTCTTAGGACAGCTACGAGTACTACATAACACGGTTCGCAAACAGACACAAAATTATCTTAATATCGAGAAAGTAATATGCTTAGAGGTTTCGTCTCATCCTTATTATAAATTGTCATTACCGACGTCTTGGAGACCCACCGAACGTCCATCCCCTCCGTCCGTTGAGAACAATGTGTCAGAAACTTCAAGTACTAGCAACTGTCAGTAATTTACTGCCCATCATTTAGATCATTGGTTCCCTAGTAATGTAAGCAATGATTCATTTTAATTGATCAGAAATATCTAATATGTACGAATAGTGGCATCTGAAGACTCATTGTTGTCTCCATTCACTGAAACTGCAATGACAAGGATGTGGAATAGCGTGTATGAGATCGAAGAACTGAAAATGATGTGGGAAATATAAAAGTCAAAACAGTTAATAAATGCGCTTACATGCCGTGAAACGACGAACACTATTATTATTGGCTCTGATGATTTTAGATGACGATTTTCCTTCCACTTTTTGTGGTAGTAGAAGATTGACCTTTTGTTCAGTAATATGTCGGCAGCGTTGTGTCTGCTTGGCAGTTACGCTATGCAAAAGAAGGCTTTGCGGTTCATCGTAAGTAAAGTGAGTGGGGTCTCAGAATCCTGTCCCCAACTGTGCAACACACACTCAGCGTGACATATGTACTGGACCAATGATCATTAATCCAGAATTCTGATTCGATCTTTTCTGTCACCTTATGCCTCAAGCATTTCGTTTTACGAATAGTGATTCTAAGTGCAGTTACTGACAATACAAATTTAAATACCCCTCTGTATCTCTGATGAGCTGGCCACACACGAGCAGATTTCTATGACGCGTCAGAATTTCGGGTCGGCTGCGTCGACATTTTTGTCAGATTCGGCCTTCCGATCTCAGGCCCGTCGTTTTCCACTAAAGTGCAGGCCCCGCCCGTCGGATCTGGTCTTTCAGATCTGCCTGGAGAAAGGGTGCCTTCGTGTGCAGGGTTAACCAATGAGTTTTCCCTGATTTTTTCGCAGACTCAGGACTGCGATGCATGCTCAATAGGCCAGAAACGGCAGACGACGGATTTCAGTAGCTGCGGCTGTCTCTCGCTGAAAGAACGTTCTACAGTGCAGCGTTTTTAGGTATTATTTCACTGTAGTACTTATGGATGATAGTAGGAAGAAAACGCCGGTGCTTTGTACGCTATATACTCGTATATTTTTCGAAAGAAAAATCGCACAAAATAAGTAAAAAAAAATGAGTTTCCTAAGGAAACATTCAAGCTACGGGTCTGATTCAGAATCGTGCGCTCTCCTCACAGAATCGTGAAGGTTCGATATACTAGAAAAACGTCGTTCTTGATCCTATGTGAAGTATAGCATCTCGTGATACCTTTAATATAATGGACATAATCCATATATGGGTAATATAATAATGAGCAATGTGCAAAGAAATTTTTACTAGCGTTCGACGCAGTGTTCATTTATACAATTCATCCCCCGATATTCCTCTTCTTTCAGAGGCCTAGACCTTCCTGGGTCAACAAAATCTTTCACAATAAAAGTGTGTAAAGTTTGGAAGATTTGAGATGAAGTACTGGTGAAAATACAGCTGTGAGAATGGCTCGTGAGTCGTGGTCAGGTAGCTTAGTAGAGCACTTTCCAGGTTCGAGTCCCAGTCTGTAACACAGTTTTAATCTGCCAGGAGGTTTTAAAGTTTCAGTTTTTTGGATGTGGCCACTGGTCCAGCCCTTCAATTTACTTAAAGCAACTAAAACTTTTTGTCACCCAGAGAACACAAGAGAAATCTCAGAATTTCTGGACACATCACAGAAATCTGCTCTTGTGTGTCCTCCTGAGAAGGCAGAATCGCTGGTGTCGTGAACTTTCTGAGCATGGACTTTGAGGCCCGTGACGTTAGCGTGGTGTTTTTGCGAGAAAAAAATTTAATCGTGGCTTTTACAACTATCGAAGGAAGAGAGGAAGTGTTCGGTCTGAAATAACACGGTGCAAAATTAGTTTGTCGGAAGTACGATGGTACTTGTGGCACCAACAAAAGCGTCGGAAACGCCACGGATCCGAATCGTCCGTTCCCAGGACTGCATGTATCCACCTGAAGTTCGCGTCTCAGCCAATGCGTCGCAAATATACCGGGTCTGTAGCTAAAATGCTTTCGCAGGTGGCCGGCTACTGCTCCTCTATTGGTCTCTACAGACCATCTTCATTTGAAACGTGATGGCTGCAGGTGCGAGATTCTAAGATACCCTATAAGTTATCAGTTGTCAAAAATTTCTACTACACTGAATGTCGTAAATTAGAAAACAAATAGACGCTGGAATATCTAACAAAAGTTCAAATAAAGTGATATTCGTTTGCATATTATATTGATGAAAACAACGGAATCAAATACATTATGTTAATAGAAAAAATATGAATAAACTGAGGGACACGGCTACTCTAACTGACGTCTGATAAAGAATTGATCTCATTAAGGGTGTGAAGTTGCTCGAGGCGCAAGACCACTCAAGAGTCGCTCCAAGACAACCTTACATGAAGAGACAGAGTAATTTCTTTGGGGGGGGGGGGGGGGGAAGAGAAATTACATCTTCTCACCATGATGATCCTTGTCGACGATAGGATCTTTACAGTTGAAGAACAAGCCAGAATTGGATAAGGATAGTGACGCCGACCACGGAAGATCCAAACATGGGTAACCGGATTACGATCTGAATACCTCTCCTCCCGATTATGAGAGCAGTTTCTCCCCAGTGTGCCACGTCATTCGGTATAACGTACCAAAGTATCACACATATGTCTGTTTATATGCAGATTGTGAAGTTTTGTGCATCCACCAAACGAAATCTCATCTTACGCAAGCACTGTTGTGGCTTTTCATTGGTCTCTATCGGCCATAATGGATTGAAACTATTACGCACTGAGAATTAGTTACTAAAACTTTGAGACATATCTCTGACTCTTATTAACGCCTCTACATGTGCCTCAGTTCACACGCCCTCTATTAAGCTATAAACGCTTTTCTTTCTGATAATGTGACACACATGCCACAGACCTCCAGACAAACACGCCTCACTCATAAAGACAACTGCGAATCGTTTTTGTGAATACGATAAGCCATTAGCAGTCAAGATATTTGAGCTGTTACCATTCTATGAAGTCTCTCGTTCATGTGCAAACACACCGCGGTATCAGTGATTATCGGTGACAGATGTTACATCCAGGCAGCATGCATCTCAGTGCTTGAGGCATTATGAAACTTCTTCCATAGGCTGCAATATTCTGAATGATGAACGTATAGGTATTTCGGAGTACTGACTTGTTTTTACATAGCTTTTAATCTTAATATAGCATACTATCTTCATTCTCGTCAAAAACGTCGATTTCCTCACCTTTACATAAATTTCAATCAGAAAGCAGCCATGGAATGTGATATTGGTCATGACGAAGGTTTAGCGCCGAAGGTTCGCCCACGAGGTAACCGATGGTCTTAGGTGTTTTCGAAGTCTGTGCTTTCAAAGGCTTTCCGCTCGTAGGCCTTGAGCCCCGTGACGTCAGCCAGATGTTTCCGACCACAAATGTCTAGCTGTGAGCTTTCCGATCGTCAAAGGAAGCTGCAACAGCGGAAAAGCTCTACCAGCCGTTTTGTTGTAAGAACCTCCCTTCACAATTTATCCAGCTTACGACAGGCTGTGCACGTAGATTATAGACATTTAAATGTTTTTTATTATTTTTTATTTTTACCTTTTAAGTTTTTTATCTTTCTTTATTTTTACAACATTACCGCTCTATTTGATTAAACTTCTCATAGTATATGAATTTTAATTTCTCGCTCAATCTTTTATCAAGATGTATTTATCTTTTTCTTCTTTTTTGAATAGGTAGACCAATGGATTTTTTTTAAATTTTAAGTATAGTATTTACTGCTTCCTCCTTCAAACTATTTAACAGAAAGTATATGTTCGGATGTTTTTCATTTATTGAGATTTTTAATTTCCTGTGCCCCCATTTGTCAGCAGTCGAGGTCCTGTGACGGCAGTTAAAAGCATTCCACATCTCAGTTGGTATATTAGCAGTCTCCATCCATTAATTGGCCATGTATTCTGAAATTTTTTTCCGCTGGGCATTCCTCCATTGTTACTATCCACGCTTCATCAACACTGTTTGGTTATAGATGTGCGACTCAGCACACATGCGGCAAAAACAATCGCAGTACTTCGGTATCCCTGTATTCTTCCGTTAATCCCCGTTCTTATATTTTCTTCCGCAAACATTGTTTGTAGTGAAAATTGAAACCGGAAAGGGATATTTCGCGGGAAACTGTTTTCGTAGCTTTAATTGTAGCCATTTAGAAGTCTAGCTCTGTGGTTTTCGGTGACCATCGAGGCATTTTATTTTTCAATCGAGAAAAAAATCTTTCATACGTATTTTGCTTTTGTATGGGAGCAAAGCAAATAAAACAGGAAACATCTTCGTCCTTTCTTCTACGCTGTCGATCCCAACGTGTATGGTGTTTGAACTGTTTCCAACAAGTGTCATATGTCCCGTTCATAATACCAATTCCATCTTCAGAAAGGATTTTCTCTGCTTCTTCAAACTCGAATGCCACTATGGTTTTGTCAGGAACAACCCATCGTTAATTTTCAAAAAACTGTTACCTCCAGTTAATGTTAGAATGTTTCCTTTCAGCTGACTGAAAAATAATCCTGAGTTAATAACGAGCATCAAAACCGATTCAGGGATAAGTGAACACAGGGTTGTCGTAGCGAGATTGAATATTGTAATCCCCAAATACTCGAAAAATAAGCGACAAATATACCTATCCAAATAAAAATTCACTTGACGCCTTCCTGAGAGACAATCTCCACTCATCCAAATTAATAATATAAGTGTAGACCAGATGTGGCTTGGATTCAAAGAAATAGTATCATCAGCAATTGAGAGATTTATATCAAATAAATTAACAAACGACGGAGCTGAGCCTCCTTGGAACACAAAACGGGTTGAACACTGTTGCGCTGGCCGGGGTGGCCGAGCGGTTAAAGGCGCTACAGTCTGGAACCGCACGACCGCTACGGTCGCAGGTTCGAATCCTGCCTCGGGCATGGATGTGTGTGATGTCCTTAGGGTTAGTTAGGTTTAAGTAGTTCTAAGTTCTAGGGGACTTATGACCACAGCAGTTGAGTCCCATAGTGCTCAGAGCCATCTGAACCGTTTGAACACTGTTGCAGAAACAACGAAACAAACATGTCAAATTTAAACAGACGCAAAATCCCCAAGATTGGCTTTTTTTTTTTACAGAAGCTCGAAATTTAGCTCGGACTTCAATGCGGGATGCCTATAACAGTTTCCACAAGGAAACTTTGTCTCGAAACCTGGTAGAAAACCCAAAGAGATTCTGGTTGTATGTGAAGTATGTTAGCGCCAAGAAACAATCAATGCCTTCTGTGTACGATAGCAATGGAGATACTATCAAAGACAGTGCAGTCAAAGCAGAGTTACTAAACACAGCCTTCCGAAATGCCTTCACAAAAGAATACGAAGTAAATATTCCTGAATTCAAATCGAAAACAGCTACCAACATGAGTAACGCAGAAGTAAATATCCTCGGAGTAGTGAAGCAACTTTAATCACTTAATAAAAGCAAGTCTTCTGGTCCAGACTGTATACCAATTAGGTTCCTTTCGGAGTATGCTTGTACATTAGCTCCATACTTAACAATCATATACAACAGTTCGCTGGACAAAACATCCGTACCCAAAGACTGGAAAGTTGCACAGGTCACACCAATATTCAAGAAAGGTGGTAGGAGTAATCCACTAAATTACAGGCCCATATCATTAACGTTGATATGCAGCAGGATTTTAGAACATATATTGTGTTCGAACATTATGAATTATCTCGAAGAAAACGGTCTATTGACGCACAGTCAACTTGTGTGTAGAAAACACCGTTACTGTAAAACACAACTAGCTCTTTATTCACATGAAGTGTTGAGTGCCATTGACAAGGGATTTCAGACCGATTCCGTATTTCTGGATTTCCGGGAGGCTTTTGACAATGTACCACACAAGCGGCTCGTAGTGAAACTGAGTGCTTATGGAATATCGTCTCATTTATGTGACTGGATTTGTGATTTCCTGTCAGAGAGGTCACAGTTCGTAGTAACTGACGAAAAGTCATCGAGTAAACCAGAAGTGATTTCTGGCGTTACCCAAGGTAGTGTCGTAGGCACTCTGCTGTTCCTCATCTATATAAACGATTGTAGAGACAATCTGAGCAGCCGTCTTCAGTTCTTTACAGATGACGCTATCGTTTATCGACTAATAAAGTCATCAGAAGAACAAAACAAACTGCAAAATAATTTAGAAGAAATATCGGAATGGTGCGAAAAGTGGCAGTTGACCCTAAATAACGAAAAGTGTGTGGACATCCACATGAGTGCTAAAAGGAACTCGTTAAACTTCGGTTACACGATAAATCAGTCTAATATAAAAGCCGTAAATTCAACTAAATGCCTAGGTATTACAATTACGAACAACTGAAATTGGAAGGAACATGTAGAAAATGTTGTGGGGAAGGCTAACCAAAGACTGCGTTTTATTGGCACAAAAGCGTACAGGCCCATCTCGTCTGTTGACTGAGAGCGATCGCTGACAGTTGAAGAGGGTCATAATCTGTAATAGACAGACATCTGTCCAGGCCATCACACAGGTATTCCAAACAGCATCAGGAACCAGTGCAAGTACTACGAAAGTTAGGCGGGAGGTGAGAAAACTTGGATTTCATGGTCTAACGGCAGCTCATAAGCTATACATCACACTTGTAAATGCCAAACGAAGCCTAGCTTACTGTAAAGGGCGTAAACATTGGACGATTGAACAGTGGAAACAGGTTATGTGGCGTGACGAATCACGGTACGCAATGTAGCGATACTCTGGCGGGGTGTGGGTATGGTGAGTGCCCAGTGAAGGTCATCTGCCATGGTGTGTAGTGCCAACAGTATAATTTATAGGCAGTGGTGCTATGGTGTAGTGCCAACAGTAAAATTTATAGGCAGTGGTGCTATGGTGTTTTTCATGGAGGGTGCTTGCACCCCTTGTTGTTTTGCGTAGCACTATCACAGCACAGGCCTACATTGACGTTTTAAGCACCTTCTTGCTTCTCACTGTTGAAGAGCAATTCGGGGATGGCGACTGCATCTTTCAACATGATCGAGCACCTGTTCATAATGCACGGCCTGTGGCGGAGTGGTAACAAGACAATTACGTCCCTGTAATGGGCTGGTCTGCACACAGTCCTGACCTGAATCCTATAGAACACCTTTTGTATGTTTTCGAACACCGACTTAGCGCCAGGCCTCACTGATCTACATCGATACCTCTCATTAGTGTAGCACTCCGTGAAGAATGGGCTGCCATTCCCTGAGAAAACTTCCAGCACCTGATTGAATGTATGCCTGCGAGAGCGGAAGCTGTCATCAAGGCTACAGTTGGGCCAACACAATATTGAATTCCAGCACTATCGATAGAGGGCGCTACGAACTTGTAAGTCATTTTTGATCATATAGTGTATACACAAAAAGTTCCCTGTCCTGACAGACAACAGTGGCATTACTGATATCAGACGTCTACAACAGCGGTAGTTTTTTGTTGTTAAGTCAGACTGCTGTCCTGAAAAATTTATTTCAACTAATAGCTATACATTGTAGTCTGAGTTTTCATTTACTATTAATGTACATAAAATTTCTCATCTCTAATTTATGGAGAACTGCTTCTATATCGAGTCTTCAAAGCAGTTCTGCATTTTACTATTTTTAACAGTTACATTCTTGTCATATACAAGTATACGCGACAGGAACTGAACTTGGTAACAATGTACTGGAACCTGGAAAAATAGTTGCCACCTTTCGCTGTGCAACAGGCGCCTTTTGCACATTTTGTGGCAGCCAGCTTGCATGGCAACTGCGCTCGGCAACAACCTCGCGCACATTGTAGTTACTAAAGCAGCTAGTCTATATCCTTTTAATTCACAAACAAGGCGATTATTAATTAGCAGTTTTAGTCATATAATCAAAGTTCAAGTTCATGGCCGTGTTTCCTCCACTGCAGTATCTACGACAGTAAGCTCAGTCGTGGCATCTCTCACTGAACTCATTTGATGATGCGACTAACCGCAAAACAAAGAAAATCCGTCGGTAAATAGCGTATAGTTGTATTTATAAACCGTATGCAATATATCGTTCACAAATGTATGTTATGAATTTTGTGACTCATACAAGTTGGCAGTTCCCGAAAAAATCGTTACGAAAGCAAGACACTTTAAAAACATTTCCTCGTATGTTGCCCCCTTACCAACTAAAGCAAAATATTCACATGCTAAGTAAATAATTTTTTCACAGTTTCTGGGAGATGATCATTGTTTGATGTAGCCAGAAAAGGGCTCAAAGCGAGGGATCAATCATTACGAAAGTTGTAATAGAACGATTACACTATGGACGTAGTAAAATTATTTCTCACTGTATCTTTTCTATATGTATCGGTCAAAATTTGGATTCATATATAAGTTCCTTACCGATCTCCGTGACACTGTCGTTGGGATAAGCTAAGGTATAGGACCATATCTGCAGGCTTTATAAGGACCTCCGAACTCTTAACATACTGCGGCCAATGTACTCTACTAAACTGAACATTAGCCACAACAGAAAACTCACATCAGCAATTATGTGCAGTTAGCATTAAGGCTAGGACACACTCATCTCATTACGGACTACATCAGTGCTTCAGATTCTCTTGTGGATCAGAAAAAGTGATTTTCTGGAGTTTTCATTCCTTTGGCAGAATGTGACTTTCGTTCGCTTGTAACTTTCGTGTTCTTTACGTAAGATAAGAACGGTGCAATATCCGACATTTACGTCTGTCCCCCGTAGTCACGCTTGGACGTCAGAATGTGGAAGTCTGTAATTACGAGCTGATGTCTAAAACTCCCGAAATATATAAATCAAAATTACTATCTCATACCCATTCTGCTCCAGCACCTTCAAAGTAGTACCCTTGGGAGTGAATACACCGATGCCAACGTTTCTGTTACTTTTTGAATGCATCTTGGAAGCCTTTCTTGTTAAATTGTTTAGTAGCCTCTAGGATTCCTCTACTAAATCAAATCTTAGTCCCTTCAACTTGATTTTCATGTCTTGGAAGTGGAGCCTGGTGGCCTAGCTGTAATGTGCGTGCCTAGGAACCGAAAGGTCGCAGGATAGAATCATCGCCAGAACACTGAATACTTCTGTCTGCCTTTAATGTTGCCTTTACCTCTCAGTGATGTGAAGATTCGCCAATAATGACACGTTGTTGGGATTTCTCGTAAAACTGTAGGTCCATTTCCGCGGTAGAATTACTGCTGGCGTAGATAGGGGCACGCAAGTCTCCGAAGTGCCATCCAATTGAAAAACTTGCACCAGATCATTGTACCACACGGAATAATAATAATTGTTGTAATTATATCTTTGGGAAGAGGAATAAATCACGGATCTAAATCTGGTGGGTATGGCGAAACAAATCAATAAGAACTTAATGTTACTCTTGACCTGTCGAGCTATTTTTGGACGAGGTGAATAGGGAATCATTCGCTATAACCTCAGCTGTCGTCACACTTGAATGTTTGAATTGTCTTGAGTTGCTTAAATTCCCTGCAGACTTCCACGTGGCGCTGCCACTGATCATATTCAAACATTCGTGGTGCAATCTACACCGCAGCCCCTCTCATCTTCGATTCTTCTGAAAGAATACGTTCACACGTACAAAATGTATTACCAAAGTGTTGTCGAGGTCTCGCACGATCTGTCTGCGGCCTTGCACAGTTGGATTCCTCTCTTACTTGAATCTTTCTGATAGTTGAAAGTCGACCGTAACTGTTGTCATCATCAGTCGACGATCACATGTTTTTGAGACTCTTATATCAGTCGTAAGTCTATGTTTGCTCTCAAGCGTTGCCACCATAATCTTGCTTAAACACTTGATGCGTTTTTACAGCGGTTTTCGCTTGCTTAAAATAAAAGTTTAGCCAGACATGCTGCTCTCTCAGGACAACCACCGCAAAACCATAAGCTTATGGGTAAACAAAAGTGGAAGATGGCAGGTCGTTTCGATCCGCCTTTCTTCCACTTATCTTCTCATATTCTATGGCCATTGACATTACTGTCACGCGGAGTAACCGCTCGGTTTGAGGCGTCATGTCAAGGACTGCGCGGCCCCTCCCGCCGGAGGTTCGAGTCCTCCCTCGGGCATGGGTGTGGGTGTTGTTATTAGCATAAGTTAGTTTAAGTAGTGTGTCAGTCTAGGGACCGATGACCTCAGCAGTTTGGTCCCTTAGGAATTCAAAGAATGTTGACAGTGGTTGCAAAGCTGAATTCAATCGTAGTCAAATGCAGGCAGTCACTGGAAGTGGATGAGACAAGCACCGCCGCTGTGGCAGGTGAAGATGAATAGCGCATTCTGAGAAGAAAAGGCCACAGGTATGCAAAGGGTAGCCGGCAGGCGCTTTGAGGGTTCTGTGGCCGTCACAAGAGGACACAATCCGAACCACAGGGAGTCACTGGATACACAGAAGTGGAAAGGCATCAGAAGGGGGTCAGCTGTATTATCCCTGTACCTAGAGAAGAAATGAACAACTTCATTGACAGAAGCTGCCTAGGAATGTGAGAGCGGCAATTGTTCGCAGGCGAAACGAGGCTTAGTCCACGTTTCAACTGGAGGCCTCACATTGTCTCCCGTTTCCACTAACATCGATATCTGATTATTGGAGAAAATATTTTTCGGAAAAGACACTGGTGTCAGGAGAATGAGTGGCCGAGAAGGATTAGATTAGATTAGATTTATTTTCATTACAGTTTATCCGTAGTGAGGAGGTCCTCCAGGATGTAGAACATGTCAAAAAAACAACAATACTTGACAAATATTTACAACTCAAACAAATAAGCTAATGTACCATTCCACAGGTCCCAAGTGGATCGATCGTCATTTTTAATGAACACTATATGAAAGAATTAATTTTACAAATACTAATGCACTGAATTTAAAATAAAAAAAGTTTTTTATTTCTTTATAAGGTAATAAACGTGTAACACTACTACTCTAATACTTATTTACAATGAACACATTACTGTAGTGAAATGGTGCAGAAGTTAGATTGCACTTACGGCGTTTTCCTGGTCACGTAGGCGCTCTGGTCTGTGCGGTTTCCTCTGCACGGAAAATAACAGTGTGTTGACTGGACGCAGTCTGTAACAAGACACCGTCATAGCGGACACCCGTCAATGCATCAGGATCGGAGTAACACATTTTTCCCATCTTAGGGAGAGAGACTGTACAGTGCGCGAAGTGATGCGTAATTGGCGCATGAGTGTTTTCTGAGCTTTCGATCGGCTGTTTTAGTTTGTTGGCGAAAACTCCACGTGGAGCTTTCCGCGTCTTGGGAGAGAGTGTGTGGAAGAGGAAATTCAGTTGTGGTCCGCGTAGAAGTGAAGACGGAATGGATTCGTTCAGGATACGTGGAAGAACGAGGACAGGATTCGGTGTTGCTCCGAGAGAGAGAGTACGGACGAAAGGCCCGATGCCGAGGCGCACTATGCATCGCATCTCGAGTTTTCGACATGTTTGGTGAGCATTGCGCGGCACCGTAAGAAGAAATATTGAGAGGAAATTCTTTTACTTCAATGCTCCCTCGCGGAAGCTACAGTCGTTGTCTGATCCAAATGCATTATAGTAGTTTGGTTCCGAATTCAGTTCACAGTCAGTGTCAGTCCTATTGCTCAGGGTCAGACAGCGTTATCTCTTTAAAGTCGCAACTAAAGTTGAGTCTCTGCCCTTGGTTCAACTTTTCCAACCGCCAATCAGATCATTCTACTTTATGAATATTAGATACTGTATAGCCAAGATAATATGTTGACACACATTCTATATTTTATGTATGTCTTATGAATACATCCGTCGTGAGATTTAATTCTTTCTTTTATTCAAGTTCATAAGGCCCCTTGATTACCTTTAATAATTTTAGATACTTGCGCGGGAGATAATAGGAGTAGTGCTGTAGTGAGAAATGCAATGTAGTGTCTTCAGTGATACTACACAGGGCCACCTTTTATAGTCATTTTCGTTAGTATCCCTCGTGCATCATTTTCATAGTAGTGTAACTGAAGTAGTGTTTCTGTGTCTTAGAGTTATTGAAAGGCAGAGGTTGATCAGAGGGAGCCTCATGGCTGCCCAGCAGAAAGACTCTCTGTAAAAAATGGTCACCAGCTACTAACCAAATCCCTCTGTTCCTAGCCACTTGACCTTCTGATTTAAGAAGGAAATTTCGGGGAGATAGCTAGCGGTATTTCACATCTCTCGTAACCATTTGAGGGTGAAACTCAAGTTTCGGGAACTTATGGCTGCCTGTTCCTTCCCTTCCTTAACGTTTTTCCTGTGTAGTAGGGGGCTTGCATCGTCAGGATTTAGCACATCGTATTTTATTATTTAATTTTGTGCCAGACACTGTGATATTCTGAAGAAAGCAGGTATGAAATACAGGGAACGTGTGTTTATTTACGACCTGCACAGAAACCAGTCTGCAATTACGAGATTTGAAGTACATAAAAGAAGTCTGTACATGGAGCAAGCTGTACAGGAAAGCAAGGCTCAGAGAGCACAACAAAAAAAAATTAAGGTATGCCGATGACATTGCAATTCTATCACAGAATGCAGAGGATTTGGAAGAACAGTTGAACGGAATAGATAGTGCCCTGAAAATACATTATTATGAGATGAACATCGATAAAAGTAAAAGAAGGATAATGGAACGGCCGGCCGAAGTGGCCGAGCGGTTCTAGGCGATACAGTCTGGAACCTAGCGACCGCTACGGTCTCAGGTTCCAATCCTGCCTCGAGCATGGAAGTGTGTGATGTCCATAGGTTAGTTAGGTTTAAGTAGTTCTAAGTTTTAGGAGACTGATGACCTCAGAAGTTAAGTCCCATAGCGCTCAGAGGCATTTGAAACATTTTTTTTTGATAATGGAATGTATTCAAATTAAATCAGGCGATGCTGAGGGAATGGGTAAATGAGATACTAAGTGTAGTTGATGTGTTTTACTATTTTACCACGTAAACAATCGATGATGGCTTAAGTAGGGCATATACAAAATGCAGACTGACTATATCAAGAAAATCATTTCTAAAAAAAGGCGAATTTGATAACATTTTATATCAATTTAAGTGTTAGGAAGTCTTTTCTTAAATCACGTGTCTGGAATGTGGCCTTGTACAGAAGTCAGATGTGTACGATAAGCAGTTCAGACAGTAATAGAATAGAAGCTTGAGAAACGCGGTACAGCAGAAGGATACTGAATATTAGGTGGGTAAATGACGAGGCACTGAAAGCAACTGAGGTAAAGAAAGCATATTTATGACACAGCTTGACCAACAGAAAGGATCGGTCAATAGGACACATCCTGAAACATCAAAGAATTGTCACTTTGGTCCTGGTAGGAAGTGGTGAGGGAGAGGGGTCGGGAGGTGGTGTGGGAGTGTAGAGGGACACCAAGTTTTGACTACAGTAAGTAGCTTCAAATTTATGTAGGTTGCGGTAATTATACAGAGATGAAGAAGCTTGCATAGGATAGACTACCATTGAGAGCTGCAAACCACCAGTCTTCGGACTTAAGTCCGCAACAACAACAACAACAATTTTGTGGTTGGATGTCCTTTCTGAAACCACATTCGTCAAGCTGATCTAAGGGACTGACATTGTGTCGTATTTTAACTTATTGTGTCTCGGTTTTTCTGAGGCGGAATTTGGCGATCAGCCCAGAATTTGCCTAAACAAGCGTACTAAACCGCCTAAAAACAACATTCAGACTGGACGGAGTATCAGCCCACGTTTATCAAACCGCTCTGCGGATTCGATTCGGGTCCGCTTCACCTGCATATCTGACAAGCTAGCGCACTGCGAGCTATCCTATACGTTTTTTTCCCTTTAGATCAGTCAAAATAGTGACGAATAATATTATTAAGCAAATATTCATTCGAAAACATTTCTAGAACTTAATGTATTTGCACTGGATGCAATATTATGCCTGTAAGAAAGCTGTGTGTCTTGACAAATACAGCAAAATTCGTCACCAGGGGAGTTTTGCTATATTAGAACAGTTTTCATAAGGCAACTGATAAAAAATTTTGAAACTCAATCTTATATTCATTATTATTCTGCAGCTTAAAGTGCTGATCATTATAAAACATGTATACTTCCGAGTTCGACATTTTTATCATTTAAAACACGAACTGTCCCATTAACCACGAGTAACCGTTATTGTTTGCGGACGGGTAACTTTTCCAGTCGTGTTCTAAGACTTCAGTTATTGATAAATCACCTTCTGAGGTTCTATTTATAAATGCTAATTTCCCTCTAGTCCAGTTCCAAATCCTGATTTTATTTTCACGTAGGATCACGCGCACTGCATTTTCTACAAGCTGGCATTTATCGCAGTATGGAGGTGGTCTCAATTTGAGTTTCTGTAATCGTTCCGCTGTAGGTATACTTTTCTTTAAGATATAATACCATACGGCACTGACTGTAGTTGGTAGAGTGATATAGTTGATACTTTTACAAATATTCATTCAGATTTTCTTATCTGCATAGGGTAGTGAGGATGACTGCTGGAAAGAAATTCATAGGCGTTCCTGGTGTTGGTTTTGCCGGAGAAAGTTTTTATATAGCTCCAGTCTGCATTGAAACTTTTGGACGTAATCTACGCTGCTATCTATATATGCTACATTAATGGGAGCGTTGCTGGCCCCAAGATCTAACAGGAGGAATAATAGCTTCATAACGCCTGCCTGTAGTATATACTATTTTGAAAGCACGAGTCAGAAGTAGTGCATCACATCTAGATCCAACATTTTTGATCCCTAGTTCTCAATTGTGCCTCTGCAAAGGCGTCATATGTAAGGATACTGGGGAGATTTTTTCTTTCCACACATACCAACACGCTGCAGCTACATTTCTCGCACAGTGATATGCGGTATAAGTAAGACTGGTGCTACGTGATATATTTCGCTAAGTATAGATGTATTTGTAAACTGGGTTTTATGTTACCTGTCTAAGGACCGCGAATTATGTTCCTTCAGCATGGCCTGCAATTGGTCGTATTCATTAGCTTGGGGTTCGCCCTTAAATACAAGCTTATTTGGAGTCTCTCTTCAGTTACATATAGCCATTGGTCACTGACTGCACAATCGTGAGGACCGAGATGTATTATTTTGGACTTTTGAAGATTCAGTTTTGCATCGCAGGATCGCGAGTATTGGTGTATCACACATCGCACCTCAGCAGCCTCACTATTCGAACTCAAAATAGCATTTATGTCGTCAGCATAGCCGTGGCAGACGGTCTTTATATTGAAGACTTGCAGGCTTCTCTGTTTCTGATGCAGTATCGAAAGCAAAGGTTCCACCGCGATCACATATAATGTCACAGAGGGCATCCTTGGCATATGGATTGTGGAACTGGAAATGCTTCAGTCAGCTGTATACTGATTTCAATCCTTACGAAAAACACGACTTAGGCATTTACGAATAGCTTTGATGAACAGATCGTTGAAACCCATTTTGTGCGTGGTGCTGAGTAAGAAACCGTGATTGATCATATCGAATGCTTAGTTAAATTCTAAAACCTCTAATGAAAGACTACTGTCACTTATCGAGGTTATGTGTACGATGGCTCTGTATTCACATAAGGTATCTGACACTGATCTTCCTTTTATTGCACTCGTTTGGTAATGGCGTATTATGTTTTTCAGGATGGGCTTCATTCCACAATTCAGAATACGAGTAATAATTTTAAAGTCGTCATTGATCAGAGTAAGTAGTCTTAGATAATGAATCCTGTTGCTGCTCGGTTTTTTGGGAATGGGTAGAATCATACCCTCCGAGAATTAGGGAGGTGACGCCTGTTTTGTTAATGACTCATTAATCACCATACATCTCGGTGAATTCATTCCCTATATGTTCCAGATACATACATAAAATTCGACCAGCATACCATCAGGACCGGATAACTTTACCTCGGAGAGTCGTTAATTATCGTTTTTACTTCATCCTGAGTAATATTTCGATTAGACTAGAACTGTTCTCCTCACATACTCCCGTCGTACCGTGTACTAAAAGTTCTTCACCGTTTTTGCTTTAGCGTAGAAATTAATATAATACTTCGCCATATACTGTTATATGGCGGTCTGAGTAGTGTGTCGTCCTCCTTCATCGTCCCTTTAGCGCGCTTATTGTTCTCTGTTTCCCTCTGTGTGTCTCCCTTACCGCGCCGTATACAAGCAGGTGGACAATGTTTGCATACCATTTTGTACTTACTGAAAGCTGAAGGCAGGACTCGTCGCACTCAGGATAGAGTCGAGCAGTCAGTGTAGAACATATTCGTTGATACTGATCAGCAAAAGAGGAATTCAATATGGAACAAGGCATACAGTCGGATTTACGAAACAGAAGCAGTTCGTCAACCCAAGTGACAGCAAAGCCAGCAAAGCACACCCATTAAGGCAGATAAGAGAAAGAAAGTGCGAATGAAGGAATGTGTGGGGAAAGTAAGATGCGTACGCAGTGGGTCAGTTACTTTCGCCGCGTAAGTAGGTCAGGAGGAAAGTGAAGCGGGCAGGCAGCGCGCGCGCGCTCACTTTCCCCGCAGCAGCAGTCAAGGTTGTGGCCAAGTTCACAGCCTCTCTCCAGCTGCGCCACGCCGCGACCTTACTGGCGCCAGCCGCCGCTCTGTCACCAAACCTTGACCTTCCTCCGGCTCCGAGGACCTCATTTACCAGCTTCACCTCGTTATAGGCTCCCGTCAAGCCAGTAGATGGCGTCCCTTCACTAATATCCGCTTTCTTATCCTGTTTTCTTTCCGTCAGTGAGAGCGACGAGTTTGTCTTATACGTTACGGAGGCTCAATTTTCGTGGGCGCTTGTGTCCGTAAAGAAATGTACTACTTAGCCAAGAGAAATGGTACTGCTCTTGCTGTGTAACATCTTAAGCAGAAGTCTTGGCAATGTTATGGAACTAAGTCATCGGAATAGATCTACATTTGCACTTTGTGAGCGACCGTAAAGTTTGTGGTAGTGAATACAGGGTGTCTGTTTTAACTTGAGACAACTGAACGACGCATGGAACGAAGAAAAAAATGTTCTGAGTGAAAAGCTAATATTTGCAAAGGCGACATTTGTCTGCGATACAACTGGCCGCCGGCCGGGCGCTACACTCTGGAACCGCGCGACCGCTACGGTCGCAGGTTCGAATCCTACCTCGGGCATGGATGTGTGTGATGTCCTTAGGTTAGTTAGGTTTAAGTAGTTCTAAGTTCTAGGGGACTGATGACCTTATAAGTTAAGTCCCATAGTGCTCAGAGCCATTTCAACCACTTTTTACAACTGGCCACCTCCTAACAACCCCTCATGAGTGGGCGCGATCACCTCTGTATTTTCAAACGGGAACTCCCCATTTTTATTGCGTGTTCGGATTCTACGCCAAAAAATACGTATGGTTTACTCAAATCATTGTTTCCCAATCGTGGTAGATAAAACTGTAATCGGAAAATATCGGTTGTTACTGTTCTTGCAATTCAGAACCGACACATTTGCTTCTACACTTCATTTCCTGTTATAACAGTTGTCATTTATGCTCAGAATTTTCTTTAGTGTTGTAGATCTGATTGTACAATACAGTACGGTTAGCTGTTTCAACGTCTGGTTAGAAACTACGATTAGAGAGAGCCACGAACAACAACATGAATGTAATAGTTTTCTGTTTCCTTCGGGATGCTTGGTTTCGGCGAGTCCGCTTGTCTCTCACTGTTGGAGGTGCTCGATTTCGGTGAGTATACATAGCTATCACTATCACTTTATGGACATTCTAGTCTGCAGTTCGTGGTCTAGTGGCTAGCGTTGCTTCCTCTGGATTACTCGGCCAGGAGTTCGATTCCCGTGCGGGTTGGGGATTTTCTCTGCCTGGGGACTGGGTGTTCGTGTTTTCCTCATCATTTCATCATCGTCATCATCACTCGTGACAGTGGCTCGATTGGACTGTAAAAAAAAATTGGATTGTGTAAAAATTGGGACTTTGTACGGACGTCAATGACCGCGCAGTTGAGCGCCCCACAAACCAAACATCATCATCATCATGGACATTTTACCATATTGTAATGGTTGTGGTTTGTATGCCGCCGGTAGCCGCGTAACAGTGAGCGCGATAATTACCGTCGGTTGAATGAAACAAACACCGAAATCAGTCAACCTGATGGTGGCGTTCGAGGGCGGCCACCTAAATCAATCATTCCGATGGTTTAGGGACTCAACACGATCAACCCCGTAGGGAACAGAAAACTACGTTGTCATAGAGGTAGCTTATTTACCATAAATGTCAATGTCTAGCCATATTAGTTTTAGGCTACTGTAGAATCACATTTGCATCACTCACGTAACGTTTGAACATCAGTATCAACCGTTAGAACACATTACATCGTAAATGAAATGTACAATAAATTGCATCGGTTCTGAATTGCGAAAACAGGCACACTTGATATCTGTCGATTGCAGTGCCATCTACCACGAATGGGAAACGATGGTTTGTTTAAACCGTACGTATTTTTCGACGTATGACACGAATATGCAATAAAATGGGGGTTTCCATTTAAAAATACAAAGTTGACGCCGCCCACGTAGAAGGGGTGTTAGGAAGTGACCAGTTGTAGCACAGACAGATGTGCCATTTATTAATATTAACGTTTCACTTGGAGCATTTTTTCTTACGATGCGTACTTTTCGAGATATTTAGATGTCTCGAGTGAAAACGAACACCTTGCATATAACGACTAGTGTTATTTTAGCCCTTTTCTAATGCGTTCACGAACATAACTGGACAACAACGACTGTAGGAATGGTTCCGAGTCAGTCCAAGTTTCTTTTATTTTACTTTCATGAAAAAATGGTTCAAATGGCTCTGAGCACTATGGGACTTAACATCTGTGGTCATCAGTCCCCTAGAACTTAGAACTACTTAAACCTAACTAACCTAAGGACATCACACACATCCATGCCCGAGGCAGGATTCTAACCTGCGACCGTAGCAGTCGCGCAGTTCCGGACTGAGCGCCTAGAACCGCGAGACCACCGCGGCCGGCACTTTCATGATGATGATTATACGAGATGATTCTGTAAAGAACTCATACTTTTGCTGACTCGTCTTATAACGCACAATTACAAAGCATTAGATGTAAAATAGTAGACAATACAAAAATTCTTTCCTGTAGCATTTGCCAGAGGAAGTTATTGAAAATTTTTGTGACGCTATCGCACTAATTAAACAACCCCGTGACGATTCGCGCATCTCTTCAGATTTCTTTGTCGCTGTCCTTAATCGCTGTGGGTAAGAGTCATTGACTGGCAAACAATACTCAGGCACTTGTAAGACTATACTTTTGTGAGCCACCTTCGTCCATTTTACTTTTCCCTAGAGTTTTTGCAGTTTACATCAGCCTCGTATCTGCTTTTCTCACAACAAAATGTATCTGGCCGTTCCTGTTTAAATATCTTCGAACTGAGCCACTAAGTCTGATGTTTCTGAGTGATTGCTATCATTGTTCGGTGATGTAGGCTGTGTTCGGCTACGTGTACGTAATACTTTACATTTGTTGATGTTTAGTGTCGGTTTCCTATCTTTGAAGCATGCGCTGAGCATGTTCATGTCCTTCTACATTACGGGGAAATGTTCTAGTGACGTGACTTCCGTGTATGTAATTGCGTCGTCTACAAGCAGTCTCAGATAATTCACTCAACGAAAGAAAATTAGGGGCAGAAATTCGTGTAGGTGCAAATTTTTGTACACTGGTACGAAGGAGTGTCATGAAAAACATTCTTGAACTCCCTACCTGTGGGGTGTGATGAGCGTCGGGTGTGTGTGTGTGTGGGGGGGGGCTTTTAAAAGTCAATTTCTTACTGTTTTTCCAGAACTATTCGAAAACTATTGTGGCTAGTGTAAATGTTTACAAGTACAAAATTAAACTACTTCAAATTTACAACAAAAACGATCCTACGACTTTCTCTGGGACTAATAATTTCTTTGTAGCAGGGTATATAAAATTCGCAGATTATTACGGTAGTGTTTTAATGGCATAAAATTAATGTTTATTGTCAAATGAAGTGGATTTAGACCAAACAATAAATGTGTATACCACATCTAAGTGCAGTAGATCGATATTAAGGGATAAGATGTGTTCCAGTAGTGTAACGTGGTGGAGGAAGAGGGAGGAGGATAGACACGTGAGTGAGGGCACGTCACCGGATTGTGTTCATGCATTATCCTCCTTCGTAGGTCTGCAGATTAAACAAGAAGGAGGGATCCCCACTCTCTCTATCCCAGTACGCCACAAGAAGCAACTACAGGCTGTTACACAAAGTTACAGTGACCATTCCATAGCTCGCATTTTCAATCACTGACGACATAGTGCCCACAGATGGCCGGAGGCCTTTTATTTTCGACAAATTGCATTAACACCACATGGAACACAGACATGAGTTTCTAATGATACTGAAACAAGAAACGCACATGGATAGAATCCATGTAAATTTATGCTAGAGGAGAATTTAATTGTTAGTCGTTCTGTACGGCGGCTGTAGCGTTCGTACGGAGAAGGAAACTTCCCCACAACGAGCGCTGCTCGCTTTTCGATTTACAGAGTATTCCTCCCCAATATTTCCTGCCCAGTTCCCTTATGTGAGCAGGCAAAATAACTTCACTTTACATGTGTTTATCTACTAAAGTTATTTTCGGTTTATTGGCTCAAATGGTTCAAATGGCTCTGAGCACTATGGGACTTAACTTCTGAGGTCATCAGTCCCCTACAACGTAGAACTACTTAAACCTAACTAACCTAAGGACATCACACACATCCATGCCCGAGGCAGCACTGGAACCTGTGACCGTAGCGGTCTCGCGGTTCCAGACTGTAGTGCCTAGAACCGCTTGGCCACTCCGGCCGGCTCGGTTTATTAAATGAGTACTTATTTGCAGTTGTTAAGTGCGATTCCATATAAAACACGTTCCCAAAAGAATAACTGAGAAGTGTATAATTTTTAAGTGTAGTGTTGTCAGGGAGCTTTGTAGCGTTGATAGGAAAGGATTGGATTTGTAAATATGGCACCTTGCTGCTCTCTATCGCACACAGCACATTGAAAAGACATGTAATTGTGCCGTACTCATTTGGTGTTTGATTAATGAATGACCATAAAGTTACTACACTTCTCTCACCATTAACTGTGTTACTGATAGCGTGCGTAAATCTCTTCCATTCAGGAATTGCTGCACATGTAGTGTGAGCTGCACTGATTGTAGCCACCTGTCACACAGCCATAGTATATCTTCGAAGTTGAGAGTAATATGTCTGATGGAAGGGGACTGATAATGTTTATGTCTTCCATAACACCGAGGTGACCTACTTCTGTCGCAGAGGGAGATAGTTTATGCCTCTGGGCCTCTTCAGACGCCGGGATAGCTGAGGTTGGAATGATGCATTTGATATCCCTAATGCTGTGAAAAGTATTCCAGCCGGTGATAGCGAAGACAATGAAATCGACAGTGTCGAATACTTCTTGACAGCACGTCATATTTGAGACAGGCTCTTCAGCCTAGAGAACTGAAGAGGAAATGCTGGGGACGAATACTCTTCCCGTAAACTTCAAAGTGAGCAGCGCTTATAGGTGGGAAAATTGCCTTTTCCTGTAGAGCTGCCGTACAGTATGACTGAGAATCAGTATCTCCTCAGTGTGCTGAGATTTACGTCAATTATGTTCATATGCGTTTTTCGCTTTAGTGTTATTAGTAACTCATAACTGTATTCCATGTAGTGTTAACGCACTTTGTGGAAAATTAACGCTCCTCGGGCATACCTGCACATAGTGGCGCCAATGATTAGTAGGGCACGTTTCAGAGGGTCGGCATACCTTTAAACACCCTGTAGTGGTATCTTGTGACGTACTAGGGCAGACAGAGTGGAGTATCAATTTGCAGACTTATGAAGGAGGGAAGTGCATAACCACTATTCGGCGACCTACCTTAACTCGCGCTTCTGCACTCCACCCCGCCCTCTTCCCTCTACCCTGTTACACCCCCACAACAACAGTTTCTGTCTTAATACGACTTTACTGGATCTACACGTGGTACACGCATTTAATATTTGTTCTTACACCACTTCATTTAACAACAAAAATTAATTTTATATCGTTAAATCCACGGTTTTAGCATTCCTTGCAATGCGGAAACTATTAGTCATAGACAACAGATCAATAGGGCTTTCTTTTGGAGAAAATGCAGTTTAATTTTGTACTGGGGTACATTTTCGCTATAAGCCGCGGTTTTCGAGTTGTTCGAGAAAAACATAAAAAGTGCTCTTTAAATCCCCCCTCCCCCTCCCCCACACTTATACACCAAGGTGAAGACTTCTAGTATTTTCATAGCACTCCCTCCTACCACTGTATAACTTTGCGAGTATACAATTTTTACCCCCATTCGACCGTATTTGGTCAATACCTAGCACGTCATTTATGTATAGATGGAATAGTAACGATCCTACCGTGTGTCAGACACTACTTTTGCGTCATAAAATGCCTCCTTATTAATAACGACGAACTGAGTTCTGTTTGATGATCCGAACACGCAACTATGCTGAGTCCGTTGATAAAGTACTTACTACATGAACAACAACGAAACAGAAGGAATTCTAGCCGGTGGTGATGTTCGCTGAATGCAGATCGTGGTTACTGCGACCCATGTATGGACGCAGAGGGTCATGTTGCAAGTCCTGAAAATCCGCTCCATCTGCTTCAGCCATACATCAATAACAGAACTGAGGATGTCAATGGACGCAGCATGTATGTTTGTCAGTGCATGAGGAGTCGCAAAACTGTACTGCCTCCTCATTACATTGTCCTCGTATTCAAATTCATCCACACACTCCTACCCTGACTTTAAATGCGTCAGATATGAAATAACTGATCAGAACTGTACGACTTTCAGTTCCTACATTCAGCCACTCTTTTTTTTCTTTTTTATTGATATTTATTTGTCATTCAGCCTGACTACACTGTAATAGCTATTTAGCGTATTTGCATGATATGAGAACAAAATAAGCGAGGTATGTGGGGTTGAACTCACCCATAATATTTTTCTTTATTTACGTTTGATGTTGTCTATTTCTCTTACCACTGGGAATTAACTTCAATTTTTACTTGATGTAAGAAATTGGTCTATCGACGGAAGCTCGTATTTCGTTGTACAAAATGCCTGCATGAGGTTTTGTTCAAAGCGTTTTAACATATCTATCTAACCAGGGCCATTCAATTTCCCCGTTCGCCATGTCTGTGACAAGTCTGCTGCCGTATTTTTGTCAACTCCTGCTCTGAATGGCACTGAGAAGGCTTTTTGCATCAGCAATAATTCTATTCTTTCCGTCGTTATGAAATAAAGAATACATCACAGCCTTCATGATTCCTTCTGCTTTCATTGCATAGGAAGAGGCTGATAATGGATGCTTGCACTGTTAGTGGCGATCTGTTATCAGACACAACAGAGCACACCTACAATTATCTTCTGACGCGATATTTGAACCATCAGTGTATAGAGGGTGTCCCAGGAGAAATGGTCATTATTCAGTAACTCCAATAAACATGGGCTCTAAAATCGTACCTTAAGACCTATTAGCATTTGTTCATCTTCACTACTATGAAACACATCTCTGCTCTAATAGCTCTTAAGTTATGCATTTTAGAAACAATTTTTACTAGACATTTTTTCTTGTTTTGCTCCATGTTAACTCTTCTTAAAGTAGTTAAAGAAAAATGTTTGCAGTAGAAGATATTTGCTTCACAATATCGAAGGTGCATAAGTGCTCATTGCTCTTAAAGTACGTATCTTAGAGCCAATTTTTGCTAGACTTTTCTGCTTTGAATTATCGTTCCTCTCGTAGCCCTGAATACTGACTTTTCCTCCTGGAACACACTGTGTAACGACACCTTCGCCTCATTTCTCATGGAGTTGTGTTCTGTTGAGCAAGTTGAAGTTTTAGACCAGCGGTTACCCAAAACTGCAACTATAATACTGAAAGGCAGACGTGCAGAGTCGAAAGAGCATTAATACACAGGAAGTCTCCTCGATTATGGTATTTTCGGACAGATTTTTCAACATGTGAAAATTTCTGAAAAAATCTGGGGATCGATATAATTTTCTGTCATGTAGAAGAGTTTGTAGCATTTCATGTTTATTAATGACCGTATGTGTCGTTAACGCTATCTTTTGTATTAAATATTTTCTGGCAAGCCAATGGCGCCTAAAACAAAGAGGGATAAAAAGATACTTGTTATAATGGTTCCTGATGTCAATTAAGCTGATTCTATTCCACGGCGTTGAGATTTCACCTGCTAAGATAACGATACTAATCACTTTTTCTTTTTTACCTTCCCCCAAAACTTCATTTGAGAAATGAGGAAGTACGAGTAACTCGAAACACTATTTGCCGCCAATCCTCTGTGGTCATATTGATGTTGTAAACATAGTATATCTTTCCCTGAGCAATGAAAACGGAGCATATATGGTTGTTGTGGATGTTAAGCGATCTTACTCTCCTCTGTACGGGAAAATGGAATATTACGGCTTAACATCCCGTCGACATCGAGGTTATTATAGGCGTAGAAGCTCGGAATATTTCTAGACTGGGGAAGGAAATCGACCAGGCATTTTTCAGAGGAACCATCCCGGAATTTTTCGGGAGTGATTTAGGTATACCACGGTAAACCTAAATCTGGATGGTTGGGTGGGGATTTGAACCAGCGCCTTCCCGAATGCGAGTGCGCTGCGCCTCTGTCCGGCGAACGTGTCAAGAAGAGGAGTGTAGCTGCCCATTTGTTTCCTCTTGTCATGAAGAGAAGGCTGGGGGATCATAATATAGTGGGGAGTGGACAGTTGTTGCTGATTATGAGGTGAGAGACAGTTATAATATCGATACAGAGGTGGAAATTTCGACATGGTTGCAACAGAAGTGTTGCAAGAGCTGGTTTCGTATAGTTTTGACTAAACGACAGAGTATGTCCTATTTCTCAGAAATCCTTTAGCGGCTCTGTAGGAAGTGTTATCGCATGTGGAAAATTCTTTGGCTAGCCATTTAAAAGCCAAGTTGTCACTTGCGCGGTGTACGCAAACGACTTGATTCGACTGACATCGTTATTTGGAATGGTCTCCTCCACACTTCCCACATCTCTTTTGTCTCTGGCACTGCTTAGTAACATGTCCATATCTTACTCAAATGCAGCACTTTCTAAAATGTGGAACATAAGGGCTAACTTCTCATCTTAATCCGTAAAAATAAATATACACTCTTCTCCTTCCTGACCTCATCCCTGTCTTTGTGGATTTGGCTTGTTAATTTGCATTTGGCAATGTTAGTGATAGAGGGTGATCGGATGTACTTCCTGTCGCCATCCCTCCACCTCACGCCACAGAATTAAATTTGTGTATCCCATCCGTCTGCCTCTGGTGCTAACCCCTGTGAAAGTGTGAGAAGGTTTTCGAAATGTTTTCGAAAGGTGTAATTTAGGCGGGACAAGGGTACCAGCGGGGTATTCACTTCGTCGGATGTGGGAAACCGTCTAAAACCACATCTAGGCTGGCCGGACCACCGGCTCTCATGGTTCATCCTTCTGGCGAATTCGATTAGGGACTGGTTTGCCTCCCTGAATACTGGAAGCGGTGTGCTGTCCGGGAGGGTCTCAAAAAATAAACATTCACTGATGAGCCAAGTCACTATGACCACTGACCACTACGAATAGAATGTTACCTGTTGGCGTTAGGGCACATGATGCATCAAGGAAAATAACTCAGTAGCGAATAGACCAATCGGTAATCATTCTAGCGATGATGTGGAGATCCACTGACATAAGCGACATTGACGGAAGGCTATCTGTTAAGGCCTGGCGTAGGGAAAGAAGGCGGAAACGGCAAAGTTGGTCGGCTTTTCGCGCGCTCCTGTCATAAACATGTATGGGAAGTGCTTGAAGGACGGTTATACCACAAGTAGGCGACGAGATGTTGGACATCCATGCCTCATTACATAACATGAAGGTCGGAGGCTTGTCCGTTTTGGGAAGCAGGTTAGGCGGCGATCTAAGACAGAGGTGACGACAGAGTACAACACTGGCGGAGTCACAAGTGTTACAGAGGACACCGTTCAATCTGCACATTGTGGAACGTGGTGCTCTGCAACAAATGACCCTTAAGTGTTCCCATGTTATTCAACGACATAGTAAAATATGTTTGCAATGGGCGCAGGTCCGTCGAAATTGGATCCTTAATCGATGGAAAGGTACACCTGGTTGGATGAATCACGTTTCTTGTTATGCCATGTCAATAGTCGTTTCCGGATACGCTGTCAGCCAAAGTAACATTTGCTCGAAACGTGCTTGGAGCAACGGGCGCAAGACTTTGGGGTAGTATTACGTTGCTGGGAACATTCACCTGATCTTGCAAGAGACTTATGGTAATAATAGAAGGACTCCTTGGACCACCTGCATCCCTTCATCCTTGTTTTCCCCGACGGCGATGACATCTTCCAGCAGGTTAACTGTCCGTGTCGCAAGGCCAGTCATTTGAGGAGCATAGTAGTGAACTCACGCCATTGTCTTGGCCAGCAAACTTGCCTGATCCGAACCCGATAGTTCCGTCTGGGACGCTGTGCACCAGCTCAGCACCCATACACCACACATCCTTAATTTATGGGAATTCTGTGACCTGTGCGTGGACATACTGTGCTGCATTTCTCCGGAAATGTACCAACCCTTGTCGAATCCATGTTACGTAGAATAGCTGCTGTATTGCGTTCCACAGGTGTACCAACACTCTGATAAGCAGATGATCATAATCTTTTGGCTCATTAGCCTACAGAGGGGAGTGACTCACTTCTGAGTGTAACGACACACGTCTCCGATTTTACAACAGATGTTTCATTGTTCTGAATTAGGCTCCGTGGTAGGCGTCCATTGTAGCTATTGAAGATTTTTAAAACGATGCACCCACTCCTAAAGTTATACCTTGTACTCTTACAAGGTGGGCAGACATATGAGCTTCTAACTTAAACTCTTCCTGCATAGAAGTTGACGTAAATTTGTTTGGTATGACAATTTTGAGCGCTAAATTGTGATTATATTATTATCTATTTATTATGTGGCTTCTCAGTTAAGGAATACGTACGTTAACTATTTTCACAAAACTCATGGAGCGTAGTTTATCAGTATTCTTACATTTAGCCGGCCACGGTGGTCGAGCGGTTCAAGGCGCTACAGTCTGGAACCGCGCGACCGCTACGGTCGCAGGTTGGAATGCTGCCTCGGGCATGGATGTGCGTGATGTCCTTAGGTTAGTTAGGTTTAAGTAATTCTAAGTTCTAGGGGAATGATGACCTCAGAAGTTAAGTCCCATAGTGCTCAGAGCCATTTGAATTTGAACTTACGTTTACTTTCAACATGCTCACAGTTGGGATATGTAGCAGTTAGATTATAGATATGATAGATGTTGTTGTTGAAGACGACTTACTCTGCGTTGGTATTCCCGAAGAAGCCTGGAGTTCTCGCGCAGTCAGCAGAGGAGACTGTGCGACATTCGCCTGACCCGCACCCAAGCGTAATTTTTCGCCATCAGCCAGAAGAGGCTGTAAGGTGGCTATAATGTCGCACCTTACAAGCACTCATCTACATACTTTGCCGTGACCTACAACCACAATTAAGTATCGTTTGATAGGTTGTACATCGTATATATGAATATTTAAAAAGACTGACATCGTCATGTACGCCTTGTAAATAATTTTTAACGCTTTTGCATGAAAGGTGACGGAGTGTCTTTATTATCAAAACGGCGTAATGAATGATTGCCTATACTAGTAGAGGTTGGACCGCCAGTGGAGATGAAACGGCAGGTGGAACTCAAGCCCTGGGTGGAAGGCCTGCACAGGTGTGTTGGTCGTGCTTAAACACAGGAAGTAGCAAGACGGACGTTGGGGCACCTGAGCGCTGGAGCACAATAGAGTCGTGGCCTGCCGGTCATGCAGCCGGACCAGAAGAATAACCGGGAACTTTGCAAATCTTGGAAACGGATGAAAGGAACGAGGAAGCGCCACCTCATAAATCATGCAGGCTAGGTTATTTTCAAGGACTTTTACTCAGAAGCGTACCATTGTACGAGTGTAGGTATTCCCTCGCAATCTTTCCGCGCTGGATGACCAAAGACTAAAATATGGTTGGTCGATGTTCAGAGGAATTTGTAGAGAGGGAGAATATTCCTTGGTTTCGTGAAGATGATTCGCCTTCTGCAATTACGAGGGAGGGGAGCCGAGTCTTGCTGGGAGCCGGCCGCGGTGGCCGTGCGGTTCTGACGCTGCAGTCCGGAACCGCGGGGCTGCTACGGTCGCAGGTTCGAATCCTGCCTCGGACATGGGTGTGTGTGATGTCCTTAGGTTAGTTACGTTTAAGTAGTTCTAAGTTCTAGGGGACTTATGACCTAAGATGTTGAGTCCCACAGTGCTCACAGCCATTTGAACCATTTGAATCTTGCTGGGAAGCCAGTGGTGGGGAGGAAGAGTATTTCAATTTTGAGCTCCCATGTGGGACAGTCGCTCAGTATCAGCTTTGTTGGTACAGGCGGAATTGCTGTCTTTGCTCTCAGGAGAGTTTATAGTTAGAATGGTTAGGCACAGTACTATCGCGAACTTATACGATTCTGGACTTCGCCTCCAGGTTCGAAGTCGTCGTTAAGTACGCAGTGTTCAGTGATTGAGACCATTTCTTCTGCCTATACTTACGTTAGGACGTTATTTGAACTCCGTCCTTGTGGCTGGGAGTTAGCGTTTCTCGTCTGTAGAACACAGAGAGGAGAAGACAGTATTAGAGTGTATTTGTCAGAGGACCGCCTTCTGCCGTCCTAGTGTTTGAAAGAGATTTATTTTGTGGCTGGAGTTCTTCCATCGTCGCAGACGTGTACGGGAACCATCACTCCGACAAATCATCACATATGGTAATATTGCTAATTTCTTTCGCTTATTAGGGCTATAAAACTAAACAGCCGTGATCACGATAGTTTATTTCCACTGAGGTTCCACAGCACCATAGATCATCTTTGAAAGTAGTGTCTTCTAGTGTTTGATATGTCAGTCAAAAAATGGTTCAAATGGCTCTGAGCACTATGGGACTCAACTGCTGAGGTCATTAGTCCCCTAGAACTTAGAAGTAGTTAAACCTAACTAACCTAAGGACATCACAAACATCCATGCCCGAGGCAGGATTCGAACCTGCGACCGTAGCGGTCTTGCGGTTCCAGACTGCAGCGCCTTTAACCGCACGGCCACTTCGGCCGGCGATATGTCAGTCATTTCGCGTTATTTATATTAGATCGTGTGGCCGTAAAAATGGGCAGAGATGGATAATTGATCAGCAACTTAAGTTAGGAAATATAGACATTTGTAATAAAGGGTTGTTCCTTAATCTACAATAAACGTATGAAAAGAAACAACGTTTATCATTTAGTAGTATTAGTTGCCTTAATCATTCATGTAATTTGAGGTTGTAATTTATATGTTGAAGAGCATTAAGAGATCCTAAGATCTGCTTCAGGGGGTAGTCATCATCATTTTGGCATTCAATATTTGCCGTTGTACACATGCATTTTACACCCGCCTGTAGCAGCACCTTGGACGGTGAGGCGGCGGGAAGATTCTAAATTTGAGCACCAGAACTATTTGAAGTGCGAGAGTTGCGACTGCAGAGAAATTTTCCACTTGCATGGTTACAGTGACATCTTTTTCACACGACTGTTTGGTTTCTTCAGTTGTTAATGCTAGCCTTTTATTCACTTATCACAACAGCCAATTCACTTGGATGCTATCTTACATTATTATCTCCTTTTCGGTAGGCAACTAGGCTGTCTTCTTCTGTGACCATGTCCCTTTCGAGCTCAACATACTGGTTTGGAAATATAGTCTCATTCTTTACAGCTGAATCTTGATCTTAATTAGTTGAATCGGTGTTATTGTACTGGGGCACGGCGTCTTGCCCTCCCTCACCATACACTCTTCAAAACTGTAAAATATAGTGGTCACGCGTTTACCAGGAATATGCAGGGTGATTCATCTTAGTTGTTCACTTCAGCTATTTCCAAAACCGTTTAAGATAGCGTAATTCTGTTTCAGCCAAAATAATTGCGACAAAGTTCGCACTACACAGCGTACAGTCTCTTTTATAGCTTTATTAATGACAGGTATATCGGTATTAACTCAAATTTTTCAAACTAATCCATAGTAATTTCTGATAGTAGTGTAATAGTTCTGAAAGGGGCGAATTCAACGACGTTTCATACTTCAAAATACGATTACTAGTTCGGAGAAACAATATTATTTAGAAGTTATGGTTTATATATTTTGAACACGAAACCTACTGCTGTTTTATGAGGAAGCTAGTGTTGTTATACGAAACAGTCATGTCAGTTTGGTGGGGGTCTCCAGCTGGACGCAGCTGAGAGAGTCTACTTACAAAAGCAGAATAGTGGCCTCATTCGCCAGTTAACTACGGTAACAGTCCTGTCCTTTTTAACCCGTTGTATTCTTGTTTCTCCCCGAGTTTTCTGAGATGATGAGTGTAAAGAACTGAATAGTTTTGTAAAACGGGGACTTAAGATGTAAGGATTGTTAAACTGTAACTTCACATTATGAGTTTAATATGAAGATACATCCTTACGCTGCAAAACTGTATAATAGACAGCAATGAAAAGTTAATGACAAAGGAAAATCGTCACTTCGTTAAAATTTCACTTATGTTATCAACTATTCGAAATCCTCACCGTCTACTGCAGCATACGTATGCGGTCACGGATGAAAGGCCTTCTGGGCAGACTGAAGATATTCCTTAAATATTATTGCAAATGATGCAGTAATGGTACGTTTTAAATCCTCCTGGGTCAGATCTTGTGCATAGACTTCATCTTTGAATTTTCAACAGAGAATAAAGACCATTTGCAC